>NC_056714.1:7927577-8272577 GCF_018831695.1 Puntigrus tetrazona
ATCTTCTGCGTTGTGGAGCATGACTTACAAGAACGCAACAGCTTTCTTCTGTTGAGCATTAAGTCGTATTTAGAAAGTGTGGAGTGGATGTTGTTATCTGTAGATATTGGCGTAAGACCATTCTTGACGGGATCAAAGTTAAGGTTTGACAATTAAAATTAGCTTCAGTAAGTCAAGTTGGCTAAAATATATTCTGTGAGCCGTTTGGATAAAAGCAACTGCGGACTAATAAAGCAAATAATCATTTATGGTCCCTAGTAAGAAAGAGCTATGGGAGCTTAAATTGAAGACATTGTGGTAGTTCTTTTTTTGAGATACTGTAGAAACGGTAAGATAATGGACTATAACCTATTGTTCTCTTTAAATTGTAGGGGAGAGAGAGAGCCACTGAAGGAGATGATGTAAGCTGAGAGTGTCTATATAAATGTTAAAATAGCCAAAATGGGTGTTGGGCAAACTTCTCTAAAGTTTGTTTCAACATTCAGTCAGAAACGAAGAATGAAGTTACGAAGCATTTCCTGTTAAACAGAAATGTACCCACAATCGTTTTTCACGGTTTACCGCCTATTTTCGGATTTTTTAGAACATTTAGCACATAATTTTTTCCCTTTATTAGTACAGCTTTTAATGATGAATTAAATCATTTATTTAATTACCTTGCTGTGATTACAAAGAATTAAATTATATAGCTTGTATAAGCAAAAACGCAGAAGCCAAAAAGCATTCATAATTATAAAAAAAAACATCACCCCAGTTTGTTGAGGTTAAAATACTTTTAAATAAAGTGTTTGAATTACATGAAAAAAAACGTTGTAGTTACTGTTAAAGGATCGAAGGATAGATATTTCTCTTAATTTGGCAAAATAATTCATATCACAAAGGTGCACACAAAAACTAGAAACTCTTAAAAGCTAAAAACGTACATAAAATCAAATATCCAATGATGACGCATTTTCAAAATGTAGCTTTTTATTGAACAAGCAAAGCAGCATATTTACACAACTGTATCTGCATTGTACAAATGTTTCATCTGTTTTTTTTTTTTTTTTTGGGGCGTCCCAGTCACTTGCTAACAAATCCTAAAGTGCATTTCACAAGGCCAAATCTTCTTTCGTAAGTCTTCACATTCTAGGCATTATTTATTTCAGAGTTAAACGGTTAAATGCAAGTTCGCCATTGCTCTTCTACAACTGATTTAGTTTCGCGACGATCTCTAACAGTTGCTTATAACCGATGTGTGAAATCGAGTAGTGCATAGTGAACGTTACACACTTCAACGGGATTATGAATGAAGTAACACGGTCTGTGTGCTGTGAGATAAAATTCAGCTTGCACACAATTCTGTACCACCGATGGTGATAGAAAATATCTGGTTCAGAGGAAACGGATTTAAAACAATCATCAAATCAAAACGTATTCTCAAAAAGAAGCGTTTACAAGTCAAACGCAAAGTTTAACACTGCTTTGGTGTACATGCATTAGTCAACACCGTAGCGTATTAGTCATACAGATTTTATTCCCGCCGCTGTTGAGCCTACTTAGGCAAAATAGCATTGATTATCAGCGGTATGACCCGATGTTGCTTCATACAGTGTAGCACTACGAATGTGCTCAGAATCCACTCTAACATAGAGCACGACCACAATATCCATGAGTGCAGCAAGCCACACCACTAAACTGTCAAAGTCATCACACAAGGGTAAAAAAAAAAATGACAAGGATACGTAAATGTACCCCTTAAGAACTGTATAAAAGTCCCACCACAGCTGTGTCCGCTAAATATTTTCGCTCGGTGGTTACGCTAACAGAGGGACTGCTGGCTGAAATGAATTTAAATGAGAAATGAGATGAAAACCCCTCCGCCTGCAGCTTCTGCAGACGCCGTAAAGGTCTGCCATTCACGAGACCCGAAAAGTGCACTTGTCGTACATAAGGAACAGTCACATACTTGTCAGAGTTCAGGATCAGTCGACTATTTTTTTTCCTTTTAAGGCTTTCAACCGAGACTGATCGAGTGCAGCGAAATTAGTCCGATTTGGCAGAAGTGTCAAACTTTGGGATTAAGGAAATATGAAGAAGAGCGGAAAAATACGGGAATACTGTAAAAAGGACGCGAAGTCAGACGGTCCATACTTGGCCATAACTTTTGTCGAAGAAAAAACAATAAAAGTTCTGTCATGATTTGTTCACCCTCGACTCGTTTTGACTCGTGTTCTAACCGATACGCCGTTGCTTTTTCAAAGAAAGCAAAGAAAATGTCTGTATTTTGGTGAAAGGGGGAGGTTTTCGGTAAACAACGATCAAAGGGATGTTTTACGCAAATGAAAATTCTGTCACCATATACTCGTTCTAAACCTGCCTGACACAATTTTGACGTTCGTTCGTATTTCTTGGGCAGCTTTCATTATAGACAAAAACTTATAACGTTATACACGTTTGGAATTATTACATTTTTGGGGGTGAACCGCCGCTTGGCAATTATAGTAACAAAAAAGCTATCGTATGGCTTCAGAAGAATTTTATGGTGTGTTTTCGGAGCAGTAAAAAGTGACAATGTAAAGAGCAACGTAAAGATTCTTCAAAAGTTCTCCTTTTGTGTTTCAATGGAAAAAAATAGTAATAGTGAGGTTGAGCAAACGATGACAGAATTTTTGCTATTCCTTACGACCCTGTAAGTAGGAAGCAAACGAACACTTTAAAACGTCCTCAGTACACTGAGAAATCAACAGTCCAGGAAAAGGTACTCCCTTTAGAAAGTAGCTTCTTGGAGTGGAAACAAACGTTCAATATAGAGTTGTCGCTTTGGCTGAAAAGAGAACAGTGGAATAGTGTCTTTATTCCAACATCTGGAGATGATAGTGGACGTTGGCGAGGTGCATAGGGGGTTTCTGGGATGAGAAGATCAGGAGAGAAGGAGGACTCTCCCCTGATGGGGCTGTCGCTAGGAGTTTTGCAGAAGGCGTCTATAATGGGGCATGACTTCGTGCTCTGGAAGATGCAGGTTGAACTCCAGAGCCACGAGGACGGGGAACTCGAAGGCTATCAGCTCTCGACGGTTCACCCTAAACCTCTCCTCCAGTTTCTGAAGAGAAAGAGATCAAGAGTTACATAACAGCAATCAAAGCCCTTCGTTACGCAACACAGAAACGCTAAAAAATACATGAGATTTAAAGACCGCTCATTTGGTCTATTTTCAGTCCCAGATGTGCCATTATAACCCTGTCTGTTATTCAGAAACAAAACATCAATCTTAAGGATTCTTGAGAAAATAACATCTGTTTAGTAGCTGGGACCATCAGGTGAGGAGCTGAAAGGGACAGTGTGCAAAGATAAACTCACATCAATCAGAAGCTTGACTTCGTGTTTCTTTAAGTCTCCTCCGATCTTGGCTGCGAGGAGGACGCAGGCCCCCGCGCAGAGTTTGCGGTTCTGTTTGTTGAGTTTACCCTGAAGCACCAGCTTCTCAAAGTAAACGAAGGCCATGGCCACCGTTGACTCCTCATAGCCGCTCTCCTCCTGAGCTAGTTTACGGATCTCTCTCTTCAGGCTACAACACAACACAAAAGGCCACGCACATCAGTACTCGGGTTACTCACATGCTACGATACTGTAAATATTTAGAAAAGGATTGTCACAAGCTCTTGTACTATATAGCGCAAAACAAATTTGCTGAAACCCTTGATAACACCCAGTTCATTCTACTCTTTCTTCTTAGCAGCTCATAAGGAATCAAGAGGTTTATAAATCTCAATCTGCTTTGTTTGGCTGGCAAAATATTTTTGGTATTCACACTCGCAGCATGTGAATAATTTGGCCACCGGTTTGGTTCGATTCCAAATTACAACCGAACTTACCTCTGCAAAGCATTAAAGACTTGTGTTAAGGATTAAATTCTAAATGAATAACGTAATTATTTTATTTCTTCACTGCTTTCCAGGGATTGGCGAACAATGCGAATCACATTTGGTTGTTTCAGGTGCTGTAGAATATGTGGAAATTATGTAGTATTTGTGTGATCTGCAAAATCATTTAAAAGTATTTTAAAACACAAACACGTTTAGAATGTTGTTTTGTCCTACTTAAAAAAACAGTGCTGAGATATTATTTAATTAATTAATTTATTGAATTAATTACATTTATTTGACAGGTTTATTCAAACATTGAAAAAATAAATATTTCATGTATGACTTGAAATATTTTTAGAATTAACTTCACACCATATTAAAAAAAGCCATTGTTTGAATTTCCAAAATGTACCACAAAAAAAATAATAATTTTACACACACACACATATATATATATTTATTATTATTATTTATTTATTTATTTATTTTAACTAGAAGACTCTAAATGCTACTTGGTTGTGAAAAAATGTGCTGTTTTTTGGTTTTGTGCACATCACTGCCAATTGCAGTACTTGCCTTTAAACATGAAACAACATGAAACCAACATGAAACAGCATTCTTACCTTCTGATCTTGCTCAGTGTTAGACGAATGTGAGGAAACTTCTCCTTGAAAGTTTCATTCATGTCCTTCTTTAGATCAGAGGGTTTGACGTACTCGATCACTGTGGTCTGGAAAAAAAAAAAAAAAAAGTGTTGATAATCATTAAGACTGGCTGTCAAACACGCACACGAGCACAGGGTTTTCCACAGGGTCACAGAAACATTTGCCCGGTTTCAAAGCATAGGGGCTGGATTTGTTCTGGAAGCAGTTTGCAGATTCAAAACAAGCGTTATTCTTGGCCAGCCTCGGTCGAGCTCCTAGAGTTACACTTCAATGCTTGCGATAACCATAACTTCCCAATTCATCAAATACAGTCGCGGAATTGAAATAATGACTGTTTATTATTGCATATGAGATAATAACACAGCCGTCCGGGGCCTTGTTCTTTTATCCTGAAATGATGTGTATGGAAACTGCAAGTCAATTCCTTTTATACATTCTTGCTGGTAGCTTTCCCTCATGGGACACAATAGCGATTGTTACAAGCATTAAATAACCAACAGAAGGAAGGGGAAGGCCGTCTCCTTGAAGCGTCTGAGTTTTTGAGTTCAAGTACATGTCTACTACACAATACAAAAACAAAAACAGAGCCCAAAAGGAAATGAACATAGTTTTCTGTTATGTAAGCGCGATAAAATCAGCTTCAGACGCTAGCTGCTATTTGCAAAAAGTACAATTGCCAACAACAGAAACAAAGAGGATACAGCAGAAGAAAAAAAAAAACATGAAGATAAACAAAGGCATAGTGTTTCTTCCAGTGTTTGGAAGTAAGACAAGCATTTTTTCAAGGTCACCAGTCTGGTATTTCTGCTACATAACGTTCATTACTAATTAACTGACAACTAGGGACTCAAGTTCACACTGTAAATGTGTCTGTAACAGTAAACAATAAAAGTCACACGTAACATGAACTGGCTTTTATTTTTAAAAAAAAGAAAATCTCTATTGTATCTCTATAGCCCTCCTGCTTCTCGGATTTTTCTCTCTCAAAAACCCGACCGGGATCATCTCATGTGTGGTTCTAGTTTGGATTAAGATCTCAGCTGTCTCAAACCCAGCTCAGATCTGTTAAGATAGCAAATGCTACGGTCAAAAGTCAGCCATCCCGATATGAACTTACGGTAATACTTTACGGTCTCTTAACTAGGTGCTTATTAGCATGCATATTAGAATATTAGACATTTATTAGTAGTAATTAAGCACATATTAATGCCTTATTCCACACGACCCTATTCTACATCCCTAATCTTTAAAATTTAATTATCTTACTAACTATTAATAAACAGCAAATTGGGAATTTATTTGAGGGAAAAGTCATAGTTAATAATGCATAAGTGTTTCCTATTTTAAAGTGTTACTGTAAATATTTCACATCAAATTCACATTAAAAGACCACATTTTCTCAGTTTTATGATCCAACGTTAATAAAGGTCAATATTGTAATGTATTGTTTATTGTCCCTTTATGTACATTAATAAATTAATGTTAACAAATTACACCTTATTGTAAAGCGTTACCAATATTTCTATACATTTGTCTCTATTTTTTATGTAGTCCAATTAATTTTAAACATCTAAAATAAAGAAAATGTAAAAAAAAAAAAAGTGCATTTTAAGGCTTTCACATGTTTATGTAAAAAACCTAGTAAATAATATGTGTAAAATTTTAAAACTAAAACGTTTCTGTTTAAGTTTATACATTATTTTCGTAAAAATGAGAAAGACATCAAAAATACTTTTATAAAAAGTATTAACTGAATGTCAAGTAAATATTTTAATAATTCACTTTGGCTTTACTAAACAGTAATGTAATAAATTTTTCTTTACTAAACAGCATAAATTATAAATATAAATTAAATATAATATAGCATATAATATAATATATATATATATATAATATATATATATATATATATATATATATATATATATATATATATATATATATATATATATATATATATATATATTTTTTTTTTTTTTTGGAAATAGGTTTGATGGTCCTTGGCATCAAAACTTCTAAAGACCTTACAAAAGAGCATTTCCAACTAAATATGCACAGCTGACACAAATCACATGTGAATCAGTCAGGATTTGCGTTGTGCTATGTGATATCTCACCATGTACGAAGGAAAGATAAGCACTCTTTTGTGCTTTCCACATGGCCATTGAGGGTCATCCAGAAGATTGGGGTCGTACTCCCTGAAATCTCCCAGTTCATTGCCTATGAGAAAAGAGATTTTACATGGGCGAAGATCACATAATACTCAAAGCAAATGAAGAGTTTCTATGCAAAAGCAGATAGCTTTTTTAAATGTTTAGTTAGTTAGTTAGTTAGTTAGTTAGCTAGCATGTTACTTAGCTAGTATTTTTTATTATTTTATACCAAAGTAAATCACCCAACTGCGGTTTGATTGAGATGAACTGGAATGCAATGAAAAACATTTTTTTTGCAAAGATACTGCTTAATAAATACAGTTCTAAATTTAGAGAAGAAACCGTATGATACACTTTGTATCAAGAAGTTTATGACCTTGCTCAAGGCTGCTTCATAAATAACGCATTATTAAACAGAGGTCTTACCAAAATGCTCATTAAAACCAAACAAGCGGCCCCTTGTCGGGACGTATTAGAGAGATTGAGGCAAAATGAAAGAGCCATGACAAGTTGTTGGCAGACGCACCGGTATCAAGGCTGCTCTGGTTACTGTTGGCACGTGCCAGACTGAGGCTGCGGTGGCTGGCATTGCGGGACTGAGAGAAAGACGACGTGGAGTCGATGGTGTTTCGACGACCCAGGACATTGGTTGGATACAGGAACTGCGTGTATGACACGGTCTGCGTACGCATTTACAGAAACTGTAGTCAAACACTCGAGACTTTCTATCGGCCAACAGAAAGGCAGGTGAAAACAGAGATTGCAAAAAAAGGAAAATATCTTTGCACTCACCTTGCCGTCTGCACCCAACTCGACGCCCTCCAGGCCGATCACCATCTCCTTGGCACTCATGCCACCCGAGGGGTGTCGCTGGCGTCCGCTTTCTGCCTTCACATCCCTGCTGGGGCAAGAGAACATCTCAGAGTCCCCTCCATAGACAGCAGTCTGTACTGGCAAACATACTTAACCTGCTGCTACACCATTTGCCGCCGTAACCTGCTGCGCTCAATGCTTGGCTATTTTATTTTTAATTCAGCTTAAGAACAATTTGACATTTAAGAGGAAGGGAGAAAAAAAAAACCCAAATACTGTACAAACCAAATTCTTATGTCAAACATCGTTTCGGTTATTATTTATCTACACTTACGAACGTTATTTTAAAAGATTATTTACTCAGTTAAATGTATGTATAAATAATGCATCGTAAAGTTACGTGGTACAACATCAAACAAACACAGTACAAAAAAATATATAATACAATAATGCAATATTAATATGCCCCAAGAATCAAGGTGAATAGATGGATGGCTAACATAGCGCATATAGGTTATATTCAGGGTCCAGGAATAATAAAAATAAATCAAATCTCTCACACGACAAGAAGAATCTCTTTAATTTATAGCAAAAAATGACAGGAATGTGAGATGTTTTTTAAGACTGCATCTCAGCTGTATTAAATGAGCATTATGACAGGTTTGATTCACATTACAAGGGTTGTTATCGACTACGACAGCTATATATATATAGCATTATTTGAATAAAAATAAACATCAACTGAAATAAAATTAAATATTTAATGACGAAAAACAACTTAAATGAGAAATGTTGCATTGCCAGCTTGCTGCAATAATATAAACACAAGCTGAAGTATTAAAAAAAACGTCCACAACGTTTTAAACATCAATCAGATAAATCTAACAGTATTCTTTTAGTTACCTTCTCATAGCTAAGTGTCTAAACTGTTAATGCTTTTAGTCATTTAACGGGTTTTCTCATTGCTGCAATTTCAATGAATTCCAATAACATCAGAATTAGTTTGCAGCATAGTTTAATTTAAAGGTTAGGGTTGAGAAACAAAACACAAAAATGAACACTGGAGTAAAAAAAAATGTAAATAAAAAAACTTTTATTTGGCTCCAGATGAATTAGTTACAGCATGGCTACCTTATTCGTGTGCAGGCTTAAAAGCAGTCTCATTAGTAGACAGCAGACGGAACTTAGCTTTAGCACAGAGTATTTGTGAGATGTCTAGTGACGCATCAATAATCTCAGATCCCAGGAGAATAGAGGGCAGTTATAGGCAATGTGCACAGGAGCCCTTCAAACAGCTTGGTGAATGGAAAAGCATTAGGCAAGAGCTAATAGGAACAGATGCCCTTGAGAGTTTTCACATGAATATTTAAAAAAAACTAAACCAGATTTTCAGGAGTCCACAGCAACTCTGTGTGTAAATCTCATAGCTAATTATCAGCTCTCCTGACTAGTTTCTTCAGTTTGCTGACATAAACCTTGCGCGTGTTTTAGTTTGTTAGCGGATTAGCATCTGACACTCTTCGGCCGCTGGTGGCGCTGATGCAAGCAGAACATGTCCGTAAACTTGCCACTCTATCCAGGACGACCCCGCTTAGATTGCTCTGTCAATACTGTGCACTTTGCTTCAATCAGCCGAGCCAAAACGTCAATGGAATAAAACATGCTGAATTTTGCCACGAGCCATTCATCGTACTGAATGCATAACTAAGCGGACTAAGTTATATAATGCTATACGCAAAGAGGTCAAAATCTCATAAAACCAAGCAGCGTTCAGCATTTCAAGGACAAATTTAATCAATCACTTAAGCAAGCTGACCAACATTCTACTGAAAACGTCCAAATCAGATTTCACCGTGTTAACCCTTTGTATAAAAAATCAGATTAACCAAAAAAGTATTTTTGACATTCATGTAAGCCAATAAAACGCCTAGTGAGGAAGGCAAATAATGTACAAACTAACGCGTTTTCTCTTTTAGTCTGTATTTATGAATATACCAGATATTAATAATACAGAGCTTTTATCTCTACGAGACTTTTATCAGCTTTCTATGGTACCTCTATAAATGCAAGTGTAGCCATAAAATGCCTTAACATTTGAGCCATTTAGATTTAGCATTGCCCTTTGTCCAGTTAATATGCACTTTTATGTTCTGGATCTTATTATTTACATGTTGTTTCTGTTAAACTATTAATATTAACATTTTTCCAGTAGCAAATAGAATAATGCAAAAAACCGGTATCCTCATCTCAGACACTAATAAGTCCAATGATTGATATTCCTTCGCTTTTCTATCACTAAAAAAAACAGCAACCCAACAAAGAGTCTCCAATCTTATTCCCAAAGCAAGCTGAACTGTTTAAATTGATTTTTACTCAAATTTAAGTAAAAGCCTCAACCGTAAAAAGCAAAAACTATGTTAAAGCTGAAGCAGGTAATTTCTATAAGCATCACTAAATGGAAGGTTAAAAAATAATAAATGTTTTTCACCCTTAAATTTACACCATTGTTTGAGTTGTAGGTTATTAAGTGTCTGAAAGCTCCATCAGATAAATAATAATAACACATAATAATTTATTAATAAATTAAAAGTACATATGGCTTACTTACAGTTGTCTCTGCATATTAAAACAGATTACGGAATAAATTATAAGCTTCAGCTTTAAATAATGTGAAAGCAGGCAATGCCAATGTGTAGGCAAGATAAACATCCCGTTAGAAAGTTCAAGTTTTTTGTTAAATTAGAAAAAAAAAGCCGTATAGCTGCAGATCCAGCCATTAAAAAGACTTTTTCGGGAAAGAAAAAAGCGGTAAAGTCAAGGGTGAGGTCTATGCAAAGCATGCCCGAGCTTGTTGGTCAGTCTCTCCGAAATGAAGCTGCACACGTGCTACCAAAACCTCAGGAGAGCTACGCGGGATATAAAACGTATAACAAGCGATCTGTGCATACAGAGTAAAAGCGACTGAATGCAAATAACAGATTAAACAAATTTCAGTGTATATACTTTACGTAAAATATGATTTTTAGAAGATTACTTAGAAGGATGATACAGAATGTGCGTGTTTGGACCCACTGATAATGGCCAGGAAAAAAAAAAAAAAAAAAAAAGACTCGAAAGTGAAGGGATAAAAAGGATGATAATGAAAAGAAGATTTGCATGCTGAAGAATACATACCCTGTTTGGCTACAATCTCGATAGGGCAGGACAGAAAAAACACTATAGAAGGATCTTCTGCCACTGATAAGGACTATCCTATAAAGACAAAATGATACATGAACTAATTGAAGTGAACTCTATCAATACAGAGGTCAGGTCCACAGGCAAAGATGAAGAGATACACAATAAATAACTTGCTATGAAATAGCATGTCATATATAATGCAGGAATGTATCTGAATGCATATGCAGCAAAGATCAGAGGAAAACACAGAGAAAGGCAAACTGCTTGTAAAAACGAACTTTGAAGTGAACCGAAAGCTGATTGAGACCACTGAGAACTGAACGTGTTTAGAAACAAAGGATTTAAGAACCTAATATTCTGCCAAGGCTTTTCAAGTTCTTGTATTTCCTTCAGAAGTCCATCGACTGCTGATCTAAAGCACAAACTAAAAAAATATGTTGGATCAAAGTACAACCAAAAAAAAAAAAAAACAAAGCTCTCTGACACGCAAACACTGCAGCAGTTAGCTTTACAAAACGAAAGTGACTTCTTTGGAAGGCTGCAAATGTCTTTATTTTATGGATTTTCTCAAAGGAAAAAGCGAAGCAGGTCACGTCCTCCTCCAACAAACCCCTTCGAAATCCAATTCAGACAAAAGGGCACTCTATAATCAATCATAAACGAAAAAAAAAAAAAACGAAACAAAAACAAACAACATTCCCCAAACGTTTGAGTTTTAGACAGTGTCTGCTTCGACTACCAATTTAAAAAGACCTGAGAGTCAGAGATAAAAATAATCACACACGCACACGCACACACACTGATAAACACCCGGATAGCGAAAAACATCCTTTTCTTTTCCGGGTTCTGCAACTTCAAGTGGTCTTGTTAACGTGTTATATATTGATAAAGTATTATATCGAAATGGCATGACCTTATAGGAAGAAATATACGATGGTTGCAATGATAATTATTCGTTTCCAGGGAAAATGTTTATTAAAAAGGGAAATAATGTAGCAAATTTCAAAAAAAATTCAGGGGGAGTCTTTTTGTGAAACACTTGATGTGTGGGTGCTGTTCTCTGTGAGATGTGTGCGTGTGGGCCGCTGGGTATCTGTGAACATACCTTCCATTGCGCATGTCATGCTGTCTTATGTTTTTGATGAAATGGACCTTCTTAAAACTCTTTGGTCGGGGTGAACCAGATAAAGTCCGGCATCTAGATAAAAAAAAAAAGCAGCATCAACACCGTCCATCAGAAAAATAAATACCGATATCCTTCAGGCTACACAGAGCAAATCCCAGCTAATCTGCTTGATATAAGCATTAAAACTCTATTCTTTTTTTTTTTGTGATCAACTTTAGATTAACAAAAAAACATCCAGGGAAGGGGACAACAGACATAAATCAGTTAATAATTTTACAAAGCAAAAAATGTCGGAAGATAAACATTTCCAAGCATCAGTGGTACTAGGTTTAGCCTTGTTTTAAAGTATTTTAAGGAGATGTTTTGCGCACAAGATACTATTCTTAACATTAACCTGATTTTCTGTAAAGCTGCTGTGAAACATTTGTGTATTGTTAAAAATGCTATAAAAATTTTTTTTTTACGTGACTTCTGACCTTAGGTGCTTTTCCTTACACTTACTGCTATTGTTTCTTGCTCTTAACAATTTATTTATTTACAGCTTTATTCTAGTGTGACTAACTTGAAGCACCTTTGCTAAATCAGAATATGTCTGAGTCTTGTTAAAGAATAAATACAACAATTGAGTTAAACATAAATGCGCAAAATCCTCCAGAACGGCGCTAAAATATAAAAATGCTTTTAATACATCACTTTTCAAGTAAAAAGATTTCCATAACGTCAACTGAAAGAACAGTTAGATGGGTTACCCGAGCAATGATTTATCGCAATCTGTCAGAATCACACACTTAACCCACCAAGTATCGCCTCTGGCCGTTGAAAGGTTTTAAGGGAAAACAATTACAATACCTTCGTAGAGGGGCATTCTCCTCAATATCCTCCAGAGTCTCCAGTGAGGAACGCTGGGATATTAGTCGCCGCCTGCAAATGAACAACAATAGGGTAAGATTTTCTAGTGCTCCGTTTAATAAAACCGCAGTCATGAATTCATAGCATTAAGTTCATATATTTATATATCCCTTAAACGAAATAAAGATGTGTAAATGAGCTTATTTTTAATGTTGCAAGCAAGACTCAGACGCCAATCTTGCATGTGCCATGACCAACACACTTACTCAACAATGAATCATTTCACTAGTTTTTAACCACACAATAGGCTTATGCACGAAAATAGCAACTACAGAATTTCACACGCCACCTATTGAGTCAAACATACAACCAACTTATGATGATTTAGCACGTTGCCAAACAAAGCTTGATTGAGTGCACTGCACTGTGTGCTTTAGAGCATTACTTCAAATTCAGGTTAAAGTTTCCCATCGACACCAAACCTGTTGCAGCACAAGCGTTCCGACTTTGTTATTTTCTTGATGTAATATGAGATCACACACACAGAATGTTCCAGAAACAAGCCCCTGTAAGAGGATAAGTCGTGGCTCCAGCAGAGATTTCCGTTACACTTTCACATAACACATTCCTTCTCACAAGCTGAGGTAATAACGAACATCTATTAGTCTGCTGATAAGGTACAACACACCGGGGAGGCTGAGAAAAAGCCTCATAAGCAACATTTGTTTCTATTTCGAGACGTTATCATAAGCGGTTTTTTCCCTTAAAGCTCACACACTCTGAGCTGAAGTTCTTCATATTTGCTTTTCAAAAGCAGAGAGCGGCGCTGAAAAGCAGGTCAAGCATGGCCTTGTTGCAAAGACCTGTATCTGTGGAAACGTGGGCTGAAGAATGCTTGCGTTCCTGCCAAATAAGCTCTGAAACCAGACCAATAACAGACACCTGATAAGAGTGTGACCACTGCAAAGTACACTGTTCATTCAAGCTCTTCCCATTCATGTCGAGTCACCTTTATTTTTATAGTGCTTTCTAAAACTTAAATAACGATTCGGTGATTTAAACGGTACTCAGTTCTGCTGTAAAGAAGCTCTGGACAGACAGTCATTATTCGGCTGAAATCAGTTTATTGCTGATTGAGTCTGGTTTAATAACTGTGTAAAGTTCTTCAGTTATGGAATGAGCTTAATACACCTTTAAAGAAGCTCTGGAGACAAATCCATAGAACACTCATCATCCAATACAATTGTCTGTGCGGTCAAATTAATATTAGTAACAAATATTAAGTGTCCAACTAAGAAAGCAAAAAGGTAAAAGTGGCCAAAAAAAAAACAGACTTTTAATCAGAAATAGAGCAAAACAGTGAAATATTATTACAATTTAAAATATTGTTTTTTCATTTAAGTATGTTCAAAGTGCTTAATATGTAATTTATTCCCGTGAAATTTCAGCAGCCATTACTCAAATAATCCTTTAGAAACCATACCAACATGCTGATTTGCTTCTCAAGAAACATTTCAACGTTTCAACAGTTTTGCTGCTTATTTTTGTGGAAACAGTGATACAGCGATTCTTTGAAGCTTTAAACAGTATGATAGAGAGTTAAACAAAAAGTGAACACACTCGCAGGATATGCATTTTGAGAATACAGAAATGTCCATGCAAAATACAATGCTATAGCAATCAGTTTGCCAAGAACACAGTTTACGCATAATGAAGCATTTAAGGAACGACTGTTTTACGTCATTGTAAAGGCCTTTACCTTGATAACAATAATCATCCATCAAAACTACTACCACCATTAGCGTGACACTAGTTTTCCTTAACAAAGAGATGTAGTTTGCATATCATATGCTTATGCAGTGGCTGGGTGATTTAGAAAAATACAGCTTGGGCTGCTCCAAAACAATCCTGGAACGAGAGAGGTTGTACTTTGAGGCCAAATTCACACTGAAATGTATAATTTACTGAAATCTGGATATGAGTGCGTTTATTTGCCGGGTCCTTGGGCTGAACACTTTCTAGAAGTAGTAGATCAAACAAATTAGCAGAAACACAATGATGTCTCTTGACTGAAAGACAACAAAATCAAATGCAATCACAAGAATGACATTAAATATCAATTTGGCATTAAAATAACAGTTTATATAAGTAAACTGAATAAGTGATAAGACAAAAAAAGTTGCTCTGTTTGGGTAAATGGGTAGCCATAGGCAATCGTAAGATCCTATCTGCATCTATATATTTTATTAAAGTGAGCATCAACTCATGACATGACATTTAAGTCCCAGGAAACAACTAAACAAGGCCATAAGCCCAGGCCTCCACACCTGACTTATAATATAACACCAGAGAGCACCAAATCCAGCACAGGCTGCCTACATCAACACCCTAACTTTATTCTACAAGACGATCTTAAAATATGCTTCCATGCAGCGTAACTGAACCACTGTTAGTTTTGTGTCATTCCTGACAAACATCTTGGCCCAAAACATACTCCATGGTAATACTAGAATGCAATGCTTCAAGCTAGAAAAGCTTGATTTCATGCGGTGTTGTGTTCCAAAAAGTGTCAGAACCAAATTCTAAACAAAACAGAACTACTCTCCTTTCTTGGTTTGCTGAAAGAGGGTGCTGTACTAGTGTCTACATCCCGATTCATACACTGCTGTGGTATAGGGCTATTATATGGTTTCCTTTCGAAGTAAAACTTCTCTTACGCGTTTCTGGCCTCATTGTGTTCTTTCATTAAAAACGGCACATTGTTGAATTTTGCTCTTACGGGAAGGAATCGAAACCTCAAAACGCTCGTCTCGGTTCCAAAAGTTGTCTGAATCTTTGATCCTAGAGGAGCGAATGAAAAACAGAGCTGTGTATTCTGGGTGATTATACTTTACGCTGTCGGAACGGTAAGAAAACAATGGTCAAGACCAGACCAAACTAAATGACCTCAGTCAAAACATCAATACGCAACATGCCTTATGTTTATGAAAGGCTTTTCAATGCACAAGGCTGTAGCAAAGACTTTTATTGTTTTGCAGTTTATCTATAACAGGAATTACAAGCGTCATCCATTGATAGTCAAAACACACAGGCCTCCACCATGCAAAAAGTAGCTTTCTAAGTAGCTTTTTTTAGTTAGTCGTTTGACTTGTAGCAGCAGCAGAATCTCACTTTATGCACATTTCCCACCCTACCGATGAATCCAAAAGCATGCCATCCTTTATTCGTGCCACATCTGCTTGCCATTACACAACAGCATTTCCTTTACCTCAAGTCTTAAAACACCGCCGTTCATTGTTTTAAGTAACCGGTGGGGATCTATTCCCGTAAAAGTCCTGTGTTCCTAAAAACTCTCCGAATAAAAACAGAGCAACAAGCCACAGCAGCCCATGTTTTTTTTTTTTTTTAAATCATGTCTTGGCCTGAATTTGCCTGGTTGCAATTCCCACCACATCCGATACTGGTTTTAAGTTCTGGTTTAAAACCTTATCCTGATTTCATTTATTTCGCTGGGGGAAAAAAAATGTCGGCATAATCACTCAGCGATGGCAGCTAACCGCACAGCACAAAGGAAAAAGGACACGGTCCATCCAAAACATGACTTGTTTTAATGGTTATGGAACGTATCCAATAATGAGCCTGGAGGAAATGTCAGTGTTTTGTTAAGAATAAATTAGGTGCAAAGCTTAAAAATATATCAAAATATGTGGAAAAAGCGAAACTATGATATTTAGGACACATCAAATAAATGTAAATAAATGAATTTATTTCCTGGCTTTGTGTTCCTGGCTATTAGTATCTACAATTTACTTCATAATGGACCTTATAATAGATTGCGTTCTGTAACACCAAGTGGGATAAAAATGATATTAGGTATTAGTATATTAATATTAAAGTATATTAGGGCCAACAATAATCCTCACAATGGAAACTGTTTAACACTTATTTTATACAACATGGTGCGATATAGTCACGTTTTCCCCCAGAGTAAAATGGAATGTGGTATTATAGTGTAAATTACAGCCAGACCCTTGGAATATTTTGAGCCCTCTACTTAGTTGTCTTGGAGGACCATGCAATTGTGAGGCAAGATTAAAGTCGGCACTAGAAAGATCCAGGCAGATGTATAGCCACCCATTAGAGCTCAGGAATTACATAACACCGGACTCTTCACACGGTTAGACCTGACAGGGTTGCAACAATGCTTTTGTCTGGGCCGCCCCATCGAGGCAGACTTAACAGAAGGCCCTGAAGAACAGGATCATATAGGGTGTGTGTGTGTGTGTGTGTGTGTAAATTTTGTTCTGTAAGGCCTGTGCCAGCACATGAGAGACAGAATTACACTGCTCACTCTCTATTCCCAGGCTGCTCTTGGCAGTGCTTCTAAAGATTTTGGTCTTCCTGGTGGAAAGTGGCAGCCCATGCAGGAGGGGGTCTGTGAGAGGAAGTGGAGGTCAGAAGCAGGGAGTGGAGGAAGGGGAAGAGGGGAGTCAGGGCAGAGACTGGGCATCCTGCCTGGAACCTGGGTTTGTTTCTAGCAGCTGCCCGTTTAGAACAAGTCCTACACTGTTTAAAGCTCAAGTATGTCATGTTAAAATACTTTCTCCTGTCTGAGCTTAATGTGCAGAGATGACTATAAAAAACGAATCGGTGAAACCGACGGTACGAATGGCAGCTGGAGCTGCTAGAAATTCACCTTAAACAATAAGGTAGGTACGTTTTAGCTTTCGCAATTTCAAAAACAAGTTATGTTATATATAATACTACGCTATAATACTATAATCTGTATCTTTTCCACAAGTGCGGTGCAGTTTTCCACATGCGCACCATTTTGGTACCACATCTGAATAAAAATTAATTTAAGAACTTATGTCGTAACATAAAGTCACAACGTACATAACTGCTAAGAAGAAACTGTTATTTCAAGGAACAGCCATCAAAAGTGACGTGTCAAAAGGAACTTTAAATTTATAATTGATTTATTGTGTTACTGAACTTGCCATTAACCAATTAACTTTTTTTTTTTTTGCAGTGGAAGTTAGCTTTTAGTAGGTTGACTCCCGTGGAGACGTACTCAAATAATATAGTAAGTTCTGGGGTGGGAATACCCATTTAGCTTAACCAATTGTAAACTATGGGTATTTTGGGAGACCTGTTTAAAAACCATCATTATTTTTACCACTCTTTTTGGGTGGCTCAAAAATTATACTCTTCACTGTTAAGAGAAATTACGTGTTGTGCAGTTGATCAAAATCAGTTGGAGTACAAGCCTCGCCACTAATAAAGTTTACTGAGACATCTTGAAATTAAATGTGTTTTTTTCAGAATGTACCGTATATACCTACAGGCATTACGATTGAAGTGTCCCAGAATTCTCTGTAAGTGATAAAGTTCAAAATAAAAGTTGCCGTTTCTATCTGACCTTGAATTTTAGTTATTTTATTTTATTATTTTAAACTATCCCTATATAGTAAGGATAATTCAGACATATTACATTTGTCTGGAGTCAAAACAGTTTTTTTAGATGTTGGGACATTTTCTGACCCTTGCACAACTAAACCAACAGGACACATAATTACTGTGAAATGAAGCAAGATTTAGGTTTCAGGTCAGATATTAACAGTTACTGCCATGAGAAAACAGTTGTGCATAATATTTCTGTAATGTGTTGTAAGTCTGGTTCACTCTTTCCTTACATACACCATAAAAAAAACAATGCAATATCGCATACTATCTACAGTCACAAAAAAAAACATTCCCTGCTGTCTCTCTGGCTCCAATACAAAGCGACTGAACAAAGGACACCCAACTTGCAGGCATGGCGTTTGCTGTCTCAAATTACAGCACGTTCATATGGTCACATAAAAGCAGGTGCAGAAGGTGTGTGTGTGTGTGTGTATGCTAGAAAGAGAAAGTAAAAGATACTGTAACCTGAACGTTAATGACTGTAGATTTGGTTGAGCTTCGCATGCCTTTAAAGCAACAGTTAGAGCAACAGACACCAGTGCTGTGGCTGTTTGGCTGAGATTGAAATGTTGTGGTTATGTTGGTTGGAACTGAAACTAATGTGCCTGGCAGATACTTCAGTGTTGCCACCTGCTCATCTCTGATTAGACACAGTTGTCACTACGAACATGCTAAATATATGATCCTGGTACTTCAGAGATACTGGCTGCTGTGTGTTTTTCCTCACAGGGCATCTTTCGAAACACTGGCCATATTAATACGTATATAAACAGTTCTGAAAATGAGAAAATAGCGATTCATTAAAAACATTTGCCGAGTAAATATAACCATTAGTGATTCAATAAACGCACCGTGATGTTAAAGGTAAGGATAACTTTTGAATACTCGTTGTTTTGGTAAAATGTTTTGGTAAGCACGGGTGAACTGAGAAACTCATTCACGCAAACTGTGTCACACGCAGTCTCCTCAGAACACGGGTCACTTAGGATATTAATGAATGAACGATGTACTATAGAAAAGTCTGATTGGAGTTTATTGATTTGTTTTTTCAGGGATTGTGTTTAATGTGTCTAATGGGGCCATTAGTTCAATGGCAGCTAATCTCCCATTTCAATAAAGTCTAAGTAATCCCTCACTTCACAGCTTCTATAATGTGTATTTCTCCAAAAATATACCTGCGTCCCACCTCGGCAGCAATATTGTGAAACAACTTTGCAATAGAACAAAAAGTACACTGTATTTAGTGTATGCACATAAACATTGTGATGTACAGTATTTACGTGCACTGTCTAAATTTAACTTAACCATAGGAAATAGTCTTCATATCAGAGTATTTAAATGCTAGTACTTTGCAATTACTATTTTACGTAATAATTTTATATTAAAGAACTGTATTTATCACAGACGGGTGCCCCCAAAACTATTTGGACACTTACACCACAAAATGCATGAACGTAATTCTAGTAAATATTCTAAAAATGCATTCATTTTAGAGAAAGATAGATACTGGTTTACTTCTCACATGAGATAAATGCATATAAAGTTCAATGCAATTGATATACTGAATAATATGTGTTTGGACAGACGCGTTGTAGTAGTAAATGTGGAACATATTCATAGTTTATGTGAATGAACTGCATAACGTGGAAATAAACTTGAGAGGTGATATCATAAATCTTCTGAAAATCAGCTTGTCATTATTTGGTTTAAAAGTACTTCCAAAAACGGTTCATTCATTTCTAGAATCATTTGTTTTCGTATTGCACTTGATTTCCATTTTTATTAGGTCGTCAATACCAATGCAACTGAGCTAAATTTAAAGGATTCAATTTGTTGGTGCATATTTGCATAAGCAAGTATTGATTAACACAAATGGATTTGCACGTTAATAGTCCGTGGAGCACCTTACTGCATTACTGTTGTAATTAAACGACCTGTCCTCATCCCAGTGCATAATGTTACCTGGATCTCTGCAGTTCCAGGGCTGAGTTGGCTATCTGCCCTCCCTCCAGACAGCAGTAGTTCTGGCTGGACTGCCTGGAGTAGGACACGGGCAGGATTCCCTGAGTGTACGTCTGAAGTCTCCCTCTCGTAGCCGGCGGAACTGCTGAAAAGGGGGAGCTGAACACGGACTGGAGCACCTGAGAGCCGCACACATCCCCCTCCGCATCCGCTCCGCACGCTGGAGGAGGAGGAGCAGCAGCAGCAGCAGCAGAGGCAGAGGCGGCCGCGCTGGGACCCGTGATCCCAGCCATGAAACCAGCAGCTCGGGCGCTGCTGAGAGCCTGGTTCGCTGCCGCGGCCAATGCCTGCTGGCCCACTGCAGAAACCAGGCTCTGTCTAGTCCTGGAGCTGTCCTCGTCCTCGGTCTGATTCTCCCCGTCATCCTGCACGGGTCGTCCGTCCAGCGAGATGTTGCTGAGGAATGAGAGCGCAGCTTGTCTCCGTCGTGGATCTATTACGCGCTTCCGTGTGTGCTCCAGACCGGAGTGCTTCATCTGCAGCGCGCTCGCCATTAGCCGCGGGATAGTGCGTGTTTGTCAACGGAGAGGGTTCATGGTGCTTGTTTGGATATGGGGTGAAATTGGTGGTCAAAGCGCCATGGCGTTGGCTTTTAAGTGCCTGCTGTGTTTTACTGTGTGTGTGTGCGTGTGTGTACAGAAAAGCAGGGTCACGTGTGTGCAGTATTGTGGCAGCAGGAGCTTTAGTCTGACCAATGGGGATTCATGAGAACAAGGCGGCGTTCCAAAACACAGCGAGCCGCCTAACTAGGCAGCATCCGTAGCGGTTTTGGAATTGAGCTCCAGATTCTAGACATCACGTCGGAGAGCGGTTTAGTTCATTGAGTCGATGCTAAAAACGCTGTCTACTTAAGGCGACTCGGTACGTTTTGAAACACAGCCTGCGTGTTTTCCCCTCGCCTTCATTTTTGTTCCGCCCTTCTGGGCTACTTGGACAGGACATTAAAAATTACATAAAAGTAAACATTTTCGGTACGAACAGTCCGAGGTAGCGCGATATCTTGATGCCCTTTTAGATATCGTTACTGTGCGTTCAAATAGCATTTTAAACGGCTGGAAATAGACTTGCACGCTTCTTAAGACTTTTTAAACATTTAATAAGCAGCCTTTTGAGTTTTACTTGGGTGCTTTTACACACCTGCGTACCCTCGACTTGCAAAGAGCATTCGCGCTCAACGAAATTATAATATTAAAATGTGCGTCGTGTACGTATTTCCAACTGCATTATGTGTCAATGAAGCTGCAGTTTAGCAATATATTCAATTTAAATGTAATAGCAAATAAATGATAATCGGATAGGCTACTTTAGATGTGCTTTAGTGGGTTTTAGACGTCGAAATAATAATGAAACAAAATATTTTAAATTAAAGCGTTTGTTTTGAAATGATCACAAAGTGTATTACGTCTATGCGAAATAAAGTACACTGCAAACATACTATTTAGCATACTTAAATATGACATTGCAGACCGTATTTAATATTTTAAGTTGGGTTGTCCTGCTGGGTAGGCAGTCTATGATGATTTAGTAACTGAAGTACACACACACACACACACACACACACACACACACACACACACACACACACACACATAGCTTGCTCTCACTTTGATATAATACAAATTATTCAAAGTACTCAAACTCAACGATTTCAATTTGTTACGATACAGATTTGCACACGCATGGATGACAGTACTTTTTCCAGTAGAAAGAGCTCGTTAAAGCTTTCAGTTGATATAAATATCTCAATTTCTTATCTCGAAACGTTCATGGACTGTAACTGTTTTTTAAAGACAGTCCTTTTAACTGAAGTTATTTTCAACATCACTACGCCATCTAGTGGCAAACCAGGTTATGTGCATAAGCCCAGAAGTGATGTGCGACTAAATAATGATTTCTTCATGGCGTCCACTAGATGGCGCCAGAATGATGCCTAAACTGTCATATTATTATTATTATTTTTTTTTTTTACAAAAGAAAGTTGTGCGATTGAGCTGGATTCCAGTGATTAAGTGAATGAGGGGGTGATATAAACCAGTGATCAAATATTATATAATTCATTCGACATTTGTAACAGATACTCGGGAATTCTTTCTCAATTGCTTCCCTAGTTTACAGTAGGTGTTCATGAAGGGAGTTAAGTAAAGAAACGGACGCAGTTTGGGAATGCTGTTGTTTTTATATCACGTACACAGCTACACACGTGAAGATAGCTGCTCCTGTCTCGAACTGTTTCACGAGCTCGCGTAAACTGGGTGACTACATGGAATATTTACATGATTTAAATAAAGCAGATGCAAATGTGGACTACAACGCCCATGCTCCAATAACGGTGGGTGGTCCCTTCGCTCCGTCATCTGGTCAGAATTCTTCCCCACTGATAACCTTCCTCGGTCAGAAGCACTCAGGTCAATGACATTATTCTAACATGCCGAGTTAACCATGTTATGGTAACGACAGATGCTCAAGCGAAGAAATACGCAAGCAACTTTTTCACCACAGAAGCTGCTTAGTGATTTTTTTTTCTCTCTCTCTCTCCCTGCATGAATCTGCATGTCGGCCATTGTTTTCAAGGACAAAAAAAAAGTTGGAAAGCCACTATAAACGTCACTAAAACAAGACCCACTTTCATTTCCGCTCCTAATATGACAGATCCTCAATGGCTTGCACTTTCTGTGCTGTTTTATTACTTCCTTGGTCTCACAACGCACCAAAATATTGCAACTTTTCACAGTGGTTTTTTTCAGGCCGCTCTGTCACGAGAAACAATAACGTAACTCCAGGCCAGGTTAATCTTATTCCAAAATCAGTGGAGCAGAGCACAGACCTCAGACTCTGTGTCCCTGTGTGTGAAACGCAGCACTTCCTGTGTTTGTGTGGGGTTTCCTCCCCCTCAAGTGATTTTGGCACCTTATCGTGAGTCATGATGCACACGGTGTGGCAATTGCTTGAGGAAAAAAAAACAAAAATATCGCTGATGGTTTTCTGACAGCGGACGGTTAGGTACACGAAGCTGGAATAACCGGGATCTCGTGGAACTGAAAGTGAAAGCGATTTATCAGAACTATCAGTCTTTTCTTATCAGCTGGGTTCAGGGAGTAAAGCGTGATTCATGTGATGCGACTAAAGTTTATTTTTAAATGCATTCATTTGGGTGAGCGACTAGGAGTCGCGTGATATCAGTCAGTTTCCTTACCAATTTAAGTAGTGATTTATATGCTTCCAGGAGCCTGATCGGAGTGACGGATAGCTGCTTCTGCCCTAACGCCACCCGGCCTGGTGCTGAGCGTTCTTGTTGTTGCTTCTCCGTGGTCAAGAGGGCAGAGGTGGCCGGAGAAGAAGGAGATCTGCGGTCAGATGCTAGGATTGATGAGTGAGTTTTTTAAGGGGAACTGCGAGGAAGTCCATCTCCAGCCCACCCGTGGGCCACGGCAGCCCCACATCAAACGGACCAGCTCCGCTGTGATGTATGGCGGCTGCGCTGCACTTTCAACCAGAGTCGAGAAGGTCCATCAAGGGATTTATCTCAAGGGAGGATGAAAGGAGAAGCAGAGGCGTCTGCCAAACAAAGGCTCGTGGGGGCCAACAGTACAGGTCAGGCCTGGCCCTCAAACCCAAGAGATTTATATTAGTCCACTTTAGCTGAAGACACATTCTGGGCAGAGACGGGCCGAGCGGATACTACATATTGGAAAAATGATGATAATATTAAAATGTGCGTACGAAATGCAGCAGGTTTTATAGAGTGTAAGCCGTCGTGTAAATGAATTGTAGATATTTATAAATTGTCATACATGACGTCTAAGTCCTCTTATAAATAATGCTGGAGAATTATCGTGCACAATATATTGCATGATTTGTGATTGGTGCTTCATGTAAATGTAGAAAAATACTTTTTTTATATTGTTAATAGTTAATGATTTACTTGATTGTTCATTGTTGTCCGTTATGTATTGACCCCACGGTAAAAACTAGAGCTTTGATCATAAAAATATTGTCTCAATTTTTATGGCTCGGTTTATTTTCTCTCTGAGTATGAACTTTATATTCTTTTATCATAATGGTATCAAATATGATACTCTACGCAGAACACATGATTTATTATATATAAATGATATTATATGGAGCACCCTTATAAACCAGCAATTTGTAAAAAATTGATATAATATTAATATTAATATATAATATTAGAATATATATATATATATATATATATATATATATATATATATATATATATATATATATATATATATTCTTTTCTTATCCTTTTAATAATAATAATAATGTATATATATATATATATATATATATATATATATATATATATATATATATATATATATATATATACACACATTATTATTATTATTGAAAGGATAAGGAAAGGTCCTCAAAAACACACACAATCCTGACATGTTCCTGGAATGAGTCTGAATTCCTTAAAAATTAGATTTCAGATCATTTAAAAAATTTCCCTTGAATGTTTCTGCTCAAAGATTCATATTTAACTACACAAATTATAGTGTAATTCAGCTTTATATAATTATTATTATTTGATTTTAAAAACAAGGTAAAAGTCATTATCATCTTATAAAACGATAAAAAGAGTTTGCATAACAGCTTGGGCAATTTGTGGAGGAAAAAACAGCTGGAATTCAATTGCATAATATATTTGTTATATAAAATGTTCATCATTTACGAGAAAATAAAAAATGAAACAATACTAAATTTCTCCACGATGTAAGGTATCAGTCTAATGATCGTGCGTTACATGTGAGGCCACGACCTCTTGAAATGGTGGTAACTGAGGCACTTCATAAAGCTGTCAGATGAGAGCTGACCGTATTAATCACAGCATCGTTCTTGCACACAACCTCGACGTTAAAACAATTCAGTCATAATGGGAAAGCATTTTTGAAACCGGTTTGAATCTGTTTTTGTTTTCTCTTCTCTTGCGCGGAGGAAAGCAGGCCTGTGATAACATACTTTACTGTTCAGCTCAAAATCAAAACAGTCATTTGTATTCATTTGAAGAGGACGAGCGAGCATTTTTGGGGAGAAACGCTGAAGTTGAGCGCACGTGAGCTCTGAGCCAAAACCTAGTGAGGTGTCCACTGCCCACAAAGACAACTTTCCTCTTAGGCAGCAGTCAGTTTGACCAAAATGAATACAAAATAAATCAATTCTAAACATCCAACAGTACAGTACTACAGTGAGTAGGAAATAAAGGTAAATGATGTTTTGAAAGTGTCCTTGTTACATGTACTTATTGTTCTAATAACAATACATTATGATTAATTACATGCAAGTAACACCAAGCCGAATCCTAATCATAGAAAGTGCATGTACTTAATTAATATAGTACTTAAATTACTTTGTAAGAAGGACACCATCAAATAAAGTGTAACCAGAAAATAATATTTCATACATTATTATAAAAAGGGGTCAAAAATAACTGCTAACACTTTATTTTAAGGACCACTTCTCAACCAGTAGCTTATTATTAGCATGCATATCACTAGCATACTGGCTGTTTATTAGTACTTATAGGCACTTATTAATGCCTTATTCTGCATGATCATTTTCTAGATCCCTCATGCCAACCCGATACTAACAAATATGTGTTCCTTCATCTAAAATGTTGCCAGATAATCATTTTTAGGGGTGTGGCATGTAAAAAAATTGGCCGATTTGACATTGTAGGCCTGCACGAGTAGCTCTACATGCTACTTTCAAGGGAGGTATAGCATCTATTTAATTGCATGGTAAGCAAAAAAGCATTGCCTTCCTAATTGCACATGATAGACTAATTAAAAAAACAAAAACAAAACATCTTAGTGGGCAGCTAATTAGGATTTTTTTTACAGGTCCATTGTCTCACTTTGTGAAATGTTACGGCACAGATCTCACAAAATGTGATCTGCCCTCAATGTTTTCTGAAAGTTGTTTTTCTAAGCCATTGCCTTTAAAAGAGATGTTCTAGAACCCACTTTCGCTCAAAGAAAACACACATCAGCCACCGACCGGACACACATAAGCACACAGTGACACTTGTCGAACGAAAACACCTTATGTTTAAAAAGAATAAACCCTTCTTAGGGAAAAGAGCACAACCCAGCCTTACATTTTGGAGAATATTTTGATTTCAGGTAAAATGAAGCAGGGCAGGATGGGGACACTGTATAAAACAATAAAGGGCCACGAATGGGGCCACATTTGGGTGGCTAAGAGGAAACATGGTGGAGGATTTATGGGGGAAGTCTAAGGTGAAAACAGTAGCAGTTGATTCATTGGGAAGGTCAGCGTATAGACTCTAAGTTTACTGTAACAGCAGCCTATAACTGTGAGGAAAAGCCCACGCCAGTGAGTGGGCAAAAACAAAAGTGTTTCATTATGAGAGGAAGGAGTATTTTATGAGTCAGCATGTAGAAAGGAAGAAGACATGTGCATTCCATGGCCGTGTGGATGACTGTACTATGTGTGCTCAGAGAACTGTGTCAAATGTACTGGTTCAGTGCTTTAAAATATGTGTTCCACAGAAACCCATTTCATTGACTTTTATGTCGTAATGACCTTTTCCCCTGAAATACAAGCTGTCGATGATCAATGATTCATTCATTCCAATCGCTGTTGAAAGACGTTTGATCTTAAACTACACGTCCATCACCTGCCCTTCGACACTGATTCGAGCTCGTTATTTTAAGGATCATTATTATAGTCGGTCAAACTTTGATTCGTAACTTTTGCGATAGACGAACCGGACAGAGGAATCAAAATGCCCTTTTGGCATTTAAAAGGTCTTCGTACTGTAAAACAATCCTGTGAGTTTCAGAACTCAAAACTGAAAAAAAGCGTGCACGAATTAAAGTTTGAACTTATAAGCATTATTTGCTTGAAAATGTTTGTTACGTACAAGGATTCTTTGAATAAATATCAAAGTTATGATCATGTTTTTTCTATCATGCGCTGGGGCTTGAAGGCCAAATTTCACAGTTTTTCACAATTTTACATAGTTTTATGGTTGCTTTTGTTGTTGGGTTTAATAACTTAATGTTTTATGACATTCGGAGCTCATTTTCTACCCTTTCTACTCTTTTCTTACCCATTAATACTCTAATGCTATCCACTGAATGTTACCCTCATTGTGTATGGTGTACAAAGTATTGCACTGAGAGGAAATATTATCTTAACTCGTCTGTTTTCATGTTTGCAGGTAAACCACATGCTTAAAAGCATGCTTTTCCCCAGTACTATGTTCATAAACTGAATGTTTTTTTTTTTCATTTTGGTGAATCTGAATTAATTTACATAAGCATTTCTGAAGTAAAATTTACAAAGAGCCAATAAAATTGACTGTGAATTAAGTTCCCAAGTAAACTTACCTATGGATAAATAATTATGGATAGGCTTTTGCTTGGCAGTGTAAAAGAATAAAAATAATAATAAATAATAAAAAAGCAGTTCATGACCACTTTTAACAGGCTACAGCACACGGGCAAATAATGATCAAAAGTAAAAAGTGCCCTTGCAACTATATTTATGCTTTTTTTTAGTTTTGAGTGAAGTATGTTTGCAACTAGTTTAGCATCCACCAGGCCTGCGTTTCTCAAAAGCAACCTAAGAAGTTTGTAAAAAATGATTGTACGACTGATCTTAATATTACGGTCTGCATCGTAACTTAAGTAGCACTTGAAAATCATCGTAGATCTACGAGTGCTCTGGAGTAATCGTGAAGCCCTATGTGCATCGTAAGAATTATGAGGTCACCTGCAGGATAATCGGCATATTACACCTTTAACTGTGTTCAAGTGTAACCTGATTGCAATTAAAGCTCTGATTGTACTTTATTGTGCTCTTTATGTCTCGTGTTTTATTTGTCTAAATGTAAAAATGTAAAAAGCCAATATTAAATAAATAATTAAAAAAACACAGCTAATTTAAATGACTGAAAAAAAATGTCAAAAAAAGGAAAGATAGGTTTAAAAACTATGCATAAGCTTATAAAAATATGTCAATGGCTCACGAAAACCAACGTTTTATTATGTAGCCTACAATAATATTCGAATCCTTAGCCACGTTCAAGAATTGGCTAAAACACATCTCCATCTTTCTTTGACCCTCTAACAGCAATTCTTATTTTAATTTTATTCTTTACAAAAACAAAATAAAATAAATAAATGAACCACTAACTTCTCTTTTTCTGTTCTGTTACCTTTTCTTTTTAAGAAAAAAGGCCTCTAAAACTGGCTTGCTCTATTATAATATATAGTATGTTACTATTAGTAGCCTATATTATATTATATTTTATTATATTAGGTTATATTATATCTAAATTGTCTGGAATGTAGCATTAGGTCAACATTTCAATAAATGGACATTTCAGCACTTGACCCAACGGATAGCGGCTCCTCTAAGTATCACTTAAAGCATGTTTGGTGCGATTGTGTTAAATGTATTTTTGGGAAACGCCAGTGAAACGGTAACGGACGTTAGTGAGAAACGCAGCCCAGCAAGATAGCAACATGCTAAAAACACTCAAGACCTTGCTCCCTGCCTAAAAACACGTCAAAACCCTAAAAAAACTTTATATCCTTTTAGACGGAGCAAACTCTGAGCAAATAAGTGAACCCTCGGGGACTAAAAAGCCCTACTTTTAACAGTTCTCTTCTTACGTTTACACCAGCTCACTGTTAAAGAGATAGCTCACCCAAAAATCAGCTCATGTTGTTCCAAACCCACATGACCTCAGTTCATCTTTGAAACGCTTGCTTCTGCTTCATGTTAAAAATGCACAAAAAGTAATCTCATAGCTTAGTAGAATTACATCTGAACCCCTGATGCCAGATGGGCTACTTTACCGAAGTCCTTGCTACCTTAATCGTGGAAGTATCCTTGCTGTCTATGCTCTCGATTTTATCAGAAATATCTTCATTTATGCCCCGGATAGGTCTTACTGGTTTGTGACAACATGATGGTGTGTAATTAAAGACAGAATGTTCATTTGTGGGTGAACTATCCCTTCAATCTGGCTGTGTTTGTGCACATGTATGCATTTACCGCAAATACAGATAAATAGGAATGTGGGGCTCCAGCCCATTAAAGCTCACGCCTCTGGCCGATGTAGCTGCATGTAGGAGGAGAGAATCCATCACGGCTGGCTGAGGGCGTCTTGGGTCAGCGCCGCAGAACTGAAGACTCTCACCGTGCCTGGCACCTGCTTGAACGGCCGGCGTGGAAACCACACAGCATACGCCCCATCCAGCCTTGAGAGACGCAGCCAGGACAGAATGTATTTCCCCCCCTATTTCATCCCAGCCTCTCCCCCAGCTCTCAATGCTTAGAAGCAGAGAAGTGAACAATATTTTGGGAATGCGCGCTGGGAACACCCCTGCGCTTTGTTTTTCGAGGTCTTTTTTTAATGTTAGCAAGCCTGCAAGGAGTCTTAGCCTACAGGTTCAAGGTGTGAGTTACAGATCGCTACAATGACTCATAAATCGCGAAGCGGTTTGACGTTTTTATTATAGCTTCCCCATATTAGATCAAGCCGTGTTTAACGGCCACGATAATTCACGAAACACACTGATGTGGAGAGCAAACAGTGTGAAATCTGTTAAACTGACATTTTGTTGATGTTACCGTAAAAGTGCTTTTCGTTACGGCTGTTTCTGGAACTTATCGTGAAGTTTTAGCAGATCCGGTACATGGGGGGAAAAGGTATTCAGATATTTTCAGCATCACATGCAGCGCAACGTCCATATCACCTGATGAACGATCATATGGTGCATCATAAAGGTTTTTAGAAGTCTAGAGCACACAGACTAACTGGTTAAAGTTTAGACCTACTTAAGCATTCCAGTGAGACGCGCTGAAGCGAAAACGAAGCAGAGCAGATGTTTTGTGTGGGGTTCAGTATTAAGAAGGGTTAATAGGGTACAGTGGATGAGCAGTGAGTGATGTGCTACAGGTTTTACGGTTCGGCCTACAGTGTCTTGTCAGACGGGCTTTAGGAAATGCAGGGCAGTCTGTGGTTAGTGGTCTTTTTTGACACAGCTTGATCCTCTGCCTTATCCAACTTGTATTTCACATCATGAAACATGAAACAAATGACCTTTTCTACCCTGCTTGTGGCATTCCTGAGCAACATAGACTGAAATCCAGGCTAATCAATCTCCAAATGTTTGCTCAGTGTTGTAGATCATAACAGAGATATCATTAAACGTGAGAGTTGCACAATCGTGTTATAATATTAAAGAAGCGAGATCAAACTTAGGGAGTTAAAAAAATAATAAAAAATTCCAAAGGATTAATGAACATACATTTTCGACCACAGAAAACATCTAAACATCTAAATTCAGTTAACCATTTGATTCCACTGGGTTAAATAAATTAGTTTAATTTGTAAGGGTTAGGTATGAATATTTTTCTTGCATTCTAAAGGGGAAAAAAGGAATCTAATCTAGTTCTAAATCTATATTGATTCTTCTATCGTTTATTTATTAAATTCTGATGCACACTGAAAAAAATGTGCTTTCAAAGAAGAGGTTTTCTATTTTAGATTTTAATGATAGATCTCCCATTCAAATTTTATTACAGTGTTTCCAGGTTGTACCAGCATAATTCTTTCTTGGAAAAGTTCTTATAAAACAAATCATTACTTACCTCTAACATTAACAAGAGCTTCTCCCACTCGTTGAACACACATAAAATATTAATGGTGTGGGTTTGAGAAACACTCACAACTCGGGTATCAGACAATTAATAATTAGCAAATAAAATCTAAAAAAATGAATACTTTATAACTGTTCACAACTTTACATTTTCATATATCACAGCTTAGGTAGTCAAGTCAGGTTTCTTTCTATTCTCTCTCTCAGTTACTTGTAACTAGAGTATGACTCTCTCAGGTACTTATCAGTACAGTGTGATGTGCATGCTTGCATGAATAATTAGAAATAAAAAAGAAGAAACATAAAAAAATATATATATATATATATATATATATATATATATATATATATATATATATATATATATATATATATATATATATATATATATATATATATATATATTTTTTTTTTTTTTTTTTTTTTTTTTGTGGATGAAAATATAAAAGTTTAAAAATATATATTTTTAATGAATATTATTGGCCTTGACACCCTGCCATGAGGGTGTGATGTCTGTGTGATGTCTTTTCTTAAAATTCTTTTACAAAATAAATAAATATATATATATATATCCTTCATTCAGTCATTCACAACCGTTTTTAATAATAATTTAACAGAAAATTTAATAGAAATGTATTCTTTTTTTAAATTAAAAACATGGATAAAAACAATGAACATGTGTCATGTGCCAAAGGCTTACTGAAAAACCAGCACTTTGAACCAAAACTGATTCCTAAAAAAGAAGGGACCCAAATCATGCCTCTCATAAGCGCTCCTCCCATCAGATAGCACGCTCTCACCCATACATCATCTACTAATTCTCTCGTCTGGGTTAAGGTTAGGCAGACAAGGTTTTGGCAGGTAGAACTCCTCAGAGTTAGCCTCACTGCACTCCATCAACACCGCTCGCAGTCATTTGTTTTCCCACTCTCCTCTATCCAAGCCCTTCTAATGAAGTTGTCATTTTCTCCTGGGCAGACGCAGCCAGCATTCCCTTGCTCTGCTGAGGAAAGGGTGGGAGTAGAATAAAAAAAAAGAAGAGAAAGAAAAAAACATTAACTTCAGTTCCAAGGCATTCTACAATGCATTAGGTCATGAGAATTTAATCATACGCCGCTCAAATGATGAAATAAGTCACCGAAAGGGCCCGGGTTGAGCTTCACCATTGGTCACTCAAAGGTCATCTCCATCTGCGGAGAGAGGAATGATAAATAACTGGGGCAAAACAGTATTATTGAGTTTCTTCCTCACTTGTAACAGTAGAACAAATTAGCAGTCCTCAAAGACAGTCCAGGTTCCAGAATGAGTTTGCTCAGCTTCTGGGAATTCTGGCTGACAGATAGAAAAAGTGCACAGCGCTTGAGGAATGGACGTATCCAGTCGCCCGAGTTATTTTTGTTTGCCGAAATTCAGAAGTGGGCCTGTTACCCTGGAGGCAGCTCGTGTTTTCCATGTAGCTCAGCGTCTTGGCAGGGTCCAGATCCTCGGTTTCCCACTCTGTCCCCCCTTCCCGCTGGCCCTCTCTCTGTCGCTCTCCTCGACCAAAGCATCCCCCAACCAGGAAAGAGAGCGCAGCCTGCAGTGGAGACAGACTGACTGCGCAGGCGGCCCGGCAGATGTACGGAAGATAAGTTTGTGTTCGTAAGCTGGGCCGTGACCCTCAGCAGCAGGACACTGACCAGATCCTGTCAGCGAGAGGGCAGAAGGGAGCCCGGCACAGCCGCTATACCCTCCCCCACAACTGCGGCCCTCCTGCCATCCAGCCTATCACGGCCCGGCGGGGAGGGAGGAGGGAAGCCCCGTGGAGCCGACGCTTTCCTCTACGGCAGCACCGCGAGGCTCCCTAACACCTCCTCCGACCCCGCAATCTCTCTCAGGCTCTGCCGACACACAATGATGGCCAGCATCATTTCCCCTCTCCCTGCCGGACTAATGGATGGAGACGTGTGACAGTGACGCCGGAGTACTTTTCGAAAACACTCCATCAGCAGTTTCTCATGGCTGTAGCTCTTAGAGGAACCAAAGAAAGCTTTTGCTTGCGGTTGAGAGTTGAGACGTGGCTGGAAGGAGAAGCAAAATCGTAACAATTTAAATGTTTCTTTAAGGTTGCAAACATACAACAGTACAGAGAGTAAGTTGAGGGGTTTTTTTACTGAAAAAGGGGTGGCTACTTGAAAATGTAAAAAATTTTTGGTGTGGTGGTGCGTATAAAATAAGGTCAAAACTTAAGACTGATACTTTTTTAAGACACTCATGGTGAATTGGTGGCTAATTGTGGTTGATGAGTATACTTGTGTTGTGGCTACACAGTACACAGCTCACTTTTAAAACAAGCGGCTTTCTGTTTGCCAGTTCAAATGTACATAACCAACCTGAATCTGTTGCAAAATATGCACGAGGCATTCTTTTTTTCTTACAAGAAACTCCCAATCAAATGGGTTCCCATTGAAATGACTATATATCACTGCCTGCCAATAATATAAAATCATAAAAAAATCATTAAGACTTTACTGCGATAGACCACTCAGTCATTCTACTAACAGTAAGTAACTTTGCAACTACATGTTGACTAGCAGTCATTAGAGTATTAACCGTGGAACATTAATGCGGCAGGCGTTCCCGATGACTTCCTGACCCTGTCTATGAGCTGAGACCATTTGGGACACAGGACAAGATGAAAGCACTGGCACAATTTGAAATGCCAACAGGAAGTACTGAAAACACAGCTTTGATGTGAACCTAATTGGGCTTTCAGCAGTTACTGTACATCTGCTTCATAGAGTTTATTTAAAGCACTGTGGCCTGATTAGTCACAATGCAGCGGAGCTCTACTGACTGGACTGTATCTTACCTTGCCTTTCAATAGGGATTTAACGCAAAAGGGAGTTTACCTTAAAGCCAAAAAAAGTGCATTCCAAGAAAACAGTGGAACTAAAATAGTAGCTGTATTTCATCTGCTCTTTTGACCACCTGGAATAAAATCGTATTCAACAAGTGATAACAAAGAAGGAGTCTAGTAATAGTTTATTCCTTAATGTTATGTGAGCTGAACTGTGTTCTGGGTGAGATTATTGATTTGTCCCTATTGACTCAATAACGTGGGAAATTAACAAGATGAAATTAAATGGAAGGAAAATAAGGAAATGGGCTCAAACATTTAACCATTTTTTAAAGTGTTGTACTTTGCACTCAAAGTACCGGGGTGTGGGTTTTTATTTTTTAAAGAGGTCCCACAGGACCTGTGCACAAGTCCAACAGCACTGACAAAACAAAGCAACACTAAAAGATAATGTATAATCTTTTCAGGGACAAAGAGTATTACAGACATTTAGGTAACGGTTGTAAGGTTCGTTGTGGCCTAATAGTTAGAGAGTCTGACTTGTAACTCAAAAGTCACAGGTTCAAGTAGGGACTGTAGGTGAGGAAAGTAAATGTACAGCACTCTCTGCAACCTTCAGTGTCCATGATTCAGACCCTTGAGAAAGGCATCAAACCTCCAACTGCTCCCTGGGTGCAGCAGCAAAAAAGGCTGTCCACTGCTGTGTGTGATTATTCGCTATTTACTGCTCTCTGTGTGTGTGTGTGTGTGTACTTGTATGGGTGAAATGCAGAGCACAAATTCCAAGTATAGGACACCATATTTGGCCATATTTCACATCCTTTGCTTTTATTTCCATTAGAAACAGTACCCCTTAATATTTTTAGACAAAGTGCATTACAATTAACCTTCCAATAATTTGTTGCATTTTTCTAGGTGACGAGGACTTCGAAGGGGATCCGTCTCTGGGGCTTATTTTGTTGCCCTTGTCTCTGCTGACATTCAGGGCTTAAATCCCATCGAATATATTCTGGAGAAACCTGAAAATGTCCGTCAGCCCCATCCAACCTGACAGAGCTCGGTTCAGTCTAAATAGTATCTGAGCAATCAAGTATATCTTTCCCATACTATAAATAGCACCAAGACGGTGCCAGCTCAAAAAATAAAAATGTAGCAATATACAGTATAGTATAAACTGTGTGATTTTAGATTGAAATTCCACCTACAACTGACAATTTGAAAATTGATATCAGGCAAAAATTGTATTCTTTTTGTTTACTTTTTTTATTTGACACTAAATGTATTTGAAATAAATGGTTGTGTCAAATATATAATGAATTAATAATTTACAAGTATTATGTTTTTGGGTTTTTTTTGGAGTTATTCCCCAAATTTTACAACCACAACTAACCTTGCCTTGTCATAACAAAGTATCTGATGTTTTAATAATAGACTCTGCAGTTATTTCCTGTATTATGTTTTTGTGTCTGCATGATCGGCTTCGTTGGGAATCTTCTTCATTACGATTTCAGCACATTTTACTTCATGCGATTACACGAGGAGGCCCTCTTAAGTGTCGCTCAGTTCAGACTTATCCAGAATCTCGCATTGGATGGAAAATAAAGTGATACTAATGGATGATTTACCCTTATATGCACATTAGTCATGCACAGCATAAAACCACTACCTCACTATTTATTTGTCCATTCCTTCGATTTTTCACGCTGGTGTCATTTAGCGAAAAACATTCGATAAAAATTTGGCTTGGTTAGCCTTTAACTCAACTTATCAAAGCGCGTTCCCGGTACGTGACGAACCTAAAAACATAGGATTTTATAAAGCCTATGCGATACTAGGAATTGCGGAGCCATTGAAGGAGCATGTTCAGATAGTTCTAGCCAATAGAAACACAATAGATGCATGACAGCAGCTTACCTCATAACTAACAATTCTTCCAGTATCCAAAATCCACACTTACTGTTGCCCCGGGAGGCAGGAGGCAGGAGGGTCTGGACTCTTTCCTCCATCACAGGCTGTACACCACATTTTTAGTACTTTTTTTTCTCTCCTCTGTGCTAATTACCAAGAAAACTAGTGAATGTGATATGTTTAGACATGGATAATAGAACTGGATAATATTTTACACCCCTTTATTGACCCCTCCACACGGTCCTGGTAAAGCAGTGTTGTTTCAGCAAATTCCCTGAGCACCTGACAAATGACACACAACCCGAAAGTGTTTAGAGTCCCCAAGAGTAAACCTACCATTATTTAACACCATCAACACATTCTTTCATCCTGTGTCACCTTCCCAAAACAGCCAGTGGAGAAGCGTCCGGAATGAACAAGAACAAGCACCATTAGAAATGAAGAGATTTAAATTTCATAATTTGTGTAAAGTATACGATTCATTGGAGGTATTTTCTCAGTTAATTCTTATTCTTTAGAACACAACCTCATCATACGTGCCATAAACTCAAATCCATTCAATTTTTACTTCCGTCGCATAATAAATGGTTTTTAATACACCTTTTATTTTATATTTGTCAATTTTCATTTTGTGGAGAGGAAACAGACCAGACTCAAACCTGTGTCTCTCACAAGTGATTCTAGCCACTGGGCCGTGACTCCAAAGGCTTTTTTATTTAACCCAGATGCAGTAAGGACCAGAATAAACAGTTACAGAGCTCCTCTGGTGGACAATGCTTTAGAAGAAACTAACAGTAGAAGGCTCTGCGAGGATACATATATTACGAATTAGTTCTTTCTACTTCAATGTGACACAACTGCTTTATTTTTATAATTATCACTGTGACAAATGGGCTCTTTTAAAAGAAAATTTTCAGCATCCGAAGCAACTCAAGTTTCATCTCCCATTTTGATAATGAATTACAAAGCTCCTATGAGGGTGTTCTGTTGAAGTTTACACTACATTAGCGGCGCACCAGAAACTTGATTCCCAAATGTTATGGGAATTTTTCAACTTGTCTCGCTTGAATCTATCAACGTGAACATTTTGAAACAAAATCTTTTGGAATAAAACTTGACTTTGCAATACTAGAGGCTATTATGAAGAGAAAATTTTTAAATCAAGATGCGTGCCTCTTTTCCCAAGCCTGTTCAAAGAAATGAGAAAAAAAAAATACATATTTCTTTCTATTTCTCCCATAAGTACACATTATGCCAAATTTTTAATGCTCAATGAAGCAAAGGTTTAAAACCCCAAAATGAGAAATCAAGTACTTTGGTTTGATGTGGTTATTCTAATTAAATTATATGAAATCATATTTTAACACAATTTCTTACAATATACTAAATAATAAAAAAAAAATACATAATAGTGCTGTCAAACAATTACATTTAATTGCATTTAAAATAAAAGTTTTAGTTTACATAATGTGTGTACAATTTGTATATTTATTACATATTTATTTAATACAAATGCATGTTTATATTTAAGAAAAACATATGTTCAATATGTTTATATATACTTTAAGACTAATACATTTAAAATTTTTCGAAATATTTACTACATATTTATTTATATATACATAATTTTTTTTAAATCCTACTAGAAATGTATCCATTTGGAAAGTATTTTCATACTTTCACAGTAATATTACCACATGCATAGCTAACTTTATGATAACACCATTACAAAGTTACCTCTATTCCAGTTTTCCTTTTCCACCTACTATGGTGCCCTGCTCCTGATAGTGAGTCTGTCTAGCCTCCCACTGCATTCATTTCTCGGGAAAAAAGCAAACATTCGATGGCAGGCTGAAAAAAGGCCATTATTGACACTAATATCCGCAGCTTAGAAGTGTTCAAATACCGCCTGAACGTATTTACCTCACACTTGCCGCGCTTTAATGTTTAATCCCTGATTCAGCATTAGACAACACAGGTAAATAGACTATTGTATGCGACACTACGTCACACGGAAAGGTGTGAGGGTGTTTGTGTCTGTGAATGTGACCTCTACTGTACACACACAGTCTTGATAGATGAATGAGAGTGAGAGGGCAACTGCAGGTAAAAGGTCAGCAACAGGTGACATGTCCATTTAACTGCTGCCGTGAGAATGAAGGAAATGGAAATGAACCTAACCCTCAATCCGATGGTATTATTTCAGCGTGGTGGGCTCCGAAGATGAAAATACTCAAACTTTTAAATCAAAAAGAACTTTGGCTCCTGAAATATTGCTAAATAAACAAGAAAGCTGATTACATGGCAACACAAACTAAATGATACACTAAGGAGTTGCCCAGGCATGATTGGTTTCCTGGATTTGTAGACACAGGCTTTAAACTGGTGCCATTAGGTATGAGATTCATCATTGTTCGGGATCAGCTTTTGACGTATGATACAGGCATAGTAAAACTACCCAATAGATGCAGATAAATTGTGTCACGTGTGTTTTATGAAAACGTAGAGATAAAATTGGGCTATTGAAATGTTCTGTGTATTAATTGTGTTGACGACTAAAAGTAGTAAAGCCATTAATTACTGCATTTCTCAGTAGCGAGATCATCATTTGTTTGTTTTTTCTTAAAACATTATATTTCAGTCTGTTTAGAATCAGAAGTCTTTATTGGGGAATAGTTTCCTTTTCAATTAATCAGTCAAACCAATATGAATTATCAAGGTCAAAAGTTTTCGTTTGAATTTATTAATGTAATTCCGACGTAAATGACTCACTCACTTACTGAATCATTTGAGCGATTCCTCCAGCAGATAAGTTCACAACGCTTCTAGCTCTCCCAAATTGCAATCAAAATAGTTTATTTAAATGCAATGTGTGGACTTTTTACACCGATCTCACAGTAATTCATACAATTCGTACGAATGACCTCACCTATCCCACTCCTAAACTTACCCCTTACAGAAAAAGTGCAAAATTATGATTTATAGTGCATAACAATTTTATGAGCATGTGCATTCTCTGGAATTAAACACATGATCACATATCATGGTATATATCGAAATGAGCTACCAAATGAGCAATTGTAGTATTCGTTCTGATGGGTCGTATTTCAGTAAATTGGACAAACGACCAATACGATACACTTATTTTTATAATTACAATAATTAAGAAGTAATTACATGCAAGTAACCCTAACCATGTAGTAAGAACATGCTAATTACAATTACTCAGTACTTAAATGTATAATTGCAAAATAAAATTTCGGTATTCACATGTGATCTGCTTTTAAGATATGACGAATGAACTTTTGTTGTTTCATGTGTTATAAGGCTTTGCAAGTCACTGTCGCTATGGTTACAGGTGATGTTCACCAATAGGCGACTTCTGTATTTAAGCTGCTGTAAAATGCTGTGATACTCGCACCTCTAAGCATATGTGATTGTCAATCCCAAACACTGACAGCGTAAATGAAGTGAAAACATTAAGTAATGTAAATTTAGTAAGCTGTATTTTAGCCATGTTGTGGCCTATTCTCCATGGAAGTTTTCCTTATGAATTAATTTCCTAACTTGTAGCTTAACTAGTTACATTGCCTCAAATAGCGTGTCCAACACTGGTTTTGTCTCCACTGCCTTCGCTATGCAATATGACACAGTTACAAAGTGAGCACTGAGTTGAGCTATGTAAATATCATATGATGTATTTAATAGCATTTACCATCTCAGGTGACGTCCTCCAAACATCATCCTGTTCAACGTCCCAAATACTCAGTGATTAATTGTCCAGAGATGAGCTCATTTACAAAGCTGACGCGTTGTGTGTGATGTTCCCATGGATATTGTCCTTGCTGGTAAACAATCAGAGGAGGGCGCAAAGATGTACTTTACCCCATCAGCCATGTAAACTTCAGGGACCACACAAAGTGTATTTATACCTCACACATCTTGATATAAACACCTGTGTTTATTAATCGAGCATCCAGTGAGCATAAACGTTCCTCACTGCCAGGCTTGGGCACCATGTTTCCTCTCGGGTCCTCTTCTGCTGCATACTCAAACTGACTGACTTAATGCAGGGCCCAGTTAAGCAGCCCCAAAAGACCATCTCTACTTGGTTATTATCGCTATCGCCCTGTCAGCTGTGACTCCGGGCGGCTCGCAAGGAATGCGACCAACCTCGCCTCAGCTCAAGACCCTCTCACTTAGGTTCTGCACAGCCACCTTCAACCCATCCATCAACCGACCCCCCTGCCCTTTTTGAAAAACAAGTACTCTCTAAGTAGCGAAGAGGTGCCAGGGCTAATTATAAACAAATCATTGATGTTTTAGGGACATGGGCAGCCTGCAGTAAAAGCCTGGAACTGAGCCATTAAGGTTGGGTGAGCAGGGGGATCTGCTGAAGTGTTCTGCTTGAGAGAGCGTTCAATAGACTGTGGAAGGGGACCTCACACGGGGACCGCAGTGCTACAGCAGAGTGACAGGTGTTTAGGAGCAGAGCCAAACAAAGACAAGAGGATGCCTAGTGGCAGGCACGAGAGGTAAGTGTCTTAGCGAGGCACATGCATTCAGAAAACCGGTGGGGCTTGAAAAAGAACATGCGTGTTCTGTTCTACAAGAAAAAAAGCAAAAACAGAAACGCGGAAAAATGGACAGTTCAGCTGCGCTCCTTGTGAAATCATTTAGGAATATGGCAAAGATCATTGAATTCATTTTCATGCTCGAAGAATTTTGCCTTGACCATATCTTGATGGCTAAACCTGACCTTAACCATGAGTAATGCCTAAAATCAGAGTGGTGTACAAGCACTGAATGTAAGTTACACTTCACAAAAACTATAAACTAGGTCTTCAAATCTGATTGGTTAATTACAATATTCTAGGGTCAACAAAGATCCAGGAACACGTCGCACTCAGTTAAATCAAGTTCTGTATACAATATACTAACTTTGAGAAACTTTGATAGCATTGTCAGCTTATTCTACTAACCCTAAACCTATCCTAACAGTCTACTGTAAGACTCAGCAGACATGTAGTTGCAAATTAATGAGAATTAGTTGACATGTAGTTACAAAGTTAGTATAGAATGTCTAAAGTGGACTATCAAATTAATAATGGCTCATAAGTGCAAGATGAGTCATCAATATTGGTGGTCCTTCTATTTTCGAAATGCATGTTTTTGTGAACAATTTGTTTGACATTGACTTCTCTAGTCTTTTCAAGCTATTCATACAATTTTAGCTTTGAAAATTGTATGACGGGGGCAACGGAAGAAGGGAAAAAAGAAAGGCCTCAAGATGCTTTTTTTTACGTAACCCTGCATTTTTACAATGGCAAGACCATCTGATGTAAGTACAGTGGTCAAACACATCTGTATAAGGTGCATGTTTACCTTCAAAAACAATGGAAAAATTTTGAGTCAAGCATGGAAAATATCTGTGAAACCTAAAGGTTTATTGCAACTTTTAATTTGTATGTCTACTAAAAAAGTACTTTATTTGAGCTTTTAGGGAATGCTAGCATAGAGGTATCCTCAAAGCTAGCAGACATGGTCTCATAGACCTTTTGTAGCTTAGCCCCTTTTCAGCACTGTTCTCTTTGTCAGTTGTCTTCGGTTTGTATTTCTACAGTACAAAATAGAGCTACTGCAAAAAAAAATTAAGATTAAAGACAAAATTTAAAAATGGCTGAGCATTGAATAAGGTCAATAAAACTTCAGTAATTATTTAATGGATTTTTAAGATTCCTTCAATTCAATTTTGGATTAATAACGCCAGATATCTATAAATTAGGACTACTAACTAGAGTGAAAACATTAATCTTCATATTTAATGCACAGTTGTAGACCATTATAGGGTCATTTTACACTTTCACCCACATTTTTGCTATTTTTGTTACATTCTTCATTCTTCTTCCTCTGGAATTTATATGGGGAATTAGAATGGTGAATTTTGAAACCTTTGTTTTTCCGAGCTTTAGGACAACAAACTGAACGGTTTAATAGAAACTCCCCAGAATTAAATGACTGTCCTGATTTTCTTTCATATTTACAGCATCATATTTAAAAGCTATTTTAAAAACTCTGTCTACTCAAAACATCCACTATTTATTTTGATATCAGCCTTAATTCTTTGGCTAGTGAGAGATGAATCTGAGAAAGAAAAAAAAAACGTCCCAGCAAGGACACAGGGATATGTGGGAGTGGGGAGTTTTGCCGTTAATTCCAAAACAGGCCGACATAAATGCACATGAGAATCCTTCACTGTGGTGAAATCATCCTCCTGTTTCATGTACTGTATGACTCCCAGTGGAAAGAACTAAATGTGAAATGGCGATTCAGGACAGCGCAGCAAAGCAATGTGTTCATGTATTCAAACCGATTTAGAATAATGGTTATGTTGTGTTGTGCGAGTTTTTGTCTACACATACATAAACCTGTTAGTGTAAGCATCATTGTAGACATGGTTTATTGTATTGGAGATTTTTAGGGTAATGGTATATAATAACGTCTCTAAAAAAGAGAAGCCAGCCCCTAGTGCACCCTCCTCTTTTGCTCTCCGCAGGAGAAAAAGGTTAAATAAATGTTAGTGATGTGATAACCCGCCTGTTTTCTGTAGGGGGCAGGCAGGCTTTACATAGTTGTGATGCACAAAGGCTGTGTAATAATGGCGTGGATTATAGACTGTTTACATTCTGGTACTTATTTTGTATCTCTCAGAATAGAATTTTGATCTCTAATTGTGTAATCTAGAGTCGGAGCTGATGCAGCGTTTGGGATTATCATAACTACCAGTTTACATCTACTTAAAGCCGTACATATTGAATTTAAAATGTAGGCCTTTTAAATTTGTTAAGGGATTACCTCAATATATTTCTCTGTTTAATATGTAGTAATATTATAATCTTTTGCTTCCTTGTGTCTACTGAGGTGAATTAATGTAGCATAAAGTATTTTTCCCACCAACAATCTGCACGTGAGTCAATATAACATTATGCATTTTAGTGCCATATTAAAAAATATAAAACTCTTATTTAATCATTTGCACTTAATTCACAGATTCTTTAGTCTAACTCCCAATCCCATTAATCCATTTCCAAAACCACTTGTCCTAGGATAACTGGAACTCCGGAACATACCTTAATTGGAAAATCCCAATTCAACTGAAGCATTTCCAGAATGTGCACTATAATGACAGTGGTTTCAAAATGATATTGATATTGGTAAGTTATAAACGTTATGTTCCGTGGTTTCAAATATTTCACTCAATCAAAAGGCACTCTGCAACAACAACAAAAAAATGATACGTGCTGGCAATATTGTAATTATTAATGAATACTGTATTAGTCAGTCTTGTTTCCTTCAACTTTGAAAACTCCACTGTGGTAAAGACGCTCTCTTTCCTTTTGAGTAACAGATGGGTGAGGCTGGAGGTGAGTTTCAGTTCACAGTTGAAAAGTGTGAATACACTACATTTACGAAAACTGTGGAGTTGACTTGTGGCTGTGGAGACCCCACTAACAATCGTTTACGATTATGAGAATGTTGTCAGAATACGAGGACAAAAGACCGAGGGCCAAGGTCAATTAAGCAGGTGCTTTTAGAGGGAACTAGTTGGAGAAATGTTCTTGCTTTATGTTGACAGAAGGAAGTGCTTGTTTTTCACAAGAAAGTCCCTCTTAAAACGTTACCCGCTGAATTTTCATTGGAAGTGTGAGATATTGTGAATAAGGGAGGAAAAGTAACAGGGAGCATAAGTCAACAATTCGTCTCTAGACTCAGTGAGTAAGTGCAAGTAATGATAATAAACATAATGGTCAGAGATTGATGTTGGATGGCCCTGACCTTGAGCACGTACAGCTTGGGCACTGGCCATGCCCACGGCAGGCGCTGTTCCTTTTGAACAATTCCCACATTACCCTTCGTGGCAAAGGAAGAAATGACAGACATCATTTCCCCCTAGGATCAAGCACTGCTGATCTCCGCGTTGACACAATTTGATGTAATCTGCTGCTCTGCACAAAATAATTGAATGTGCTGAAAATTGGGAACTATTTCTAGGTATTTCCTCTCTTTAAAGTTCAGGGCAGATTAGCTTAATTAAGGAGGGGAAAACAGGAAATTTTTAAGTCCTGTGGGTAATTAATAGGCAGCCTTGGCCAAGAGGTCTGCATGGTCATTCTCTGTAAGGATCCAGGAAAAGGTTGTGTATTTGTCTAACTTGGTACAAAAAAATATTGTTGATAAAACCAACATCTGCACATCTTCAAAACAGAACCTTGCTTGAATGCAAAACACTTAAGCAGCATTAATAATGCGTGCTTACATCATAAAATCATAAGATTTGTATAAAAAACAAAGATTTGGTGTAAGCAAGGGGATTGCAAAAGTGTCCATACTCTATAGCCAACAGGTTGTCTGTATCTTACTATAGTTCCTGAAGTGTCTCTATGCTATATCCTGTCTTACGTCATCCCTGATTTACTCTGGTTTCTTGTCTTGTTATCAGTTTTTTTGCTGGCTCCCGGGGGACTGCTGATAGTTTAGAAGGGCAGAACAACTTCGAATCTCTCACATAGAGACCACTCTATCGCAAGAACCACAAATAACCAAAGCTGTTTTCTGTGTAACTGGCAGTGTGATAATCATACTTATACAGAGCACAGGGGACCCCTTGTTATTCATTTATGTAGATTAGTTTGTCATCTAATAAACCATTTAGAAACAGGCAGAATTGTTGCAAAATAAAGAGATCATTTTCACAGACGTTTTTCTATTCGGTGATAATCAATGAATCACAAAACAACACTGAACCCCATTGACTTACAGACAAAATTGAAAAATCCAATGATGATATTCATTATTGATTTTTCAGAATTAACTAACCCAAGAATTATGAGCAAAAAATATATATATATACAGTATTTAGTTCAGTCTCGAAACTATTGATGGCACATCCTTTACATGCAACCTTCTTGCAATCACATAATTTACTCAAATGACACAAGCTGGTTAGAGTTCCTCTGAAACCCTCCACCTCCCCCAGCTCCACCTGTCTGGATTTGCTTCATGATTTTTATGTATGACTATTGTAGCAGCAACAATTTATATTCTCACAGCAGAATGTCTACTGGCAGTTTGTTTTGCAGATCTAGTCTGCCAAGACCAAATGCATGAACATTGTAATATCTATTACATGCTACAAATTTGTTTCTTAAGTATGACGTCTTGTTGCAATTTTGCGACTTTGTCACTTAGAGGGTTAACCTATACACAATCAGTCACTAAACAAAAACTTCAGGTGCTGCTCTGTTTATTGACATTACTTTGAAACTCTTTCATTTACAAAAACAAAGAAGATTATACCTCAGTCGCATCGTATGGTCACCATTAGAACAGTAGCCTTTAATGTTCACTCAAAAAAGATGAAATAAATGTAAATTTTCAATTGATTAATCTATCTAATTTTCTGCCGCTTATGCATGGCTTGCATATGACAACAATCCCCTTCCCCTGTTAAGAATGATTAGAATTTGGTTTGTTGACACATAGGTAATTGATTCAAATGGGGCTCCAATGAGTTCAGTGATTGTGTTGTTTTTAAAAGGCTTGAGCTTTGACAGAAATACGCCGGGAAGTATTGCAATTGGCGGCGAGCACAGTTTCCCATAGACCAATGTGTTGAACTCAGCTCCAAACCTCTTGGATGTGAGATGACTGTTGAGCTAGTGGGAGAGGAGAGATAGCAGTGACCTCGCTGTGAACCCATGCAAAAACTTGGATTATGTCTGGAGTATTCGGAGAAAATACTTAAATGAGCTTCATGATTTAGTGGGGCGGCTCACAGACACAGTTCTGAAATAGGGGAAAGAAGGTGAAAAGGAAACTGGGAAAATAACATTAGAGGATCGCTCTTGCTAACACAGCCGCTAGTGCATCTGACTGTCAAACCGCTGTCCTGTGGCCTACGAGGCATTTTCAAACTAAAAAGGTTTCAAAACAAGTAAAAAAAAATACTGATCTCTGTTTCACGTTTTTTTATGTGCGTACTCTTGGAAACAGCATGTCTAGTTTGGCTCAATGCCAAGAAAAAACCTACCCCTGTTTTCTTTGCAGTGGGCAATCTTTAAGAAAAGCAGGCCAAACCTCACTGTGAACTACAATATGGTTTATATCTGTAGTTATGCACAGTTTTAAAGTTAAATATATTTTAAAATAAACTATATTGCTAATTTACCAAAATCAGCTTTTTTAGGCGCCTAAGCTAGTCGTAAGTAGGGCAATCTAACCATTCTGGTTGGTAGTTCAGCTGGCAAGACAGTGCGTGAGAAAAGCACAGAACGTACATGCTCATTGGCCATCGGGTGCCGAATGTGTTTTCGGTGGGCAACTTTGGACCCAAACACTGCCAATGTGAGCCAATTCTGCAGTCTGCTTTTGTCACCACTATTTAGTTGCATCAATGTTTTAGACCAAGAAGCAGGCATGCAACTGTTTTTCTTATTGTTAAACCAGCAAAAGTCAATTCAGACACATTTGCACCATGCACTTAGATCGTTAATATAAGCTCTTGTAAAGTGAACAGTTTACTGAATTCATCAGTTTAAACGAATCATATGAATGAATGACTCAATAAGACATCTAAGTTTTCGTTTTTTATGTAGATTATTGTCTAATTTAAAGGACCTAACTTTGTTACCCCGTGATGTTCTCAACATTTAAGATGTGAGATGAGCTTTGGTGTTAACAAATTAGAATAAAAGCAACCAGAGCAGCAGTTTTGTATTGTCAATAGCTGTTAGCAGTTTTTTTTCGAATCACACTTGAGTGAAAAGAATAAAAAATACTAATACTAAATACTAAAAAAGCAATGTTTTTATTTGAGATGTGCCTTTCTAAAATTAAGAGCTTCTCTAGAAGATTAGTCTGTCTCATGGGACAAATTCTATACGCAATTGTCCTTGCAAACAGAGCTTGTGGAAGTGTGAGTGTCATATCATTATTGCAGGCCATGCAGAAGTCAGTTGTCAGTTATGACTAATGTTTGCGTTTCCGCTCTTCAAGACTAAAGACCTGTACTTTTGCCCTTCCCTCATGTTCCACAGTATACCTAGCTCTTTCTATGTTCGTTCTAATTTCCCTTCCCCTTGACTTCCTCATATTTGACATTTGGAGAGGAGCACCAAAAACAAAAACAGAACTTCGCTGCCTTTGCTTCCTGTACTTTCTTCAATCATTCACTCATCTCCTTCCATAGTCGCGCTTCACTAAACTTCTTTGTTAGGCAAAATCCAAATCCAAGGACATCTAAAATATACAAATTTTGTATTTAAAGTTTTTTTTAAAGACTTCACAGAACTGCCATGTCTTTATTGTTCCTTTATATTATGATTCTTTGTAATATGTCATAGGAATTTGTTACACGTATTTCTAAGGGAACATCCCCAGGATTTCCTTTTTCAGAATGCCAGGCCTGTTTGTTTAGGGAAAGATCAGTTGGAAATTGGGCTAAATTTTACTAGAAATCGTCAAGGGCTGAGTCAGTGATCCCATCTCTTCCGGAGCCTGTGGACACAGACAGTGCCTCACTGAGATCAGTTGGGTAACTCCCCCTAGGGGAAAACCATTCTTTACCCATTTTCAAACAGCCTAAGGCTCTCAGCTCTTCGCCCTGAGACCTCCTCCATGTTTACTCTGGCACAGGGTGGACTTTCAACTCCACCCCAGAGAGGAGAGGGTGACACTGACCCTTTTACTCACTGTCCAAATACAGAGTTCAGAGCTGGACATCAGAGGCTGTGGAGACTCAGCTTTGATTTAAAGGCATACCATTATATTGTGCATAGCTGCAGTGTAGCGCATAGCGAGAATTGATTAAAGTGCGATTTCTTTTGAATGGGATTCACCAGGTATATTCAACATCTGAAAGACCAGATGAAAAGATGAATGTCTCTTAAAGCTCCAAGAAGACAAATGTAAATGCTTGACCGCTGACCATATAATTTTAGTCAGTTCCTTATCCTTCTGAATAAGCATTCGGAGTCTCAGTTGTGTGATTTGTGTATTTTAATAAAACTGGTGTACTTATTTTAAAGTATTTTTATGCGTTCTGGCACTTAAACATACCAGTACACAAGTTCACAGACAAATAAATATTCAGAGCATGTTTGGTATTGTGAAGACCTTGTTCTAAGCTGTGGGTTAAATAAGTTTTACAGTAAAAAACCAGACAGCAACATTTTAAGTTGGAAATAAAGTTAACATATCAAAATACTAAAAAGCATTTTTACTTTTATAATGACACAACCTTAAAAGATAGTGATGAATCCACAAAATGAGGGTAAATACCAATATATAGAAGATATATATTGTCATACATTTGCAAAACACCATGATGGTATACTGTAATGCAATAAAGTAAATTTAACAGCAATATGCAACGTAAATGTGCATAGCTGATCAGTAAAAACTAAGTTAAACATAGATAAACGACATTTTTAAATCACTTTTTTACTATATATGATAATTCCTATATATTGCAAAATAAAACATTATTTTCATTGTACAATTATCCATTAACATTTTATTATACAGAAAAAACTAAAACAAATATTATAGAAACATGTTTTAAGTAAATATTGTAAGTAAATGTGCAAGTAAGTAAAAAAATATATATATATTTTTTTTTGCTTCAACATTTAATTGAATGTGTTATTTGCCATGTCCTTGCAAATATTTGGAAAATGTACTACCAATTTCTAAGTGAAATGAATGGAAATAATACATCAACTGTTTTTTTTCAGCTAACTATATTCCCACAGAGTATTTATCAGATTATGATTGTTTTATTTATTTATTTTTTACACACTTTCTCAGAAATGTAAAAAATAGAACAATAAAATGTTTCGAGTGTCATCCCATTGAAAAAAAAATTAGCGCTGGACTGCAAAAAGAAAACAAAAATCAGCTAAAAATATCTAAAAATGTTTAAAACATGCTATATATACTTGGGAAGTAGCATTGCTTTTTACATTAGGCTTTCATATACTGCATTTTTTCTGTTTGTTATGTCTGTCTGTACTGCCTGTACTTACTTGTTACACATAAAACAGGCAAAAAAAAATCTTCAAATAAGACAAAACTTTGTATTAGATGTTTTTAAAAGCAGGTCTTAAGCAATGTTTCTTCTCCACAAACCTATTTAGATATTTACAATTGATACTTTTAGATAAAAATGACATATATTGTCATATACTCACTTACACATACTGATGGAAAACACCCATTATTAAAAGGATTTTTTGCAGGTCGTTGTTCTGCACATACAGATCCTACATTGAATATGTCATACCCAACTCGTGCCTCCAGAGCCGCGCTTGCGTGGAGCGTCTTGGCACAGATCGCCACTCCCAGCCCTCAATCACAAAGAGAAGAATTCGCTGAAATCCCTCACAGATCCCAGCCCCCAATAAACCTCATAGCAATATGTCATACACCCTGGGCAGATAACCAGAATGCATAAGAATAAATCTTAATCAACGCTGGAGCGGTAGGTGACAGGAGAGGGGAGCTGGAATGTAATGTGACGTTACTGCAGTCTAAGTGAATTCTGTCGGGCTGTGCCAAAGCTGTTATTAATGGAGTGTGTTTCTGAGTTATTGAGCTTTATGTTGTGGCTGGTACTTCTCTCTGAAGCAAAGGGGGCAAATGTAGTTCAAAAGGGCAGCGGGGAGCAACTTTTGCTCTGTGGAAATACTAGTCTGGGCTGGTGTTATGGTGTTGCAACCAACAAACCGACGAGGGATTTACGATTTTAAAAAGAACTGGAATTTGAAACGATTTAAAGAAAGATTCGAAAACAAATGCGATTGTTTATGAGAAAGAAACAACGCAGCTACTGGTCCGGTGGCCCTTTTCTTTCCCGCGTAGATTTCTTGGAGTGATCGTGAGCAAAAAACAAAAATGTTGTCAACGTGTCTATTGGTTTGATTCAACAGATTCAGATCAGAGAGATGCGATCCATTGGAGCCGAGACGTCATCAATCAGTTGTAAACCAAAGTGCAACCCTGAGGCAAAGATCAGCACACACAAATGTCAAGAGTTCACATAAACCAATAACTCGTTTGGGCTGGGCTCCGGCTTGAGAAATCTTAAGATGCGCTTCACTTCAGAAACGCGTCAAAACAATATTTCATTGTAACGCTGATCATGTTCATTACTGACCCAAATTCAAACGCGGCCTTTTTAGGTCAATAATCGTTCACGAACTCAACTAATTGCGATCGTGATCAAAGAAACGAAAGCAATCAAATATTTCTGAAAGTGACTATTATTGAAATAAAATTTCAAGTTTTTAATTTGCTTCAGTGTACCGGCAAACAAAACAATACGATCCATGAGCAAACAGCCAAAACATGACTAGAAAATCATTGCAAAAGTAAGCTTATTTAACAATATTGATTAATACTCGATTAAATTTAAACAATTTGAATACAACAAAAATAAGGTGATGGGGAAAACAACCGCTTTAGACATGGCTCTTATTTATTGCTCCAGTGTTATTGAATTGAATTTGAAATAAAAAATAAAAATTTAAAAAAGTACAATGACATCCTTTTTAATACTCCGTTCACTGGAAAACAACAGGGAGAGTCAATGGTTTAAGAACATTTTTACCATCAAAATCGGCTTTATGATTGTCTTAATTTTGACTAAATTATCATAAGTACAAATGATGTGGTTCCAGTCAGGACGAGTACGAAGAACCTTTCGTAAGAAATGTAATGTCGGAACCTTAAAATCTACAAAAAAGAAGGAAAACACACTTTGCAATTCAACATGTAATTTGAACGATTTCCAGATAAAACCATAACAAATGAATCTGTTTAACCCAGGCGGCGGCGATCAAAATAATTTGGAACTGAAATTACGCCCATCAAAAACATCCGGAAAATACAAATACGTTAATTCAAATAAAATAAACGAATACCAAACACACTACATTGCAGAAATAAATAATTGTAGAGGTTACAAGGGTGGAGAATCACAATGATAGCAAAACGTTTCTTGCGTTGTTCACACGTTGTCTCTAGGACACGAAAAGCTTGTCCAAAAACGTCACTGAATGGCTGCTCTAAGGAGTAATCATTTGAAGAAGGCTCTTCTGGTGCTCGTTTAATCCCCAGTTTCAAAGCCATAAGATGTTTACATGGGAAACTTGTAGTTGGGTAACTGTTTAACAGATCAGAGGCAATAAATCACGGACACCAAAACCACTCGAGACTGACTCTTTCATCAGCGAATTAAACTCTTTAGATAGCTCATTAATTACCGTTTGCGATTTAGATGGTAACTCACAAGAAACTTTCACTGCTGATTGATTCTGGCACACAACACTTTCTCTAAAACATTCAACAAATCGTGAAAGCGAGATGCAGATTTGACATTGTCCCTTCATCAGTTAAAGTATAGCGACCACAGAGTTGTATCACGATGAAAGTAAAAAAAAAAAAACAATAACAAACAGCAATATGCACTGATACTCACACATCAATGTCATACGTTAGGTAGTATTACATCTAAAATCATTGCAGCAAAACTTTTTTTTTTTGCAGTTTTGTACACTCTCAGATATAAAGGTACAAAAGCTGTCACCGGGGCGGTACCTTTTCAAAAGCAAGGTTTGCACCTAAAAGGTCCATTTTGAACCTAATAGGTACAAAAGTACAGCCTCAGCTTTTGTACCTTTATTTCTGAGATTGTATTGTAACAAAAAAAATGTATCAGAAACGAAATCCTGAGTGCCGTTTGTTCTAACTTATGCTTCGCTGATGATTTACTCCAGCTGGATTTCTCCACATAGGTTCGAAACACATTTTTTTTTTTTTTACTATGAACTTTGATTAGACCGTTTTCATTTGATAGTGATCTCTAGGAAAATGCGTAATCGAACAAAACGCTACAAGTCTCGCGTGAGCTCCTTTGATACCCTGTGTTAAACCATCACAAAACAGTCTTCTAAGAGCTTTTTTTTTTCTCGTTTTCTTTTAAGTTTCACATAGAAGGTGTGCAGATTAGTGAGCAACATCCACTGCAACAGCATCAAGCTCGAAAAACAAAAGATATCAAAGGAAAGGCAAGGCTTCAGTCCTACTCTATTTGACATTATCTTTATTGACAAATATATGCATTATTTGAACAACCATAGCTTCATAAATATGTTCGCATTCATCGGTAAGAACACCTTGACACTTTATCTTCAATTCCAGTTTCAGACAGATCAACCGTTTTCCCTTCAGATCACCACAATCCAATCAACAACCTCGTCTTTCCAGGTGGGCCAAGTATCCGTTAGCATTAATATGTACAACTTTACTTTCAAAACAAATAATTTTTGATCCACTTACTCGTCCGAGCAAACATTCGCGGTGCAGGGTGCGCTCTGAAAGTACCAAGCAGACGCTTTTTAAGTGTCGTCCTCTAGTGCAGAGTAGCAAAGATAATCTCCCATCGTGGATGTCCGGTATTCCACGGGTAAAAAGAAAAACTGGAGTATTTGGAACGGATGAAGCCTCTGCTCGAGATCAGCGACACAGGCCGAAAACAGATGACACCCCGCACCCTGCCGGATTTTAAGGGGACGTTCTGGAGAGCTGAAGGACAGCAAATGGCTCCCAGCCCGTGGTGCCAGGGTTTAGGCCAAGGCCAAGGGGCACCAAGTGTCCCCTCTCACGGAGGTCGCCACGTCAGCTGTGGACGTCAGGCCTACATTCGTGTACAGACTCTCCTGGCCGGGGTATTTCACCATGGAGCCCGTCGTGCCCGGAACGTCCACCTGGCCCACCAGCGCCGAAGAGTTGACCTGGATCAAACCAGAGAACGTCAGCATGACAAATAAAAGGCAAACGAGTCGTAGGCCTATTCGTACGATGCTTCGTAAAAAAGTACAAAGTGTCGCAAGTGTCATTAGCAACGCGGGAAAGCCGTTAATCACTCATCGACTCATTGCTATTGCTAAATAAATAAACTTACTGATGTTACAGGCACCTGCGTTGATGAAGGACTGTTCTTTGTGCACTCCTCAGAATTAGAAGATGATGAAGAAGTTGGAGTCATGGGGACAGAACTGCTTCCTGTGAACAAATTGAAACGGTTACCGAAAGGTTTTAATTCGTCTGATCGAGTTTTCGTTTCATTATTAGGATTGTCATTTAACACACCAGACGATCCCTTTGTTTTGTTCAAGGTTTTTGGTTTTCTTTTCCTTGTCTGGATACCTTCTTTCTTCATGGCAAGGGGCCTGGGCACCTAAAAAAACACGAAAGCAGATTTTAAAATACTGTAATGAAACCAGATATATATATATATATATATATATATATATATATATATATATATATATATATATATATATATATATATATATATATATATATTTTTTTTTTTTTTTTTTTTTTTTTTTTTTTTTTTTTTTTCTTATTTGTATCGGGTCTATCTAATGTAACCTACCCCGTGTAGTTTTGTGTAGAGTCCGCACGCGTTGCACACAGGTTCTCCGTCCGCGTTCCTGCGCCACAGTGTTGTAGTGCTGGTCTGGCAGTTCGCGCACGACAGGCCAATGCGCCTTGAAGACGACTGGAGACGAAAGCAATTAACACTGCCATTAATTGAAAATGCTAATAAATAGTTTCTTACAGCGTTGAATCCAAAATAGCAGCGTTAAACAGACGTGCTAATTTAATGTTCGATTAATTTAAATTTAAATATATTTTATTTTAACTTGTTTAATATAGTGCATTCCATAATCATAAACAATAAACATTTATATATATATATATATATATATATATATATATATATATATATATATATATATATATATATATATATATGCACGCGCACTGTCTTTTCAGACTAAACAATTAATATTAAATGCACATAAATTTTTCTCGCCAGTAAAAATAGCGTTTATTAATATATATATATATATATATATATATATATATATATATATATATATATATATATATATATATATATATATATATATATACAATTAATATTAAATGCACGCAAATTTTTCTCGCCAGTAAAAATAGCGTTTATTATTATGGGAGTAGACCTGTGAAGATGTTCCCAGATAACCTCTGGCTATTGTTTGAAATAAATAGGCAGGAAATTGAGTGGTTAAGTAGCTCATCGAGTCGGCGCTCACCATGCGCTTCTGGGGTTTAATTAATGGTCGGCTGAGTCCATTCATTTTGCTGTACAGACCGCAGGCGTTACAGAGAAAGTGGCCCGTGCCGTCGCGTCTCCACAGCGGGGTGGAAATGGAGCCGCAGTTGACGCACTCGCGGCTCTCCACCATGTCCTCCAGCAGATCTGAGACACAGACAGTTCCCCCGTCAGACAACATCACATTCACCATCGACTTCAACGTGTGCCAAATGAATTGCGCGGACCTGACACATCGTAGCAGACTAATATCATTAATCACAGATCTGATTATTGGTTTTCTCTGCAACTCTTTTCTCTAAATTCTCAATTGTTTTTGTATGTTTGCGTATGTGTGTGTGTGTGTGTGTGTGTGTGTACTATTATCTACAGCTATCTACTTTTTATTTTAAACGCAATTATTCATATCTTGTAAACATGCACCTGTAACGCGGACATGCTGAAAAGTTAGCTTGCATACTAAAAGACACAATGGGGCTGCAAGAGAGCTCTGCTGATTTACGTTTTATTAAAATTATTTGCATATGAAATTATTATATATAATTTGTAAACGGCGTCACTATTAAACGTTTCGTTGGACTAGCCTATACGCAGCTATGCGTATTGTTAAAAAAATTGTTTGTGATTTGAAACGATAGAATTAGTTCATTAAATTCATACTTTTTCAATTCTTAATAATAGCATACACAAATATATTTTTGGGTCTTAATAAAAAAAGACGTTGTTTTTTTTTCACACAGGCAGCAAAAGGTTCCACCTGTTGTTTACGTAACAATAAAAGTAAAGTTTATTAAAAATAAATAAATATATAAATATGTAATAAATAATTCCGTTTTCACCTGCAGCCAAACAAGCTCCATGCTAAAGAACAGAAATTGCGCAACGAGGAAATTAATTTTTCTGACGATAGTTGATAGAAGGATTACAAATAAATGACACAACTTTAATATTTGTTTTGAAAATCTTTCTGACATTGATTTATGTCCATATATTAAAACGACTGCACCCCGAAAATGACAATTTAATCAATTAACGGCCTTTTAATAAACAAACAAATATGTTACATGCATACATTTATTACAAATATAGTATAATAATAATAATATAATAATAATAATAATAATAATAATAATAATAATAATAATGGATGATGATGGCGATAATAAGAAGCTGCTAATAATATTAACAATAATAATAATAATAATTGAATTATTCACATGCTCCCCCAAAATTTGAGAAAAACGTAGATTTGAAAAACAAAGTCAAAAAAGACGTAACGAACAGCCATAGCTTACCTCCGTTCGGTCCCCTGATGGACAGCGGCGCGCTTCTGGACTGCAGGGAGTGCAGCATGGAGTTCTCGAAGGGCCCCGCGGGCCACGCCGCCGGTAACTGTGATAGCTGCGGCGCAACGTACGGAGGATACGGGCTTGTGTAAGATCCACTTATCGGCCGGGAAAGGTACTGGTCTCGACCGTTTACATTCAGGGGATTAGTATAGCTGGCATCCCTCGATGTGCCGTTATTCATAGGCGGGCTGGGGGAGTAGTGGAAACGGTTGGAGGTGTGCGGGCTTCCAGTGCTGTAGGACGGGCTCTCCGGGGCGGACTGTGACCACACCGAATGACTGCTCACCGCGTGGCTCGGCTGCGACGACACGCTGGGTTGCAGGTACGATAAACTCGGTATCATCGTTCCAACGCGAGACGTCGGCACATAAACGGGAGAATTGGGGTTGGAGTGCATGTAACCGGCCGACGGCGCGTCGTTATAACCGGCCTGACTCTGAGCCGCGGCGATGGCCAGGGTCTGATACATGTCGGTAGGGTCCACAATTAAGCCTCCTTTATGCGTCTCCCTGGCGTGCCCGCCTGAGATGATGAGTTTGTTGCCCTGGTCTAAATCCGTGAATAGTGTAACGTCGTCAGAATTGGGCAGGGCGTTGTTGGGATGCCCGAAGTGGACGTAGGAGTGTAGGGGCCTGCCCTCGGCGCGACGCGTTCCCACCGCGTCCAGGTGCGTCGGCGCCGGCGACCTCAGCCGGTCCCTGCGGTCAGCGTTCAGGTAGCTCTGCTCGGCCGGAGACCCCGGGCTGCTGCTGGACACTTCGCGCTTGACCATGGACCAGCCGTTATCGCCCAGGTCCATCCAGGATCCCTTTTATTTCTCACAGTATGTGGAAAACACAAAGGCGGAGCGCGCTGGAAAAACGAGAACACAAAAACGTGAGAACAGCGCAAACCGAAAACGAACAGAGCATCTCGAATCATTAAGAAGACGGGCTCAAACAACCATCAAAACTATTTCTTTTATAGCGGATGAAAAGTTTCGCTTTAGAGAGCGCGCAACGGTCAACTCACTCAAATAATTCATGGCTGACGTTCCATTTGTAACAATCTAAATGATAAAACCCGAGCCGCGTTAATGTGATTGACCGAACGCCGCTGTATTCCCAGAAAACGCGCGCGCGCGCGCGCACACACCCCATACAGGGCTTTACACTGAAGATCTGAATCCATCCGTGTCATGAGTCCTCCCTCTTGATGTAGCCTCATCATAATTACCAAAAAAAACTCACACAACGTAACAGATAGGAAACAAAACGTAATATGTCTTTGCAGAAAAGAGATAACCGCTTGATAAGACCCACAAAAGATAAGAGGGAGAGAGGCAGGGTAAAGAGAAGAAAAAAAAAACAATACCCGAAATGATTTAGGCTCTCAACTCAGCACCAAGACTAAGAAGTCTGACAAAAGCTGGAAAAGACGTTTATAATAAAGACGAGGGGGGGGAAGAAAAAAGCCTCCACTGACCTATTGGTTGATTGCCATAAGTCGGTGTTCGCAGGATCCCGCGGTTATGTGCTTGCAGGACTTGGAGAACTTTTAGGAATGAAAGTTCTCCGTTCACTCGTGACGATGTTTAAGAGAGGAGGCGCCTCTGGGCTCCGGGCCTCTGATTGGATTCCAGCTTGAGCAAACACATCTGCTCGATAGGGGTGCTGCTCTTCACTTTCCACCTTGCTTTGGTTTTGATGTCCTTGATGTCGAACGGAAAATGCGAGTCTTTTTAAATCCGGCCGCATTTTCTGAAAGGGACGGAACAAATCGATTTGCTTAAAATATAGCCTATTTATATATATATATTTTTTTCCAGTGCAAGCTGGATGTGATTTTAATTTAAAGTAATAATGTATGAGAAATTCGCAAGCCTAATTCACGGGCGTAAAATATGGATTTAGTTTACAGCAGTCCTTAAAAAAAACAAAAAAACAATTATAGACATACCACAAATACGAACCATGTTTCAGTAAGGGAGAAAAATACTAAAAATCCGTATCTGAATGATGATAAGCTCTTGGGAATGATATTTCGTGTCGTATTTTAATTGCGTAAAATGTTTAATGCGAGGGCAATCACGAAAACGGAGTGATGAAATCACTTGCTCTTCTGTTTGTTTTGATGTCGAACTTTGTCTGTGCTATGCAAATTAGGCTCGTCGCTAATTAGTTCATCTGAGACGATGGGGCATCGTTTAGGCATCGCAAGAGATCCTACACAAACACCCAGCGTGCGATGGGCATTACTGAGTGTTGGGCTTTGAACAGCAGATAATTCGTTCAAGCAGAATATACATTGCATTGTGACCTGATCAAGTATTGGAGGCTGCCAATTAGATTAATCGTTTTAAAGTCGCGAGGGTCCGTGACTCGTCTGCTGTCCGGTTTATTCGATAGCACTGAATTATGGCGTTATTTGTTGTTGTTACACAGCTGACTTAATATTAAAAAAAAAAAAATCCATTTGCACGTTGTATTATTAACGGTAGTTATAATAATAGGCTGAATTGATATATAATTCAGGGCAATGTGCGTCAAAAACAGATCTGAAGTCATTGTAAAAAAAAAATTAAAAAGCACAAAAAGTACTAGTTTTATATGATAGCGCGTTTCTTATTATGCATAGGAATTGGTATTTAAATATCGCTCTTGTCACTGTCTGTGAAATGAAAAATGCATGCAATGTAGAATGAGAAAAAAAAATGTATTTCGTGGTAAGTTAAAGCTGGAAGCTGGGGTGTTTGCTAATAGCAGAGAAGCTGAATCTGATCCGGGAGTCAGTCTGCAGTTATCTGACAGATGAAGTGTGTGCCTTCTAGTAATAATCAAAGACGCAGCAAAATAAAACCGCATGCTTTATTTTAATTAGAGAAGAAAAAATATATATATTTATTTTTAGGACGAAAACGGAACTCCTGGTTTAGAATTAAGAAATGCAAAATAAATATGCCCCATGGAACTAATTCCAAATACCTAATAAAACTGTTCAAATACAATAAACAAATCGCGTTGTTGTTCACAAAAAATAAATAAAGGCTTGGTATAAACATAATGATTTTTTGTTTTGTTTTAAGACGCAAAATCATAAACGAGGCCTGTTTACCTCACAGAAGCCCTAAAGCTCTTTGATTAGGTGAAATATTGCGAGCTTCAGTGAGTCGCGAGCAGCTGTCCCAGATATTAATTAGTGATAATATCAGCTATCTCTGCTGTTCACTGAAATAGGCTAATAAAAGTCAATTAATATAAACAGGTAAAAAAAAACTGAACACACGTATCGGAATCGCAATTTTACAATTAATTTAAAAAATGCTTTCCTACTGTATATATGAAATATCATCCACCAGCCTATTTATTGCATGCCAGGCCACTACAAAGAGAGTCTTTATCGGGCTGCCTCCATGTACTTTGACCCCACAATGTAAAACGAATTCAACGAACACAATAGGGACACGATGTATCTGTGCAGTTATGTTCTCACGAGCCAACAGCGGCGATCGACGATTTATCATTTTAATTCTACACCATTATTAGTTTGTGCTGTATTCTTGCACAAGTATCCACACGATAATAAAAACCGTCGACACATGGAATATGAGCCTTTTTCAGCAAACTAGTTAAATTATTCTTTGACTGTGATTGTCCGGTAATATATGGGATATTACCGGACAATCACAGTCAAAGAATAATTTAACTAGTTTGCTGAAAAAAGGCTCATAATTCCACGGTGCCATCAGAAGACGTGTGTTTGATCAGACGGCTTCAGCGGAGCGAAGGAAAAACGTGTGCGATTGGTCAGCTTCATGTTAGAGATTTGCTCAAGGCTCATCAGACAACGATTCTTGTAGACCAATCATAGCTAGATTCGTTTGCTTTGCGTTGTACGTAACTAAAGTTGATGCGGCATGAATGATAATGAAGTAATCAAATACTCATTACCTTTCGGTGACATATTGTGAGACAGGGTGTTGGTCCTTCCTTGGAAGACCAGTCATTGTGGACATTGTGTCACCAGAGTGCTTAGTGTTAGTGTAAAAAAAATAATAATAAATGAATAGCCTACACAATAAGATAAATAGGAAGAATTATATATATATATATATATATATATATATATATATATATATATATATATATATATATATGTGTGTGTGTGTGTGTGTGTGTGTGTGTATGTATATATATATATAAAATATTAATGCATTTAAGATTTTAAATAAACTCCCCACACACGCATCACATCTTGCATTTAAGTCATTCACTCTCCTTCCCATTACATAAAAATTTGACCTATTTACATATGATTTATAACAAATGTTATGGTTTTATGCCCGCCGCCGCCTTCTCCAGTTGAATTAAAAGTCAGACTGTCATCTATTGCGAGGGACAGTCAGAGGTATATATGTTACTGTTTGCAGTAGTAGATGATTAAACGAGAAGGTGTAAAAGCAACCTTTGTGTGTGTGTGTGTGTGTGTGGGTTTATATATGGGGGCGAGTGGGAGAGGCCTCGATAATAAACGTGTTAACAACCTTCTCACCATTCTTCGGTCACACCCTGTTGGAGTCATGTGATTCAATGCTGTCACAACTCTATTTCTCTTGCTCTTGCTCTCAGCACTGAGAGTAATTCAGTAGAAATACAGAAGCATTGTAGAGGAAGTTCAAACAATGTTGCATGTCGGTTAAGTCCTTTGTCAGTTGTCTTAGCATGTAATGTGTAATAACAGTGGATGTAAATTATTTATATATAAATTATATATATATATATATATATATATATATATATATATATATATATATATATATATATATATATATATACATTACTCACAAAATAATGTACATTTAAATAATGTAAGAGCATATTAGCAGAATGACTGATTAACAGTAACACAGAGAAAGATAGAGATAGAGAGAGAGAGAGAGAGAATCCGAATCTGAACAGCTTTCCATGGGCTGTTAGGCAGTGAAGAGCCAAGAGCAGTCAAGCACAATAGATGACCTATGAAAGATGAGCTAGGATTACAGATAAGAGTCCCAGTCATTAGTCGTTTGATTCAAGTGTTTAAGAAACTATTAGAGCTGCACATGATAGCTGAGAGGGCCTGTCTATTGTCTGTATACGGCAGATTTAACGATGACTGTTTTTAGGAAGAGGTCTGTTAAATAAATAAAGGTAAAACTAACACTAGAATTGAACATAATACAACGTCAATAAGAGAAGTAGCCTGCACGCATTTTATAAGGAATAGCGACACGTTATATAAATAGAATCGCTATCGTTAATATTATCAATAGTGGCATCCACGGCATCCGTGCTAAAACAAATTATTAGTGCCAAACCGGTTCTGGGGCATCCTGGCCGTTTGTACGGACAGCGTGAGCACGATGTTCTCACACTACCCTGTGCTACATTTCAGTGTGTGCTTGACCGTTGAACCCTTCGCGAGGACCTCAGAGTGAAATCGATATTGTTTAGCCACCGCGCGTCTATGCGTCTCTTATCCACTACTACCCCTGCCCTCCAAAAATAAAACGCGATGAAGCTAACGGTTTTTCGGGCCACGTTGTTTTTTTCCATACACCATCCAATCAGCCTCCATCCTGTTGGGCCGCGGCTGTGTTTTGTCTAGGGGGGAAGGTCAGCTTTGTGGTACAGACTGTGGCATTCCCTGAATCAGCTATTTTAGTGTCAGCGGACTCTATCTACTGTCTCCTGCCTCACGCTGCATCACCTGAGATTTAGGCATCTTTTTCAAGATTGCTGGATTATGTTTGACAAACAAAATATGTACATCACTTTACTAATCTCACATTTAATTCAGTGGTTTTGAATTTGTATTTACTTGCAATTTCAGAGTGATATATTTTGTTAAAGAACACACGGTTTAGGGTTAATACAGTAAGTCGACATATTAGATAGTCTGCTAATACTTTAATCACTTCTAGCTAACATGTAAAAAGCGGGCTACCAAAATAAAGTGCTACCAACTTTTTTCAGTCATTGCAAAAGCGCGCTCACCAATTATTTATAGTGAAATATATACGTCATTTAGAGCTATAAGAATTGGAAAATGAAGTTTTTAATGCATTCTTTAGTTGAAATGCATTTTAATGATTCGTTAAATGGAAAGTGATTACAATTTATTTTAGCTACATTTAAATAAAAAAAAATTAGCTTGACCAAATTTCAACATTTTTATTTGCTAAAATAAATTGTTTGCAAGCACCTTAAAAACTGTATGTTTTTTTTTTGTATATATGTTTCGCTGAATTTAAAGCAAGTCATAGGTTTGGATCGATATGAGAATGAATAAATGACACCCGAGCAGGAATATATCCTTTAATAACTCATATAAGAGAGAATTGCTTTGAGACCTTGAAGTTTTTGTTCTGACTTTACCCTTCACATCTGCACTGTAAAAAATTTGGTAACCTGCCATTAAAAGGCTATTTGTGCCTCATTTAACCCATAAAAATGTTTTTGCTTTTATAAATTAAACATATTTGGGATTGATTCAGCAACATCAAATCGTATTTTTTACTTGATTAAAACCCTTTTCGATTTTTTTCAGGTTATCACTTTCTTTCAGCATACATGGAAAAATGCTGCCGTGCCCTCAGACAGTTTTCTTTCCATTTCTTTGTCTGGCAAACAAAGCTGTGCACTTTAGTTATGATAAGATCACCCTCTGCTCCAATGGAGTGAGATCCCGAGAAACATGGCCACCATGATAGGGCACTGTTTCTCCTGTACAAATTCATCTTGTCCTCATGACCTCCATGCACACACACACACACACACACACACACACACACACACACAATCCTGGTGTTGTCGAGCCGTGAACTTAAACATGCTCCTTGTGTTTGAAAACGTACACACAATGGAGTTGTCTAGCCTATAGTTTCCGTGGTATGACCAGGGTTTGTTTAGCCAGAAAATACATTCTCAATTATGTTTTTATCGGGTCATCAAACAGTCAGATGGAGATCATTCTTTCAGGACCAGCTCTGTACCAGGCAGAGAAGGACTCACTGTTTACTCATGCTGAGTTTGGATCTGCTCCCTGCTTCGGAAAAAAGAAAGAGAGAATGAAAGATGTAATACTTTATAATACTTAAAACGTGTCACTCCCTCTCGTATCGGATTGATTGGGCTTTTTTTACATTCTGCTCTTTTTACGTCCCGTTTAAAACAAAACGACAACAAAAAAGTGAAGTGTCCAGGCTGAAGTGCTACTGGTTTTTGCTGCGCTTGTTTTTGCAAAGGGATCCAAGGTCTTGAAGAAGCGGGAACCTCAGAAAGGGAGTCGTATCAGGCAGATCTGCTAACATTGTGAAGCGGTTTTGAGAGGCGTGGGAGATCGGAGTTCTGCGCTGCAGACAGATATACAGAACTTCCATGTAATGTCTCCACGGCACGTATGCAGACTGTTGGAACCGTCACTCTTTAAAACGGGGGATTTTAAAAAAAATCGATACCTTGATTTTGGCACGTACGCAAACCTGAGGTAGGGGAGGATGCAGAGGCGAAAACATTTTCATACGACACAAAAGGAAACGTCGAACAGAATGCCGTTTTCCACACAATGCATGCTGTTACCTTGGACCGCCGAAGCTTCTAAAATGGAGAAGAAAAGAAAAACCATATCAGTTGTGCATTGTAAATTTCACAAAAATGTTTATGAATAATACAGCAAATAAAAATTGAAACAAAGATATAGACTATATATGACACGCATGCATATAATATGCCGTTTTTTTAGACATTCAATGTGAAATTTGATTCTGTGCATAGGATGTGATTTTTTTGGTGACCAAAATTCTATGTAAATTCGACATCTGTGTCAATGTTAAATTGATGTCCAATGCCGATCTCATTGGCATTGATATTTTGTTGTTTTTGGGTTGTGGAATGTGGGTTTTGACCCACATTAAAGAAATAGTTCACCCATAAATGAAAATTCGGGCACCCTTAAGCAGTTCCAAACCTGTATGAATTTCTTTGTTCTGTCAAACACAACGAAAGATGTTTTAGAGAAAGTTTGCAACCAGGCTGTTTTGGGTCACCATTGACTTTCATAATATATTTTTTTTTACTATTATGGAAATCGATGGTGACCAAAAGAGCCTGGTTAAAAACTTAAAGGTAGACTTAAATATCTACCTTTGCGTTCACTAGAACAAAGAAATTCATACAGGTTTGGAACTACTTGAGGAAATGATGACAGAATTTTCATTTTGGGTGAACTGGGTCAATGTCAAATAATGACGTCAACCCGATTTTCATTTTCAACCAAAATGCAACGTCTGTCCGGCGTCATGTCCAAAATCATTCTGGCATCATATAGACATTTGGTGTCTGCTGGGCCTTGTTAGATTAACAGATCGAATTTTAAGCCGACATTTGGTGGAAATCTGCTACAGATCTCAGTTCTCTTTTCATTCATGTATGCGTATATTGCATGCCTGTTTAAAAGTTAGTGCTTTAAGGAAATTCAGACCAGAAAGTTTGTTAGTTAAGATTAGATCAAAGTCATTATTGAGGGAAAATCTTCTATAGCTTTCAGATTTCATTCATGCTTGTTTATAACCTCATGCTCTACAAGTATAGGACCATATACTTATATGATAATTGCAAATTATTATTATAACACTTTAAAGTCTTACTCCACCCCAAAATGAAAATATTGTCATTATTCACCCCATGTTTGTATGATATTGTACATATATATTCACTTGGCAGTAAACAGGACAGTCACAAGCCCTCGGTTTTCATCCAAAATATCTTAAATTGTGTTCTGATGTGTTCTGTTTTTACCGGTTTGGAACAACATGTTGGTAAGTAATTAATGGCAAACTTTTCATTTTGGTTTGTAGTGACCCTTTACATTTATTTAATTTCAAGTCAATCAAAACATATACCTACAAAATCAAAGAGCACACCTAATTTCACAAAGAAAACTGGCCAAAAGGAACTTTGGGGTTCATTATGGTGGTTCAAAATGTCTTGTCATTGAAAGCTTTCCAGCTTTAAGATCCTATTGGTTTGTGATGATTGCGTAATGATTGGGAGAACTCTGGGGCTCCTCGTTCATGGATGTGAAAGGTTTCGAGCTTCATTTCTTCGCTCATCCGAACATTGCTCCCAGTAGCATTGGGATGTTAACAGAATGCTATTGCTCAGGTGTTTCTTTTGCTTACCCCCGAACAAGGAAACTGCAGGACTTTTGCATAGTTTTCATATAGTAGTACAAATATTAATCACTAAATTAAAAAATATCCAGTGTTTCAGGAAACGAAAATTAAAACAATACAAATGATATTTTAAACGATTCAGCAGTGGCAATGTTCCTATATAATCAGCATCATGGTAGCTGTCAGTCAAAGTCCCCAAAGAGTGCCAAAGAGTTAACGAGGAACCAGCATGATCGACTCCTCCCACCCCATCAATGACCCCCTAATGCCCTAAACCTCTTCTCTAGCCTCTAAACTCTCTCCATTACTCCCCCTTGTCAGCCTTTGAGGCCTATTTGTTTTGATAGGCTGAGGAATAGCTGCGGGGCCTGGTCCCATTGGAGATTCGTGTTTGGGGAGAACAACAAGATGCAGACTGAATAAGAAGTCTGAAGAAAGAAGCAGGGGTTCTCTAAACCTGCGATAAGAAGACTTCAAAAACAAGATATGCATCAAGAATATAGGAGACGGCTAGTGTTGTCTTATCTGCTTTGTTGTGACCTACTCTGGCCTTGCTCATTCAAACTGAGATGCTAAGCTGATGTATGATGTATTAGAATGGCTGTTTTTACATGTCATCATGATATGACTTTTACTTTTTAAATTAGGATGCATTAAAAACGCCACTGTGCTAAGCCACAGCTCCAACATTTTTAACAGTTCTACATTAAAATGCACGCCATTCACAATCTTTGCTACGAGTCTTCTGTCAAAGCTTTGTCATCTGAACCAAAATGAAACATGAATTGGAACTTTTGTCATTTCGCAATGTTCCCACGCCTCCACGTGTCTCGTTGTTCATAAGATCACGTCAACCTGCTCTCCCTTACCTGCAGAAGCTGACAGGGAGATCCTGAGCTGTTGACAAAAAACAGCATTGAGCAGACATTCTCACCTTGCTCACTTCAAACACCATCTCTAGGAACAATCGGCCTGCTTGTAGCGAGCGGTAGTTCCGCGTACCTGTGTTTACCTTTGGTCTGCAAGCCAAGCCAACAGTGGAATTCAAAGGGCACGAGCCGTAGAGCGCTCACTCTCCCTGTTACCATTGTTTAAAGCAGGCCCCCGCCAACCACCACCGTTAAAAGACAAAGGGCTCACTGGATAAGAGAATGTTACGCTTACCCTGAGCAACCTGAGAAAACAATATGTGATGATCTTGAAACCAGCCCGGTTTGAAAGACCGTCTGAAACGCATTCATGGAACTGAACCAAAAATCCATATTAGCCAATATCGCCGTTACTTGATAAAAGTCATTTTGCTAAAATACTGTCGAACATAGCTTTGGTATTTTTTGCCTAAAAACACAATTTACTTTATTATTTACGGTGATCAGCGGTAAAAGGACATTCCCAAAAGACAAACCTTTGTGTCATATGATTATATTTTATCTTTTTTTTTCCCCCAGGTTTGTTATCAGTAATGAACTTTAGGGTGTTTTTGTTTGACGTTGATGTTTATTATTTACAATGTTTACAATGTGACCAACTGTACTTTATTGTGATTATTGTTTAAGGTAAAAAGCAGATTTCGATATAATAACCTTATATCACTTAATAAAACATATGGTTATACACGATAAAATATAAAGGCATCAATGTACCATTCTGTAATACATGAAATATTGTCAGCATATTTTTATGATGAAATTCTGACAACCACAGGTTTTTTTTTTTGTTGTTTTGCTTTTGTTTTACCAATTAGTTAGTTTGCAACTAGCTTAAAAAAAATCTATTTTAGCTCTACATAATTTATATTATATACTCAAAATATGTATTTATAGTCTAATACTAATTCACCAAGTTTTTTAATTTATTTATTTAGTTAGTTAGTTAGTTAGTTAATAAGTTAGATTAGTTAATTTAGTTAGTTAGATAATACAGTTCAAAATATGAGTTTAAATTAAAAAATGTTTTTGTTTACATAATGTGTGTGTGTACTGTGATATGTGTATGTATTGTGCTATATTTATGTATGTACACTAATACAGTATATATTTTGAAAAAATGTACATGCATATTTATAATCATATTTATTTATAGATACATTTAATATGTAAACATTAAGTTGCCATGAGTTTGAGAGCCCTAGTTTAAATGTCAACATGATATGCATGTTTATGATAAAATGGATTTATAAAAATTATTGAAATCTAAAAACATCTAAACTCTAAATCTCAACTCAGAATGGAATCCAATGGCACGCGAACACTTTTTGTAGGCCCTGTAAAGAGAAGCTGTGAAGCGGCTGAGCCAGGTCAGCGGCATGAAGAAGTAAGAAATGGATGGCAGTATGTTCTCAAGACATCTGAAGCATTGTCTACGGATAAGACAACACCTGTAGAGGACAAGGCCCAGGTCGCCATGCATCTTTCAAGAACATGAGGTGTCAATAAGTAACGCGGTTATATGGGCTTGTTAATATTTAACCGGACCCCAGATTCGCCGGCCCCCTAACAAAGCTGAACTGACACGGGCATGCTGGTGCCGATCGGGAAGTGGTCCACGAGAAAGCAAAAAAAGAGTATACATGAAGGTAAACACATGAACGCCAAGTGAATCTGAGTCTGTTGAAGGTGGGGTTGTTTGTCGATGACGGATGTGGAATTTTCAGACGGGGAGTGGAGATTTTATTGGTATAAATAAGGCTTTTATGAGCATTCAGGTGCAACTGTTGCTCGTTTAGCCAAAAGGTAAGGATTTACGGCACTCCTGCAACTCCAAAACGCATTCGCTCACGCTAACACGCCTCCCTCGCCAGGGTCAGGGGAACACGATTAAGGACTATCTATCTCCCCCGCTCCCCCATAATGGCCTTGTGGCTCCAGGCGGAGGGTGAGCACTGAGCAGCGCCATCCTTGACAGACACCTTCAGTAAGCTCTTCCAAACTCCCCCCCCACCAACAGCCCCGTGCCCCCCTGCTTGCCTGCCTGCGTGACTCCTACCTCGGTGCTTTGATAAACACTGCCAGCGGGGCTCAAACATGGGTCAGGATAACCTCCTGATGACCTAAAGGCTCCGTCTCCTGTTGTGACACACACACACACACACATCGCTGACCAGGTCATCTCTACTCGACAAGCCACTTCACTGTTCTTATCATTGTTCGCTATTCAACAGCGGAGCTCTTTGCTTGAAAACGCTGCCGCGCGATCGTAAATTTCACATTCTTTACGAGGTGGATGCTTTTTTGCTTATGTATTTTACGATTTGCCAGGTCGTATGAATTTGTACGGATGACCAACACCTAGTCCCGCCCCTAAACCTACCTGGGTTTTAGACAAATCATACAAAATCGTATACATTTGTATGAATTAGCCATATCGCAAAATATGTAAGAATTGGTTATGAGACTGTGCTGCTGGTCTTTAAGGGGACGGTTCACCCTGAAATGAACATGTTTGGTTATCCGTGAAACACAAAGTAGAATATATGCTAAAGAAGGTTTTGATTGTATTTATCAATACAATGAAATTCAACAGCGTCCAAAGCAGCACTAAACCCCACTGATTTTCATTTTAAGACATAAACAGAATTGGAAAGTTGATCAAAATATCTTCTTACGTGTTCTGCAAAAGAGAAAGTCAAACGATGATGTGCAAGTGAGTGAATGATGACAGAATTATTATTTTTATGCAGACCATAAAAAGCTGAATTATGTACTTGTCAATGTATCCTAAAAATAACAAAAAGAAAACTCTATTCTATTAGAATTTCTTTCTATCTATCTATCTATCTATCTATCTATCTATCTATCTATCTAAATTTATGTGTGTGTGTGTTTATGTATGTATTAATATATATAAATGTCAAGTCCTATAAGAATCAAATTAAAATGGTTTTCGATTTCGGATTTTTTGACAGCTCCAATGAGGTGAATATTAGATCTAAATACAGTCTAGAATTAGCACTTTATTTTAGATTTACACATATTAGTTGCTTGATAGCATGCATATTACTAGAATACTAGCTATGTATTAGTGCAAATGAAGCACATATTAATGCCTTAACTACCTCAATAACTATTAATAAGCAGCAATTAAGAATTTATTATGGGAAAGGTCAAAGTCAACAGATAACAAGTATCACCTAGCAAAGTTGTGTATGAAAGCAGTAGATCTCAGACCAGCATACGGACATGCACGGTGTAAACAGAACTCTGGAACTGCATCCTCAGCTAAAACTGCTTATTGATAAAACTGGCCTTGTCTATATTACTATTCCAAAGGCTTGTTAACTCTGGAATGTATTGTACAATTAGGAAATTAGATTTTACTCCAGGTGCTGAAATGAGTTGAATCTTAAAACTTGCACATTTTTTACACAGTGCGAAGGATGCATAGCCACAATGACAACTTTATATATCTATATATATATTTTGCATAAAGAGCAGAGAAAACATTCAAACCAATAGCAAAAATGTTACAGGTTAAACACTGAGCTCTGATTAAACCTTACTGCATCTGGAAAACTGTGACAAAAGTCTATAAAGTAAAGTACATAAATATATAAATTGTAATACAGAATCACAATACTCATTTGATTCAATTAAACAGCTCAGGGGCTAAAAATATGAGGTTTATATATTTTTTTTTCTTCTTTCTTGTAAAGTGTGGTGCAACTTTAGCATTTATATCATTTAGCGAATATTCACTGGCTTGATAAATAATTGTAGTAAAAAAAAAAAACTCTTAATAACAATATTTATACAAATATATTTAGCAGTATAGTTTGAAGTGTTATTTATGCACTATTCTGACAGAAATCATGATTAAAACTGAGCATGAAAAGTTCCCTCAAATATACATAATGAATTATCAAGTATCATTATATATTTGAAAACAGTATTTGTCAAGGTAAATTAACCTCAGTTCGTGTCACACAAAATATTTTTAGTTTTAAATTATACTGTAAAATACTGCCTGATTGGCTGAGAGCTCCGACTCGAAGAAGAAGCTGGAACAGAACATGTTATTTAAGTTATAATGTTTTTGTTACAAAACCCCATTGATCCGATTCAGAGGACATGTGATAACCCCCCGAAGGCGTACGGGTTAGTTTTACGTCACAGTACTTGAGAATATATCTGATTTATGGAGCTTTAAAATAATGGCCGCTATCCCCCCGCATTACCAAGCTTGGAAGAGCCAGGATCTTTTTTTTTTTTAAACTCTGTGACTGTGTTCATCTGATAGAAGATGGTCATGTACACCTAGGATGGCTTCGGGGTGAGTAAAACATGGGGTCATTTTAATTTTTGGGTGAACTATTCCTTTAAGAAATCACTCTGTTCTTTTGGTGACTCTGAAGGACCATATCCTTGTGTACTCTGAGACTGAGATGTGGTTTTCCTTAACCTTCAGAAGTTGTCTTTGTCCTTTTATGTCACACTGGCTCTCGATTAAGTCACGTATAATCGCATTATCAGAGAAGCAGCAACATCGTTGTCTCCAGAGCTATACACACACACACACACACACACACACACACATATACGAAGCCAACGCAGTAGCTTCATTTTCTTATCAGCTACCGTGAGCTCAAACACAGTAAGGTCAGGAATTACGGTTACAGTTTCAGCAGTTCATTCAAATTACATATATCTCCCGTCTAACAAATGCAATCATTGTTCCGTATTAACATGCCACAGTGGTAATGCAAACTAGCGTAAGGCAACACAACGATAAATCAACCTAAATATGGTTAACTGTCTTGCATGGAAAAATGGGGTGTTTTTGAAGGACAGGATTTTAAAAGGAAAAGAAAGCACCAACGGCTGGAGGTGACAGCTTCATTCTCAGCTATTTTCCAGTGTTACCATATTAGCTGTGGACCAAAAGAAAGCAACCGAAACCAGAAGCGCTGCGAACCAGGTGTTTCATTCCCAGGCAGCGCAATAACCTTGACATTACTAAACTTCTCGTGAATCACCAATATACCACACGCTTGCTTAGAAAGAATGCAACAACAGGAAAATAATCCAATAGCTTGATGTTTAAACAAATGCGCATTTTTTTTAATGACGTTACACGAAAAATGAATTAAAGTAACATTTTTTAGCTTTTTAACAAGGATCGTGTCAAACCGCAATGAAGGGTAATGATGGCGTTAACGTTGTAGAATTAAATCTAAGCAAATTTGAGCTCTGTAGCAGCTCAGAAGAAGATAATAAACCATTTCAGTGTCACTGACCCATGAAAACTTCCTGCCCGTCGTCAAACTATTTCAAAACGGCAACAGGAAGTGATTTTGCGGCAACCAACATTAACGCGGCTGTTTTTTAATCAAAAGGTGGACGTTTTTTGGATTCTCGGAGGTTGTGAAATTTCAGTTGTCTCAACAATTCGTGCATATTTTATCGAGGGGGTTCATTTATTGAAGTCACTAAAGTACGAATGACCTACACCTAACCCCGCCCCTAAACATACGTCACTGGGGTCTAGACAAATCATAAAAAATCATATGAAAGAGTTTTGTAAAAATTCGTACGAATCAGCCAACTTATAATACATGTACGAATTGGTTGTGAGATAGCATTGAAAATCATACTTATTCAGTATTAACAACAACTTTTACCTCAAAAAATTGCTGCTTATTAATTGTTAATATGGTGGTTTGTTAAGTTTAGGTATTGGGAGTAGGGATGTAGAATACAGTATTAGTATGTGCTTAATTATTACTAATAAATGGCTAATATTCTATGAATATGCATGCTAATAAGCAACAAGTTAAGAGTCCCTAAAATAAAGTGTTAGCCATTTTTCTGTTCAATGTCGATTTAATGTATAGCTTAATAACTAGTGCTATTACAAAGCTAGTATCCAGCTAAAATGTTGGTATTCTGCAATAACGGCAGTGCAGTTGAATAATATAACAGAACATTAATTTTCAGCCTTTTAACATATTTAATGTATTTATAATTAGTCATAGGACTATAATCGAAGTGTTATTGCTTTAATTCAGTGACTGAAGTGATACAGTCTAAATGTGCTAAGCTCAGCTCGACAAAGAAACACTCACTTGTTAAACTTTTAGAAGATACTCTGTACAAGGTCTCTTTACACAAAAGAGAGTTCAAAAGGAATACAAAGACCCTTCAGACAAGAAAACAAGAGCGCATCTGTCAGGTGTTGCTAGCCAAACGCCAGCCTTGAAGGGAGTAGACCGGAATGCAGGGGCACTATCTCGACACAGAAGCAGAAAAAGCCAAGCCAAGTTTTCTTATTTTCTTTTCTCTTAGGGCGAGAGAATCGCTAGAGTAGAAATCAATACTCCAGAGTCCATCCATTTTTTCGCCCTCTTCTTTTTTTGTGGACCTATGTGAAACTTGCAGAGTGACCCCTGACAGAAGTTAATGGCTAACTGTGTTATCTCTCTTTACAGCCCGGGGTTGAACCCCAAATCAATAGATGATGCACAAATATTCCAGCACTCAGCATTGTTCGTGCTCTCGCTACATTTTAGATCGTAAAAAGCTGCAACGTTAAAGAAATGATGCTATGTTTATGCTCTCATTAGCATTGCACTTTTACTACATAAATGCGTGTTGTTCTCTTTAATTTAATACAATTTAATTTAATACAATAATATATATATATATATATATATATATATATATATATATATATATATATATATATATTTTTTTTTTTTTTAATTATTATTATTATTATTTTTTTTTTAAATAAACAGTAAAAATGCTTTTGCAAATTAAATCCTTAAATAAAATAATAATAAAAAAAAATCAAACCATCAGGCACAGACTATTCCAACCCCAAATCCATAAATACCTGGGTCTGTGAGATGTCAGTGTTTAAGCATTTGCTAGTGCACGGAGCGTGTGACTGACGCTAAATATATCGCATTGAGTCACTACTATCACAGCTTATCACTGTCTAAAGTATCGTCTACGTGATTACAGCATGTACACCGAGTCGATAAAAAAAAACGGAGGAGAGTTAAGAGGAAGTTTTGATGAATGACACGCTGTTCGGTGAACAAACAAGTATCGTCTCCAATCTAGAAATCAAAAGTACTTCCACCGGTTTACTACCCAGCCAAAGGTTGAGCTCAAGGAGGTTTTATAGAATTATTAAGTAAGCAATTATGATAACCCAACGTTTTAAAGATAATAGAATGATAAGATTCTGCTGGAGGCGCATTATCGCTCACCCCCTCGCGTCAGAAGTCGATATGTTTTTCTCGTTTTGCTTTTGTTTTCCCCTTTTTCTTCAATCGAATCAGAGAATGTTATGTCTGCCGGGCGAAACGTGTCTTTATTTGTGGCGATCATCAGAGGCTCATGTGGACCGCAGTGGAAGCGAGGGAGGGTTAGCATGACCCTGCTAAGCTAGTGGTATTTTTTATCAACGCTCATAAACCTTGAATGACTATATATTGATAAAGACTGTTTAAAGTGTCATTGGAATGATAACATTTGCACTGTAAATGCGGCCCGGAGGCTCCAGTTCCAGTCGAGGCCCATTGATAAGCACACGCTGGCTCGATTCCTCATGGCATCCCCGGCGACAACAGTATCCAAACCTCCACTCCACTTCTTTTGCTGAGTTCAGATTCGGCCATTGCTCGAGATGCTCAGTGCTCAGTTTCCAAAAAAAAACCACTCAAATGCTTTTTTTTGAGATTTCACAGCATGAATTGCATTTAATAATAAATAGTTTGTAATTAACAAAAAATTCAATGTATCACTTTTTTAATCGAAAATTTTTTTTTTTTTTTGCAAAAACTTTTTTTTTTTTTAATTAATTTTTTGTAATTTAATTTAATTTCATTTAATTTAATTTAATTTAATTCATTAATTGTAATCATTACATTAAACCTGGTGCCAATATTTATGTGGATGAGAACAGGCAGTGCTTAAAACTAAATAAAACTAAATGAAATAACACATTTTGAGTCCATGTAGAGCGTGGGTGTGGGTAGTGACCTTTTTCAGCAAACAAATACCAGTGAGACAGTGAAAAATTCATATGAAAATTATGCAAATAGTTGACCGTTATTAATTTATTTCTGGTGAGTCATATTCCACAGAAAACAAATAAGCATGTATCACGCTCGACTGACCTCAAAAGTGCGTAAAATTTATGAATGTGCGGGGTGAGAGCGCACTACTTCGCCTCGCCTCCCTCAACAGCTCACTCCTATTGAATATTTGACCAAAAAATTCATTTTAGATGAAATAGGAACAAAAATGAGCTCAATATAAACAGCTGAAACTTAATACCAAGCAATATAAAAATGGTTAAAAAATTATTTACAGATTTTGATATATAATATATACATATTTTTAAGCAACAAAAATGCCTCTTGCATCTTGACACAGAACGGTTACACTGACAAATTTTATTTTATTTTGCCAGAGCGAGATATTTTCTGCTGAGGCAGCTCAAACATGCATATCGGTCTAGAACTGGATTAAGCCCTGTCTGTGAAACCAGGGGATATATATATTCTTTATTTGATCATAATTGCAGTTTGGCTTTTACCTAAAACGGTTATGTAATAAAATAGGGTAATATTATGTTGGTATAAATAAACACGGGGATAACCGAGTAAAGCCAGTTGCACGGGTCAAAATATAAAGCTTTGCATCGAAATGCAACAACATTCAATACAAGACGCACACTTTCAAAGGAATGCCGGGCAAATTTAAGAGAAGCGTCCTTCCTGAAACTCCTGGCACGAGTGCGTCAAGGTGTTTGTCCACGCGGGCGCTTGCGAAATCCAGCGATCAAACTGTGAATGGGGAACAGGTCAGCAGTACTACTATACAGCTTGTTTATTCAGCCTATCTTTTTGACTATTTAATCTTTCGTGGCTGCGTGTCTTGAGCAGGGGTAGGGCAGACGCGTTCGGCCGTATTATATCTGCGGAATCAGAGACCCGAGACAGCGAAAGGAGGAGAAAACCCGGCCTCTTTACGACTTAACAGCGAGGGCTTGGGCGGCGTCTTTAGGGTCCGAACTCCAGGGCCCTGTGGCCCACGCTCTCAGCACACCCAGAAGAGCCTGTCCAGACCCAACGGCCTTTGCCCGTGCCTGTCATTAACGCCGGGCCATAAATATCCCCCGCTGCCATGAGCGAGGTGACGTGTGAGGACCTTCAGACACTAGGATCAATGTCTTGAAACAAACAGACAGAAAGCAGCGCCTGAAGCAGGTGTGGCTCTCGACGTGTTCTCAGGGATTCGTTGATCGGTAGCTGATCTAAATAAAGATATTTTTATAAGAGAAAAAATATATATATTTTAAGAGAAAAAAATGGACATGGATATTTCTATGGGCCTACATTAACAATTTTAATTTCTATATACAAATTGCAGGGTTTCATTTGAAACGTTTTACTTTTTACAAGTAGATTATTGTGTATTGGTTTTTCCGCTTTTTTATGATTTATGATCTTTTTATCAAAGTTTTCGAAAGTGTAAATGACATAAATAATAAATAAATAATCTGACCCGTTCAAGTAATTTCAAGTTGATTATTATGTATTTGTTTATTCAGTCCGATCCGATCTTTTATATATATTTTTTATTTAGTCAAGAACCCAATGTTTTACGAACAGTAAAATAAATAAGCAAACAAATAAATAAATTGGCAATTAGTCATATTTCAATGGTTTATTAGTAGCTGACGTAAAATTTTTTATTATTTATATCATTTATAAATTAAACATTTTCCTAAAAATTATAAATTAATAAATACAATATTTTCTGTTATGTTTCTATGGACCTGTATGTAATTATTATGCTTTCTGTACGAATTATAAAAATCTAATATTCAACAGTCAGCAAGATTTTATTTTTTTAAAATCAAATTTTCAAGATTTCTTTGCTATAATAAGGATGCATTAAATTGATGTTAATTTATAACTTTTAATACATTTATAATGTTTTAAATCAATAAATGCTGCTTTTTCTATTCATCAGATAATCCGGAAAAGAGATAAAACACACAGCACTTTATTTTACGGTATTATATGCTTATTAGCATGCACGTAACTGGAATATTAGCCATTTATTAGTGCTAACGAAGCACATATTAAAGCCTTATTCGGCATGACCTTATCCTACATCCCCTAGTCTTACCCAAATACGAAAATTAAGAATTTATTCGGGGTAAAAGTTGTTAGCGGTTACCTGGAATATCTATTCTAAAGTGTGACCAATAAGAGCATTAAATATTATTCCAGATAACTGATAACACCGATAATAAGCAATGCTTCTTCTGCACCAAATCAGCACATTAGCACAAGCAGTTCATAAAAAGCGTGCACTGCCACCTAGTGGTGGTTTCTGACACTTTCACTTCAGGATCACAATCAATCACTCGGACACCTCTCTCTGTAACAGCTGTCTATAGCAGAGGTGTGATCTCTGTAAAGATAAAGCAAGGGGCCCTGTTCTCCCCCCGAAGCCGTTAGTCATCTATCTGGCTCTCGTACCCCACGGTCTGGTGTCAGTCACTCCCAGCAGGAGACTCCGTCTGTGTCTGATACCCGAGGAGAGAGTGACGGGCCCCAGCGTTCACTCAGTCACAGACTGAAGGCCCGGTAACCACCGAGAAGATAATTGCTTCCTAAATCTACTAATCTACAGCACTGTCTCCAACACAAAACACTGCAACATGGAGGAGAGATGGGGGAAAATGTGCCCACAATACTCAAATATTCAGAACAGGGACATTACATCGTTTTTTTATTAAACGGATCAAAGCCTAACTACAGTTTGGTGGACTGAAAGTTCAGAATAAGCAAGTTTAAAAAAAAAAAAATCCATCATGCTCACATTGATTTGTTGAAAAATACACTAAAAGATGTAATATTATTTCAAAGAACGTTTTCTATTTTATTTTTTTTTAGAAAAAAATTAACTGTAAGCTAAACCTGTGGTACCATTAGTACTCCAGTCCTGATTGTCTCATTTATTTATTTATTTTTTTTGCCAATAATGGAAATAAGTTTTGCTGCTTAATATTTTTTTTTTGACACATTACAAAATAGAAAAAAAATGCAATAATATGCATGTATAGTATTTGTTATACACTGTATTTTTTTCAGCAAGAATGCATGATCTAAAGTGGCGGTTAAGCCAGTGTTTTATCATTTTACAAAAAATGATTTCTATTTCATATTTCTATTAATCAATCATTCCTGGGGGAAAAAACCCCCCAAAAAACCCTAAAATATATATATGGACAGACATATAAAAGCACTATAACTGCATCACCAATTCAGCATAGTAAAATAATTGCTGAACTAATAATAAAAAAAAGTTTTCAACGTGGATAATAATAAATGTTTCTGCAGGATCATACTAAAGTATGCAGCTGAAAATGACAGTTGATGCTGAAATTATGCGCAGTATTTGACCGGAAGGCTGAAAATGACTGTCAGTTACGGCTCATTAGCGCTAACATTCTGTCCACTACAAAGCAGACACAGAGATGAAATAGTGCGGTAACATCACACTAATTTGAATGAATTATGAGGTTTATTTGAATTAATTCTCGAAGGAGAGATAAAAGAGAGAATCGACTGTGTGTGCGTTACCTGCGTCTCTTTCAGACAACCAAGCTGTGTTTAGTTATTTCAAAAATAGCGGGTTTACCACCTCGTTGCTGAGAAATATAATGTAGCAAGTATCTGTAGGTTATTTTATTAATAACATTCACGGGTCAAGTCGTTGACAAGTTTGTGCGTGTGTGGGTTAGTATGCTTCGGTTAAAGCAGCGCATTAATATATAACAGGAATAAACTGACTTGGAACTACATTTAACGGTTTCGCTACATACCTGTCAGCCAATCAAAATCGAGTGTCAGAAAGACCATGGAAAACGGTCATATATATATATATATATATATATATATATATATATATATATATATATATATATATATATATATATATATATATGTGTGTGTGTGTGTGTGTGTGTGTGTGTATACATAACTGCATTTTTTATGCAAGGGAGCTTTGGTGAGCATAAGAGATACATTTAAATTTTACTTTAACATTTTACCAATCCCGAAATTTTAAAACGGTAGCGCGTGTGGCAGTTTGATTAAACCTCACCTTACCGTTCCACATCCTAAACAAAACAGACCCCGCTCTGCGATGCAACAACCGCGGGCTTGCAGTCCGGATGACAGATGGCCAGCTGAATGTCAGCAGATCCCACCGAGGCCCATTTCTCTAATCAGCCCCATTAAACTCTTTTTCTCGGCCCAAAACGCTCCGGTGAACTGTTCCGCTGACGCAGCGCGGCTCAAAACACACTCGCGCGGCACGGGGGACATTAACAAGAAGATGACATTTCAGATGTAACAAATCACTATTAACGCGCCCTGCCAAAAATCAAGATGGTCTCCGGTAGAAAGTGGTTCACGGATCTAACCCAGTAAGAGGCCGCTCTTAGCGGTGTTTGTGAATGAATCGGTCGATACAGCTCTCAATAACGAGCACATAAAGGCTCGGGAGATGTCTCGTGCTGCTTTTTTCCATTACGTCTTTCTCTGCGGATGAGAGAAATTTAATCATGTTTTCAAGCATGACCACACCGGCCCTACACGGATCGTTTTGACTAATTGGATTATTTCAAACGCGCAGGACCCCAAGTCGACAGACTACCTGCCGTTATTCTATTCTGCTGTAATGAGAGTCTCAGCGAATTGCGATAATATCTAATTCGAGAAAACCAAACATTGAACCGTGATCATCTGAAGCGCTAACCGAACTCGTGAACGCGCATGTAAATAGTAGGCCAAATAAAAACCCGGTCTTGAAACAAAAGCGGAAAATGCAGCAGCCCGCTCCATTTTGTTAGATCTTTATTCAGCAATGCATTTTCAAAGCAAATTGCAATACAGGGCAAAAAAAGAATTTCTCCTATGATAAATGTTGTACATCATACATTAAACATTCATTCAATAATAAAAAAAAAAAAAAAGAAAGAAAAAAAAAGGTGTTTCTTAAACCAGGGCAGTTTTTTTTTGCTTACTGAAAATAAAGTACAAAACAGGATGTTCGAGTAACCGTGACAATACAAGTCTACCATTAAGGTATATTAGTGCATCTAGTTTTTAAATGTTAAAATGACCACAAAAAGACTAATACTGGAAAAAAAAAAAAAAAGACCATAAAAGATGTGTGATACAAATCTTTAAAATTTAAAGTATGAAAGTACTTTGCTTCCAGTAAAAATGTCTGCTTCGCAGCGTTAAATCACACTGAAATGAAACAAATGTAGACGTAACTTTAGACCTCCTCCAAGGTGGGAACAGGACGCAGGAAAACAAATATTTAGTGGAGCACAGATGGATGTCAAGTTGCTCATGAAAGACTATTTTGATGAGCAGTCCTCAATTGTAAATTCTTTTTGGTCAGGTGCTCATTTGGCCTAATTAAAGTAAGGCCCCGTTTAACAATCACAGCTTAAAGGTGATATTCCATAGTATATTCTTTTAGATTTAGAAGAAAAAGGTAAAATACATAAATTAACTAGTAAGTTAAAGATAAACAGCACTTTTTTTTTTGGAACAATGGCATAGGACCAGCGATTTCTATTGTTTTTTTGTTTGTTTTTTTGTATTAAATATCTGGCAAGACAATATGATGCATAAAGTAGGACTGCTGGAGAAAAATCCAGTAATGATGGTTCTATAGAAAATGAATAAACTTTTAAAGACAACAAGAATCAGTTGCATGGAAATATGCGCCGTCCTGCACTGATCGGGTGACGAGCCGATTATCAACATGGGTGACAATAATACTCTTGTGTGTGTGTGTGTGTGTGTGTGTGTGTGTGTATACTGTAGTACAGCAGCAATTCAGAAGAGGAACATGCAATGTTATACTAACAGTACTGCTAAAAGGTGAATGTTTTATTTCACTGTTTGAGCACGACAAACGTTCTTCTGCCAGTAAATGCAGATGCTTTACAGTTACACATATTTAAAACCGAGCGCTACGTCACGCAGAATGAGACTTTAAAACCAATTTCCAAAGATTCAGTGGGACAGTTCAGTCACGTTCTGCATTTCACCATGCTGCATCGTGACCTACACGGATACTGTAGATACAAATGTTTGCATCAGGATATATGAGCATAATACGCTGACATAATAAAAGATGATACATAAGCAGACCCTGACAGTGTCAGTTCACGTCCTTACGGGTGTTGCTGGACTGCTCGTGGCAGACAAAAAAAAAAAAAGTGGGCACTTGCATGATGAAAATGGCAAGATGAAGCAGTCCTCCTCTTGCTGAACGTAATCCGAGCAAGTTAACTGAACGAACATCGAGCCTAAAAGATAAAATAAAGATGATGATATAACACTGATGAGTCTTAGCTTAGCGTGGACACAGAGAGCCTTGCGGATACAGGAAAGGTGCTTATGAGAGCAGCAGCACACTCTGTGGCTGGAAAACTGGGATGTTGCCACGGCCAGGCGCTCTAGTAAAGTAGGATGCGACGCTCGATGGCCTTGCGGCAGATGGGGCACTCGCTCATTCTGTCTCCGCAGAGCTGACAAGTGCCATGACCGCACATGAAGATCATATTCTTTAGGCGATCCAAACACACGGGGCACATGGTCTGAGTGAAAGGCAAACATGACAAATGATTAAACACTGCACACACTTGCATATGAAGAAGAATATTTATTATTTATTTATGATTTAACTCAACGCCAGCAACAACGGCTTAAAGAAAACTTTAAATTAGGGGTGTGAATCTTTGGTTTCGATTCAATTCAGGAACATTTTACCAAATTAAGAACAGTTTATTTTGATAAGTCAGCCTAATGGTAGTATTGAATTAAGAACCACCACAGAAATAACTGCATAAAGCATATTAGGCTGCCGTCACTTTAAGACCTAATGCATATTTACATTCACATAACTCACACGAATACTTTAAGACATGAGTTCCAAAACTCACTAGTAGCCAATAAGCAGTAAGTGGGCGTGTCTTGTGATGGTAGCAGGAAGAGAGCATTCAGATATTTGAGTGCAAAATATCAGAGAAACAGAACATTAAAAAGAATTGTTACGTTTAGGCAAGATGTAGGACCTTTGTAAAAATGTCAGAAGCGTATATCACCATGTTTGTATATGTACGTGTGAGGTGGAGGTTTCAAAACTGGGGTATGGGCATATTTGTTTTGGTGCTTTCCAAATATAAACATTTGGCGAAAATCGCTTAGTGAACCTTTAATGTGTGCATGTTACTAGTGTTCATATATTTTTAACTATTGAATCAACACATTACAGAATGCAATCTCTTTTTTTTTGCATTTTAAACTGACTATTGGCAAAAAACTATTCACTTAAAAATGCACCTTTCAAGGTCGATGCATCAGCAGAATTTGCGATCAATAGAGAAATCTAGAGAATCATTAAACTCGTATAACGGCAAAGCATACCTGCTCTTTGATATCCTGCAGCTGCTGCTGCAACTTCTGTACATCTGCATTGACATTAGTGTTGTCTTTGTCCCTCTGCAAGGCTGGGATATTTCCGCTGGCTGAAAGGCAAAGCATAGACCACTGAGAAAAGTATCTCCAGTTCAATAGCCAATCATGCAGCTGGTGAACGTGGAGCTCTGGGTCTCAGCATTTGCAGATCCCAGAGCCTTCTAACTTGGCAAATATTTACAGAGGAATTACTAGATGATTCTAGTTTTGTGCCTGTCCTCACACTTTACATGGTTTATTTGGGGGACCCTGGCTGTGGAATCAAGCCGCAGCACTGAATTGCAGCAGGCCGCAAGCAGGCCTATGGTCCCACTTGACGGCCTCTCCTATTTGTGTAGTGCAGGCCAGAGAGAATGACGTATTCTTGGGTGGAGATATGGACTTTGAGTCCGAAGGAGCAGGACAAGGAGTTGAGGCAGGAAGAACTTGGGGTGAGGAATAGAATACTTACACCAACTTAGTGCCAGATTGTTGGGCTGGAGAAGATCCTGCGACCCCCCTGCCATTGAGTTAGAGCCCCCTGCTGAGAAGCAACCAATCACAGTGTTATGTAATGCATGAACCCCTGCTGTTGGCTTGGGGGCCAATCCAGCCTGGCCTGTGGCATATACTAGTTATAAATATTCTTTAGAGGGAGCAAAGGGAAGAGCAAGTTAAATGTAAGTTTTTGACAGCTGTTGGGAAAGGGAGGCCAGCAAGGTATCCATCATTTAAGACTGCAGAAGTGACAAAAGTCACTATTTTATTAAACATAAGATTTTAAGTAGGGATGCACTGACATTAAACTTCTGGCTTATGTTAATAAGCTCACATATTTATCAACTACCACTCAATATATATCCAGTTTGGAAATTTAAATCTCCAGTAACAGCCAATAAGCAATAATGTATCACTATGTCATGCATCCCTAATTTTTACAGTTTATATTTAGTGAAAAAAAAATACAAAAAAAGACAGAAAGATTTTTTTAGGGCCGCAAGTGCTGAGAGGCCTGAAATGGAGATTTTTATGATGGATTAGTATGAAAGAAGAAGACAGACTGGTTAATTTTAAGCCCGACAAGTTGGGAAAAAAATTAGATGGATATTCACTAAGGGGGAAATTTATGGCGGCATAGTGAGAGACATTTCTTGGCTTCAGGGGTCGGCTAACAAGACTGGATCATTTCCACTAGGTCATTTAACAGTCCCCCAATCTTATTTTACAAAAATGATGTAGAATCTGTCTGACAGCATCATTAGTAGATGTTTCCTGTGTTCATATTCAAGTTCTCCTCAGTGGAAATTAAGTTCCAGGCCCACGTGATTGGCCACAACCTTCAGATGCAAGTTTATCATGTCCTCTTTCAAAGTGAGGAGCCTCTTGTATGTGTTCTAGTCTTTAAAGTGACCGAAGCAGAAGAGAATCCCATCTATGGTGGCATTTCTCTCTCACTGCTCCGTCTACATGGAGAAGGAGGGGGAGCGTGTTAGGTCTATACGGGATGCTGCTTTGGTTTCGTGTGTGTGTGGAAAAGTGGCGCCTTACAACAAACAGAGCTCAGGCACTAAAGACAGACAGAGATAAGAGCTAAAGGCTACATTCCTCTGTTGACTGGACTGTGTGTGTGTGTGTGTGTGTGTGTGTGTGCTTGTGTGGAGCAGCATGTCTGTAGGTCAGCAGAGATGTCGGCGTGGATGGATGTGTTAGACATCTAAGCGAGGCTAAAAAGAAACAGATCCTCCTCTCTATAAATAAACACTGTAAAAAAAGTGAACTTACACCAGTATCCCTTTGAACTCAAACTAAACCAACATAAAGAACATGGGCAGTGTCATGATCACATACAAAAGGAATGATGTTGTAACAAAGACTGGTGAATCACAACTCAAAATAAAATGAGACCAAAATAAATCTTGGATAGCCCCTTGACGTGTCCAATTATAGAAATATTCGATGCGTTCTATGAAAAATGAATTCGGGGGATTCATTTTCACTTGTCTGTGTGGAGTGACTTCCTAAAAATCCTTATAACTAGCAGTTCATGTTACGAAGACATTCCAGAGCAGTTACAAAGCTCATTCCAGGGTGTTGATATTATGCATTAAGAGGAGGGGCTACACATCTGATTTGACTCATGAAAACACATTTGGGAAATAACAGATTAGTCATAACAATGGGGAGAGAAAAGTGCGTGGGCAATAGAAACAGAGAAGCACCAACTAAAGCCAACATAAATATTAAACATGAGAGACATGAGAACCAAGGCAGAGAGAGGAAAGGGAAATAAAAAAACGGGAACGTGTGGAAGTTCACTCACTAAGGTCCTCATCATCAGTGGCATCCTCCATACCTTTCCCTCCACAGCACAAAACGAAGGGAGTGCGGCGCTCCACCACGGCCCGACACTGTACACACTTTTTCATCAGGCTGGCACAGTCTGCATGGAAAAACACACAAAGCGCAGGCTTAGCTCCTAAATGATATATATATAAAATAATAATTGACTTGAATTATTAGAAAAATAATGCACACTCGAGGTGTTTGTATTTTTTTTCTAATAATATAATGTTCGAGTGAGAGCGAAAGGAGAGAAAGAGAAGAGAGAGAGAGAGAATTGTGAAGTACCTCTGAGTCTGTGCTCTCTCAAAAGTGTTCGGCTAATAGCGAAGCTTTAACCTTTCTTCACTAACAGCACCGTTGTTACCTCGCTTGTGAGAAGTCAAGTTGTTTTTAAGTTGATGTTAAGGATAGTTTTCAGAGTAGAACTAACAACATTATTGTGTGTGTGTTAATGTGTATGTGTCTCTGAGGGAAAGAGACTGGGAGAGATGGAGTATGTGCTTTCTGTACATAAAAGGTCATTTTGTCATGGAATCATGGAAATAAGATGTCGTTTTTATCATTAATGATAGTGTCGTTGTGGGTTTTGGTTATTTTGCTGTTGTAAGACCTTTGAAATAACAGAAACCAGTTGGCAGATATGTAATGTAATGTGGTCAAATAGCTGCCTGGAACTACGTTCGCTGTGTGGTTCCCTGAAAATAATTAAACGGCCTCGTGTTTTATATGTATGAGCCATAAAAGCCATTATACTCAAATATGCGCACATACGCACACTTTAGAAATTTAAAAGCTAAATTGTTTAATCGTTCAATTACCAGTTCCATTTCAAATAAATACTTACGCCAGGCATTATAGGGTTAAGCTAGCTTGTTAAATAGTAATAAAATGAAGTAAATACTTATGGAACAGGAGGTTGTGGTTTGAGGTTAAGGGAGAAAAATGCCAATAAAACCAAACTGAAAGGGAGGGTCTTGCTAACAAGTGATAAATGATGAAATAGAGAGAATGAAACTCAGGGGATCTGGTAGGAGGGATGTTAGCTGAGAGCAAACAATTCACAGTTTCAACCTAACCTCTAAAACATTTTCATCATTGTGATGCGCTTCATTTTTTGTTAGAATCTCCCAAGGTAGAGTTTGTTTATCATTTAACACCATGCCAGCTCTATTTGTGATGGAGACGAATATGACCAGGGCATGTTCAAGATGAGTTTTGAGAGATTCACTCATATTTTACGCTTATACCATCACCTAGATGTCAGTATCTGCATCATGGTCATATGATGTGTGATATTCTCACGAGCCACATGACAGAAAAGGCTTTTTTGTCTGGATGAGAGACAATCACACGGGGCGATGAGAGAAGAGGTGTGGTGTGGGAGAAGAAAGCAAGCTGACTTACTCTCACAGGCGCACATGTGACCACAGGGTTGGAAAAGCACTGCTGCCTTTTTATCAGAGCAAACCACACACTCCTCAATCTGTGGATAATGGGAAAACAAAAGTTTTCACTAAGGCACATGAGAATATATGCATGCCCGGTGAGGTGGGTTTCTGTACCTTGGTTCTGGACTGGACCTGTTCCTTACAAATGAGACATTTTTTGACACGAGGCGAGCAGAGAGAGCAGGTAGCGATATGACCGCAGGGGCCAAAAAGCGTGTCTCTTTTCATATCCGAGCACACCATGCATTCCTCGAGAGTCTCATTATTACTGTTTAGAGACGGGCTACGGGAGCCAACCTGCCCACTGTGGACAAGAGAGGAGGAGGGAGAGAGAACAAAAACATTGATTGAGATGTACACTGCAGATTGATTAAATGATGGACAGCAAAATGAATAATGAATAGCAGGAAACACATCATAAAGTCAATTTCAAATGTCAGGAAGATGTGCATACCTAGTCTTTTCTTTGTGGCATTTAGCAAGGGCCTTGCAGAGGCTGGGGTCGGGGCACAGGTCCAGAGGAGACTGGCCCTTCTTGTTACGAATGGTGAGGTCAGCTCCATTGGCCGCTAGGAAGCAAGCAATAGAAGCTGCACTCTTCTTCTCCGCACCTTGAGTGCCCAGTCCCATAATTAACTGTGAAGATTAACCACAAGCGTAGAGTCAAATACAGCAGATTAATACAGCTTATCTATTAAAGTCAGAATTACCCATCTTGAAGTTTAATTAATTATACTACGCAATTAAAATGAGAAGAGTGAAGCCCATTTAAAAAAAAAGAAAATCTCTTCAGAGAGAATTTTATCTTCTGTATATCTATTTCTAAGGCCTATGAAAATAAAGTCTAACTTAACTATATATAGGGCTAGTTAAAATAGTTTCTATGAGCAAAGCATTTGATTTTTAGTTAACACACTGTTTTCGTTTCATCACAGAAAAATTGTTTTTGATTGAATCCTCAGAGATTTATTATGCCCTGTAACTGAAAGCCTACGCAACCAAAACTTTGATGCTTCGCAATGTTAAAGACATAGTAAACATAATCTGTATGAATTGCGTGGTTTAATCCGGGTCTTCTGAAGAGACATGATGAATGGATTTCATTTAGGCCTTTATTCACACAAAATCACTGATCAATGCACATACATAGAGCTCATCAAATATGGTACTACTTGCTTTATGTGCAACAACAAACCTACTTGGTTGCTTGCGAGACACGAGGACAAACCTTATTTGTTCCCATGCGCAGGCACACTTGAGCTCGAAAGCAATCATATTTCTTCAGAAGACTTTGATTGAACAGCTTATGTCATGAATGAATACATTTACTATGACTTAAAGTTTGGTTACCTGGATTTTCAAAGGAGGGACAGAAAACTAATTTGTGTTAAAGATGAATGAAAGTCATGGGTTTGGAACAACCCAATGATGTAATGATGTATGAAGCACACACAAGTTCCTTTCAAAGGAGCTTTAAGTTGGTTAGTGAATCTGCATGACGAGCTTAAACAAGCAAAATTTGCGCAGGGTACTTTTTAGCCTTCATAAGAAAGCCTCTGATTGCCCAAATTCCTATTGAAATTTCTGAACTTCACCCGCCAAAATTCTGCAAAGTAGATGTTCAGTTTTAATGGTGTGTTTAAGAGTTTTTCAGAGTTATCAAATGCAAGGTAACATTTTTTTTTACTGAAATCACTGGTAAGCAATATAAGCAACAGCGATGCTCGTCTTAATAAACATCAATAAAATAATCAGTAATTCACTTTTAAATAAAGAAACACAGGTCCTATTCATGTCTAATATGTAATGTTATTAATAACAGTTTAATCTGGAGTGACGAAATGCTATAGACCGTATTGAGCTAATGAAAGTGGGCAGATCTCGGCATACTGATTACTTCAGCAGAGTGTTTTAAATGGATGGCCCGACTCTCCATCTGCTGCATGTGGTAAGTGTGATGGCTTGATAGGGAGAGGGATTTGTCACACTGTTTGTGTTAATAAATGGCTGACTGCTGGCCTGGAAGCAGCCTCCTGTCACACAGCGCTTGATTTACGACAGTCGTGGAGAGGCGATGATGTGAACTGGCGGGGCTGGGGTCAGGTGTAAGAGGAGCTACAAAGGCTGTGAAAGATAGGGTGCGCGGAACCGGCATCGTCAGTCTGTCTGGTGTCAGACGTTATGGTGAGAGTTTCTGACAGTTGATCCAGAGTATATTGATAGCATAATGTGCTAATGAAGACAAAGAAAGGCTGTGGGGATGCGAGGTCACAGATAAGTGCTGTGAAACACCTAAGAAACAATGGCACCGATGGAAGAATTCGAGTATAACAGCAGCGGTGCAAAGAAAAATATCCAGATCAGTTGTCACGATGTGATTTAAATCATGAAGTGAAGTTTCATACAGACTTTTTTTTTTGTTGTTTTACTTATGTGGGCAAAAATTTTGTCTGAAATGGTCATATTTTAGCTGTAAGAAGCTGGCGGTTGACAGCGTGAGACCAATCGCATTGAATCCAGCCAAACCTATGGCCAGTTTCGCTCATTGATGTTCTCTCTCTAATACTGAGCCACATTTGGGATCATTTACTTCAGAAAATGGTATTCATAGCATTTTAAATCTGGCCTTATAAGAGGCTTGGTAATTTGATTGTAAATGTCTTGATTAAGCTGCTGTCTGCCAAAACTGTCTTCTTTATGCTTTCTCACCTCCCAATCAATTTTCCACAAATATATGCACTACAAGAAAGGCGATGAGATAATCAGCAGAGAATGCCTCACCTGAAGGATTGTGTAGTATATAGAACACTGGACTGTAGTGGAACTGTGGCTCATTGGGCCGCTTACTCATGTGACAGCAGGGAAATGGCTCTTATACCGGAGTACGATCTATCATTGTTAATGCAGGGACAAGCCTGAGAAAAGCACTTACACTTGCAGAGTATCTACACTGTCTGAATGTTTTACTACTTGTTACTTAGAGCTCTTTTTAGGATCCGTCTCATTGTTTGGCATAAATGTTCAGTTGATTGGGTGGAGTGAAAGCGGATTTGCAAATTCAGGAAATTACAAGCAAGTTCGCTTAAAAAGGTGGTCTGGAATACGGTTAATGCTCCTGAGCACACCTTCGAGTAAATAATGCTTCATTAAATTATAATGTTCATTGCATGAAACGGTAGTTGATGTTTCCTTGAGGACGATAAAGCTGCAGAGATGCTACAGCATGACAAAATGTATCTGTGGGGTCCTTTGATTTCAGTGATGCTAAAAATGTGACATCGAAAAACTTATTCAAAATAAGAATAGAAAAATTCTAATTATTTTTTTCCCCCATGGATCATTGTAGCATATGTGCTTTGATCTCACCGCTACTTCAAATGAAGTACACTGCACTGAAAGGGTTTACTACATGGCATTGTTACCCTAAAGCTTTTATTGAGAACACTTGTACCGTTTATATACTCCGTACATACTGTGTTTTTGGAGGGCTCCCAGGGCTCCACTTTGCTGACGTCCTGCATGTCCTGAAGTTGGCGCAGCTGGGACAGAGTGTGGTGACGCAGAGCCTCGTGCAGTGGCGTGTCTCCGTCCTTGTCTTGCACGTCCAACTTTGCCTCAGCTCTCACCAGAAGCTGGACACAAACAGAGGACAAAATTTAACCAGTGTGTTCTAAGCAGTGGAGGACTTAATCACGTTCAACGATGCAAGCTAACAATGACATCTAAAGCATGTTATATAAAAAAATAAGATGTGTAATTTGTGAGACATGTTCATTTAGGTATTACTTGAGAATCCTTCTCAACAGACTAAAACAGATGCTTTGAAAGGAGGAAAGCTGGATTGACCTTACATGACCACAAGATGGCGCTTTAGCTCCCACTGATTCCCATACCTCACCCGGCATAGTCCAGATTGCTCAAGACAAAATTAATTCAATTGGTGGGGATAAATCTGCAGAACTCTGTGCATTTAAATCTTTAGCCGAAGCACTTAGCTACATTGCTTCATCAATGCGTTTTTGTTGAGTAGGAAGCCAGAACACTAGGGTGAGAGGTGTAGATGACAAACATTGAAAGGAAATGTAAAAAAAACAGGAAAACAGAGCCACTTACTCGCACTATCTGTGTGTGCTGACGTTCTACAGCAAGGTGCAGTGCCGTCTGCTGGTTAACATTCTGTATGTCCAAATTGGCATTTCCCTATAGAATGAACACAGAGAAAGGATAAATAATTTCAATTTTAGCGCCACAGTGATATTTACATTATTATAGATAAATAATACAGTGCCTTACAAAGAAGCACAAAAAAGTGAAAGTGGTTATTAATGTACCACAATAAACATTTTTTTTCCCCACTAAGGTGCAGTGTCAATGTCTCTACTGAAGATAAATCGCTGCTCATGAGCATGCCTTCTTGTCCCATAGGTTGTGTTAGGAAATGTGAGCTAATGGTGATTTGTATTCAGATATTCCCTGACTGAAACCCCATAGCAACATCTCTCTGCACTGCTGCAGTGCAGCTCTACTGTGGTTCGTAGGCTGAGGCTTAAGTCGCTGGAGTGAACCTTTTCTTTGTCTCTCCCTCTCTTCCATCATGGCAGGTAGTTGACAAAGGGCTGCACTGAGCCAGCGCAGCATTCTCATAACGCTGCTGGAATGTTGCAATAACACTGTTACTGTGCCGCGACATAACGCTGAGCAACAGTGTCATTCTGCCCTGTGGTGTGTGAAGGTGAGGCGCTGAACCAGTTTGGCCAAACTCGCAAATGCAGAACGGAAGAATCCTGCACGTTTAAAACGGTTGAGCTTGAGACCACTGGGTTCCTGCAATGCATGGCGTCCTATTTGCATTGAATTATACTAGCCCCACCAAACAGGCAGTAAGGTGGAATGACACGAAATTTACTTCGTAAAATCCAAATGTGAATTGCCCTTCAAAAGCATTCTTTAGTTTACAATAATGCAAAGCTCAAAATTATACATATTACTTGTTTTAAAGGGTTATCTACATGAAACATCCCCAAAACGCTATCCTTGTGACTATACAGTAAGCCTGGTCCAGTAAGAGCTAGGTTACTTTCTCAGCTCTTCTGGGTGCCTAATGACATAAACTGCACCAATTATCCACCTGAATTATTATCACTTGATTCTTTCACCCTTCTACTGGACTGAATAACCTTCTGGAGTACAGGGTCTCCAGGACCCTGTGTGTGTGTTAGAACTGCTGACCTGGTGGACTAGGAGCTCTGCTACCTCCACGTGGTTGTTGAGGGCAGCCAGGTGAAGAGCGGTGTAACCATCATCCTTTTTCTCATCTACTATCCATGGTCGTGGCAGTTTAGATAGCAGCACACGCATGGCACTGCAAAACAAAGACAAGAATGCAAGTTTCAAGAACTGAACAAATGTATAATAAACTTAAGTGAGCAGGCTTTTATCAATTCGGTGAGGCTATGAAAGTCACACGAAGGGCACTGAACTCTGAGAAACAAGGAAGTTAAACACTTGAGCACTAAATATAGGTAACAAGAAGTAATAAACTGTAACAGAGCACTTGAACAATAACAAAACATTATTAGAGAAGAGATTGTTTGACAGATGATCAAACCAAATATAGCACAACTTTGGTGAACTTATAAAAACGATGTGTACTGATGTCTTTGAGGTTGAAATACGTTATGATGTTCATTCGTGTTTATTTTATGCTTTAAGTAAATATGAAAATATTAACTGAGGAAATACAGCAACTACAACACATTAAAGAACCAGAAAACACACACAAGTTATCTGGTTTGTAGTGTGAGGGTGGCATGGCTTGTCAGACATCGCAACAGTAACAAAGGAGGGCAGGTTTTTGTGAAGGGTCGATTGTATCTGTTGATACTTTAAAATGTAAACCGTAGAAACAGGCACGAGTGACGGTAATGATGTAACCTGAAACCAAGAGAGCATGGCTATTAAAAACATTTGATCTACATGCTGATTAAATGCTGAATTGGTGTCTACAAATAAATAAACAAATAAAAAGTTACAGTGCATTGATCAATCTACTACATGCTTCATCTGAGTACCCGAGTAGCCAAAAAACGAACATTTATTAAAAACATACAAATGTAAACAAGAATTATGTATAAAAGCAGATAAAATCTCAGTCCTCAGAAGTCCTCAGAGCCCTAGTGAAATCACAAGAGCCTTTGGAACAGCCACTACAGAGGCCATGCCACCCATTCAAACTCGCGGAAAATTCACATACCCAAGCAATCTCATCAGATTATGATGAATTAAGGAAATATCACTTTATGCAGTGCTCATCTGGTTATTCAGTGTGCTCAAGAAGAAATGCAGGGTTAGTATTCTCAAATGTCTTTAAGTGTTAAGTGTGTTAAAGTATCACCGGTAGGATGAGCAGAAATAAATGAGGATGCCTCTAAAGAAAAAAATTGATGAATGTAATTTCAGAGATGAGGTGGATTTGTGGAAGCCTCTGAAGTGCTGCTTTTTGCTGCAGGGTGGATTCTGGTAAACCCAAAGCCAGTCTCTAGTTAGGTAGTGTAGAGAGAGAGCATCAGCACAGCACACATTTAAAGCGCTGTGCAGCAAAGCAGCTGTACTGCAGTGCACACAGCATGCACACACGCACAACCCAGTTACATCTTTACACCTGCAATGCTCATAGAGTCATGGAGTTTGTGGATATGCACCTTAAATTATGTACGCATACGTTTTAATAAAATGTGCTCATCAACAGAGTGAAGAAATTCAAAAAGATCACACAAAAAAAATCTAAATCAAAATAAAAAAATAATCAAGGTTTCGATATATATCCTGCAATACCCATTGAATTCCTTTGGACTGCAACGAATCAGGAAAGTAGTAGCAAATATAGAAAATGGTTTGCCACCGGTGAATTCTTGTATTGGCAAAAATGCAATGGGGATCAGTGGTAGTAAGGCGTTGGCATTGTGAGTGGCAAGCCCTTCGAGATGAGGCGTAGATTGACAGGCTGCCTGCCACGGTGGTGGAAATGGGCAGGCATTAATATTAATGCAGCTCGCTGGCACTACTGCATTGCAGTCAACTTTTTTTGTTGAGGAGGAGTTCAAAGAACACTAAAAATATGCAGTCTGTGGCACAAATGCCTTGCAATTGCTTCCTGGAAATAATTTGTTCCACTGTGAGCAAAGGGAAACGGAGATGATGAATGGTTTGTTACTGGTGTCAAATCTTTATAGGGTCTCAATAATCGACTTGACGTAGGTAACAGTCTCCACATAAGAGGTGAGAAGCAAGTCTCAGAAGAAGCAATGAGGCTGATATTGCCGTATTAACACGGGGGCAAATGTAAAAGTGAAAGAGAGGAAAAAAGGCAGTCAGGAGAGGTAAGGTGAAGGAGAAGCACGATGGAACTGGGTCACCCTGTGAGATACAAAGATCCCTCAGGAGCATGGAGACGGGGCCTGTTGTCTCTGGTAGCCACACGGTAATTTGTCATAGGCCTGAAGCTGTTACTAGGAAGGAAAAGGCGAACTCTACCTAACAGTAGCGCAAAAGCAGTACAGTTGAATGCTCCAATCTTTTCAATGCAGCAAAGTGTGAAGCAACTGTATGATAGGTCTGGATAAGAGAAACCACTCAGCTCTGGGATCATTGCTTTTAAGCACCAGCTTGTACCATCAAGACTTCAAGACCGTAAAGTTGTGAAGTTAGATGGCACGGTGCTCTTTGCATACACCATACACCAAACTTAAAGCTCATACAAATGAGCACTCCATACACATTAAAATAGAGTGTTGCTGTACAAGTGGACCGGTGCCTTTTTCCCTTATCTTTATGTAAGACATACCAACATGATTATAATTAATAGCCCAATGCGTATAATAACAACAGCAGCAGACCTTGCTTGAAAGAATAAACAGAACAAACATGAGACTGAGTAATTGAAACAATTCAGAACAATCAAGATGCAAAGTGGATCTGCATCCCAAAGCGAAGAAGAGTTTCTTATTAAGTCCAGCTTGCATAATGCCTTATTTAAAGTTCCTGGCATCTTAGTCTTTATTAATCATATGGTTGTTAACTGATAAAATCCTTTAGCATTAAAAATATGGTCAACTACAAATGTTTACATTGGTTGTAACTGAAGAGTCTGATACAGTATAAGACTTTACGAAAATGTGAGGAAGAAGGCATTGCAGAGCACATTACAAACTTGCATTTGCTTAATTTTACAGGTATGTCTGTCTTGCGCTGATTATCCGTTTCAACAAAGGACCCATCGGCACAGTAATATCCATGACCTAATCATCTATACCGTTTCTAGAGGCATATTAATAATAAAAAAAACCATCAAAATCCAAAATATTGCTGCAATCACATGGCAACAAATAATATGGTTTGAATAAGGAAACAAAAGGTATTTCAAACACAAAAACCATTATTTACTTGGACTATGCATGATACACAGGTGTTATGTATCAAAAAACATTAAATGGAAATACCTCCAGGCATCTGAAAAACCATAATAAATACAAGCTCATGGAAGGTAAATGACATTTGACATTGAGTTAACACTGAAAATTTTCTTTGTGTAGTGAAGGAAAATTCTTCAAATTGGTAGCTGACTCACCTAGGGGAGTGGTAGGCATCACTGCTATAAATCTTAAGCTTTAAATCACTCCAACCCCAAACTGTTTACTCAAGGTTGGTAAATTCAATCCACAAAAGTAGCTCAGCTGCTGTCCAAGCTCTTTAGAAACAAGCAGCAAAGAAACACTAAACTAACAAGCCAGCAGGCAGATGTCTAATAAGCATGTATTAAGGATACAGTTGGGTGTACTTGAAGTTAGATTCTCATTAAGAGTAGTATGATGCATAGCTGCCACGTTGATTTAATGATCTGCATTGGAGTTCTATTTACAGCTTGCTCAAGTATTACGGTCACAAAATGCATTTAAAATATCCATAGGTCTTGCCAAGTAAAAATCATTAATATTGTAGTCTAGGAGTCGGACCGAAATCCTACATTATGCTATAAATTATTTAGCAACATTTTATTTTAAAGATACATACATAGATACATATAATTCTGTAAATAAGTCTCTTTTTTCACCACGTGCAGTGATTATATCCTGCTAACACCAGGAGCAACGGTACGCACAATAGGTCAATATTTACTATTAACAAAACGCTTTTTTGCTGTGGCATGTTCTTTGTGGCATGTGACAGCTGCTCCTAGGTCGTTGGTGCACTATTGAGATAGAAATAAGATATCTTTTGCGCAATTGTTAATTTATGCAGTTTATTATGATTTTAATAAAACCTATAAATGTTAAATATTATAAAATATGAAGCAAATATGATATATGAAATTAAGCATAGCACAAAAATGAACAAACTCAGCTTATATAGGCCACGTTACCTGTCCCTGTTTTTCCCCTTGTTTATCTGTTAACTAAATCAAATATATTTCAAGAATTTATTCCTTGTATTTATATGTACTGCAGATTATATATAACATAATGCAATATAATATTTAGTTTTTTCACATCTAAGTGGAAAAATGTTTCAACTTGTACTGCTATCTGCTCAAAATTAATAAAAAAAAAACGAGCATAGTATAGGCGTCTTTTTCCCTGTTGTACAGAAAACCATGCCATACCGAACCATGAGATCTATGTATCAAGCCAGCCCTAATATATATATATATATATATATATATATATATATATATATATATATATATAATTAAAGTTAAATATATAGTTGGATATGGATAAATCATCTTTAAACTGAGCAGATGCTAGAGAATTACCATCAATAGAAACTATTTGCCATCTCAAAGTGCAGATGCTAGCTGAATCATGAGGCCATCACTGCTTAACTTCTCCATCATTCTCTTACCTGTCAGTTTGAGTTAAACAGATACAGTGACCTCCAAGTGACCATATGGGTTTCTATGGAAACCATTTATGAATTATTCAATGCTTGAGAATGGGTCAGTTATTAACATGGGTCAGTATGCAAACTGTAAATGTTATTGGTGCACTGAACAGAAGTCTTTTCAATTTGTGCCCCAATGCATGTTGATTTATTAATGGCAGGAAATTGAAGTGATTTGATCCGACTATCCATTGACATCTTAAGTCAATTCTACAAAAGGATTATAAAAATATAAATTATTTTTATGCATGGATAAAGGTTACTAATAGAAATTAAACTGTCATTAAAGCAATGGCAGGAAATCATTAAAAAAATAATAATTGTAGTATTATTAATATTATTAATATAATTACTATTAATTATTCTTGTGCTTCACTTTCTATTCCCACCTTCCGTAATACTACCCATAATGTCATTCACAGTCATGTCTTTTACCATTATGACCCCAACTATGACAACTATTGGCTCAGAATAATGACTTGGCCAACCCCCCAGAACAAGAACAAGTGGTTTGATTGGGCAAAAGGCAGTTTGGCTTGTGTCAGTTTGTCCTTGGATAGTCTGGCTTGATTGATTACAGTCCTTTACCCCAGTGGAGGTGGACATATGCGTGTGGGGGAAAGGTTGAAATGTGCATTGTCCAAATAGTTTTCCATTTTTGGTTGCAATAAAACCAGCAGATCGTCCTGTAGGTGATTTGTGGAAAAGTGGAACATAAAGATTTAGACATTTTGAAATCCATCCAGACAATTTACGTTATTAATATGGCAGAGCTAGCCACCACTTATCATAAACCACTGTCTTATCATAAAAAAAAAAAAAAAAAAAAAAATGAAACTGGCTACTGGCTAAATTTTTTTGCTTGTTAAGCAATTGATTTTTTTTTTATTTTATTTTACCTTAAAATAAATTTACCTTATTTTATCTTACCTTCTTCCAAAAAAAAACAAAACAAAAAAAAAAAAAACACACTCTTGTTGCAATTAGATTTACCAATTAGGCTTGGATCTATTGATCTAATGACTGATAGACATCATCTCTCGCAATCCACTGCATTCCAATACTGTGTTCAGAAAGAAAATTATGTGTACTATGGAACCACTAAAGAGAATAAATACAGGACGGGAGGAAATATACATTTCAATAGCTTACTTTACATGAAGTGTAGTTACACAATGATATAACTGCGAGAAATAAATTGTGGCCATTAGGGAGCTGTCATTATGAATGGCAGGAAAACTGCCATTTTCATTTTCAAGATTTGCGGTCTCATGTACTCTGTTTATACTATGGAGTGGCAGTACTTACCACACATTTTACTATATCACATGTTTTTCAGTGGTGATCAGGATTAGCAAATTATTTACTATTGTCTTCAATCGTCTCCCAGTTCTAATTTATGTGGTAAGTACAAATTTATGTACTATAATGTAACAGGCAATCATTAGTGATAGTTATTTGTTTTCTGAAAACGGATTCACCCTTGTAGTGGCCCACCCCTGATGTCATCGTCCATAGCCATGTTTTACATTAGAAATAATCTATTGACTATTTTGTAGACATCGCCCAACCCTATTGCCAATTAAAATATTTACATCTATGCCCTCAATTTTAAATAAAAATGGCTTTAAAACCAGTTACCTGGATCCAATGCTGCACATATTGTTGGGTTTCTGTACCGTTGGGTAATACAGTATGTGTGTAAGGGGGTTTTGAGCTGAGGTGAGAGTGGAGCAGTGGTACAGCCGCAGAGGGGCTGAGTGGAACAATGGCCAGGAGCTGAGAGAGCGGCTGCCACAGGCTTCCCCCGACAGCACTCAGTTCGGCCCTTCATAAATCACTTTTATGCCGTCTGCCGCTCAGCAGCTTTACCCGCTCCATGATAGAACGGTTAAAGGGCTGAGGATCAGGGGAGAGAGAAATATACCAACAAAGGTAAAAAAGGGTGGAGGATTTAGTGTTATAATCAAGTACACTGAATATGGAGTGTGTTTAGAGTGTTTTTCATCCTGAAAGAACAAAACCAAATATCTTCGATTCGTCGGCATACCCTAAAGTTGCTGTACAACACCAATTAAGGAATTTAAATCTCGCTCTCTAGACAGGTCTGTTGTATGTAATCAATCCCATCTAGACTTAAAAGCTGTGCCAAAACTAATCAGACAAATAACATTAAAAAAGTCATTTGTCTTTTTGTGCAGACCCCAAGGCCCATAGTAATTAAAACCCCAGCTTGACTCAATACTTCTTACCATTCCGTCAGTCAGGTACTGGTGTGATTGATGAGATCTCCTGTTACAGGGGTACCTGAACTCAGCACTTCCGGGACAGCTTTCAAAACTACAGAGAATTACCCACGTGTGGTGCACCCGGGTCAAAGCACTAACTGTCAGAGCGAAGCTGAGTCAAAGTTCTCTGATTGTGGCTTCAATCTTAGCTGTGCAACATTTGCAGTGAACTGCAGCAAAAATGTTACACATTTCAGGATGGCTTTATACAAAAAAAAAGAAGTAAATGTTTATGTGAGATTTGTTCAATTACTACATTTTTTTTTTTTTTTACATTTTTGCAACACAAACATTAATCCAGGAGGTTGAACCAGGACCTGTGTGACGAACACAGCTTTAACAAAATTTTCCCCCAACTTGTTTTAAACTACACAAGAGAAGTAATATACAACAAAGTCATTCATTACATGTCCGACTTTCTCTGATCAATAACCAGCTCAACTAAACATTCACAATTTATGACCTAAGGGAGGAAATCAGATGATGCATTTGTATGGAATATGCATGGTATGCTTCTCTATAGTGAAGTGAGTGGAATTTAACTCAAGACTACTGACATGAAAAACGTGAACTCCATTACACTTAAATATAGCATGGGAATTGAAGATCAGATTTATATCCGTTTTGAGACGACAGGGTTATGAGGCCAAGTGTAAACGGAAACATTTTTTAAAAATCAGATTATCAGATCAGCAAAAATGCATAAATGACCAGCTGTAAACAGGCCCAAAAATAATATAGTTTACTGCAAAGACTGCCAAACTCTCATTATAGAAACTTTTATTTCGAAGATTCATTCCCAGGTATTAGGGTAATGTTTTTACATTTTCCTGAATGAGCGCTTCACTGACTGCTAGTTTTTGCAGCCCTGTGAACTTTAAAATGTGTCTTTTTTTAATAGTGCTGTTTGGCTAAGGGTTGGGCTTCAAGCTGATGCATTACTTAGAGTGCATTACACCTGGCAAATAGTCAATTTCTGTAATGCCCATAAATACAGAGCGCATTTGAATGCCGATACGTTAGACTGTGGATGCATTAATTGAATTGTACTTTGCAATAATAAAAGATTCTTGCAAGCATTACACAATCTTAAGGATTTCACATCTTTCCCAGAGATGTTTTTTTAGTAATCTAATGCAAGTTAGAAAGCTATTTTTATAATCCTCCAAGGTTTGCCCAACACTGCCGCGAGCTATAAAAAGGTGGGAGAGGAGAAGCCTCAGGACAATTACCAACTTGAGATTTACATTATTTAACAGAGACATTACACTAAACGATGTGAAAACATTACTTTGAAAGATTAGATAGTGCCTTGAGCGCTGTAATTATCTCTGTGTGGGGGTGGGCGGACTGCAGAGGTAGCATTGTTACTGCAGGTAGTGAGACGCAGCAGTGGAGGACAAAGCCGTGAGATGACAGAGGACATTGCTGGCTAAAACCAGCTCTCCACACTGAATGATGGGACCTCCTAATTAAACATTTCTGTGGTTGTGCCTCAGGAAGCCTGAACTCTTGAAAATTAATGAAAAGCTCAAGAGGGAAGAACAAAACTTGAACCCCTGGGGAAATCCTGGCGTGTCCCAGAACCAAGATAAATCATATGCTCAATACGAGTTCGACAGCTGCAGACAGATCGCTAAGTTAGTGTCCTTTGAAATACCGTAACAGGTTTGATCCAAATTGCACTCTAGTACTCTATAGACTTTTCATAAACCTTCAAGCGCTATTCGCTCCCCCTCTTCTCTCACACCTAACTGCGTATGTTACTAAGTATAGTGACAAGGAGAGGCAAGATCTACCATATGCAGCATGTTCCGACACTATTTAAAAGAACTGAGAGCAGGATGGGGGCTGTTTAGATGGAGAGTTAGAGTAGGGGGTGGAGAGGTTGGGTGTTAGAAAAGCAGGGGAGGGGAAACGAGTGAGAAATAAAAGTGGAACCATGAGAGACCACTTTATTTGGCGCTACTAAAAATAACACAGCGAATAGCAGGCCGGCAAGCTAGTGCTGCGCTAACACAGGCTAGCTACTTGCCTTGCCGGACACACAATCGATAGGTGGAACGCTGGATGGGAGACTTCCCAGAGCTTGTAGGGGGACAGCTGCCTTGGTGCAAGGAGGAGGGGAGGGGGATTATTTTTTGCACTGGTTGACTAAATATGGTCACAGGGAGGTGAGCGAGATACCAAAGAGGAGCTGGTTCTAAAACGCTTCCCCTGCTAAAAAGTGCTAATGATTTAGCTTTTTGAGGTGCAACAGCTGGCTGCTTTTATGGCTAGTGGCTTTCCATTTACTTTCAAAAACACCAATGGCAGGTCTCTGAAATCGATAAACGATAAGAGTCAACTCAGGGTTTACAGAGAAAGGGTAAAACTGTTGACAACTAAAAGTTATCTGCAAGCTTCAGCGATGCAACAACCTGCATGTTTCACAGGCTGTTGATGCACTTTGATTTTTAAAAATAAAACTGATACTTTTAAATTTTAACCCAAAAAATAGCATTGCAGATGGCACAGGCTTGAAGGATAAAACTGCGGTTTTCAAATGATGTCGATCAGAAATAAACTAGCCAAGCACTTAAACGCTAGAGAGATCTTGAGCAGTCATGCACATCTTCACAGAATTCACTGAGAATGCACATGCTAGAGATGGGAGGGAGGAGGGGGTGAAAGTGCTGCAGTTTTTTCTGCCCGTTTTTAGAGCAGCAGCGACAGCTCCTCGTGTCAGCATGATGTCTATCCCTGCCTAAATGTAAGCCGTGAGTATGCTTTCTTCACCCGGCTCCACCCCTCCCGCTTTACCACTCTTGTTCCTTCTCCACAACACTCGTTCACTAACCCCCCACCCACACACCCCCCCTCTTCGTCAGAGAAGCTGAATCAGCGAGTCGGGCATGCGATGGCTGCAGCAGCTGGAGAACTCCGGAGGTCATTATGGCTCTTCACACACAGGAGAGAAGAAAGAGGGAGGAGCAGAGAGCGGAGGAAACTGAGCTGACAGGTAATATATGCTCCCTGTGCCTTCCTCCCTCCGGACGGGAGTTTGCCCCCCATGCCGGCTGGTCCGCACTGACGTCTCTGCTTTTTTCTTCTCCGTTCCGGATGCAAAGGGGGTTAAGCGCGTGGCCGGTCAGCTGCGGTGTGGTCGCTTAGAGGGAGTGGAATTTACAGCTCTGCAGCAGCATGATGAGAAAAACTACTTCTCTGGGAACACCTTGTGAAATAATGTAAGTGCTTCCCCCTGCAAGGAAAGCGGCAGGGATGTTTGAAACAGCCGGACAGACAGGTGTAGGCGGAACGGAGGAAAGTTGCTGTCATCTGTACGGATTTGCTTGCTTGCTCGCTCGCTAGAATACTGTTTCCACCACCTCGCTCGTTTGCTCGCTCTTATGCCCTACCTCACTCTCTCCGTGTCTCTTGCTTTTCCAGTGCTGGTCAGGCAGCAGGCTGCTGCAGCACAGCACTCTCTGGTTCATTACCTCCTCGTGGCTGCAGCACCGTAGACATCTGAAAGACTGACTCAGAAACTCAGTGTCCCTGAAACGTGCAGCTTTTATCTTGGATCTTTCGCTCCGGGGCACTTTCAGACGGAATACAACTCTATCGGGATGGTTACACACTTTGCCAACACTAAAAATTTTTCAGTGGTCAGCCGCAATTACCGGAACCATGTTTGGTGTTTCAAGACAGCGGGGGGACAGGTGTACGCTAGCCATGAAGGGACATTGGCGTCACAGTGGAACGCAAGTTTCAGGCCAGCTAGGGGGTGAATCGGATTGATGTAAAAACAGATGTGCTGGCATATTAAATCTCCGGGGAGGGCGGTTCGGTGGCTGCTGGATATGTGTGTCAGTGAGTGAACCCACAACACCCAGGGTAGTAACCCAGTTTCTCTCTGTCTCTCTGCATGCTTTCCAATCACTAGGCAGGGGCAGGGCTGTAGTGCTGCAGTGCTATCTCCCCCTCTCAACACACTCATCCCTAAATCTTTACTAACACTGTGGCGCCACAAGGGTCCAGCCATACCTCGCCATCATATCTAACCCCGTCAAGCACCACAAACTCATCCAGGATTTCCACCCCTGCCCAGAATAGCCTGTCTAAGTGTCCTTCTGTTTCCACCCCAGCACCTCTCCTTTTGGCCTGGTATTGGATAGGCTCCTGAGAGGAGGGGGATGAGACAGGGCGGTGTTGACTTGTGGAATGTGTGGAGCTGGAGCAAAGATTCATTAGAGAGCTACTGAACATTTCATGCTGCCATGCAAACAGTTATTGATCTCTAGCACACAGCATTTGGGTACTAGAGAAGCCTCTAGAATAAACACACCCAGGTCAACTCTGGGGGGAAAAAGGGAATATGGGGGGTTCGCAGGAAAAAAAGAAGGGGTTAAAAAAAAAAGGAAAAAAAAAGAAATGGGAAAAGAGAATCAGCACACTCGTAACAAATCACTATTGCTGAGTGGGCATTAGCTCTTGCATGTGACCTCTGGCCTGGTCTGTGTGGCTAAAGCCCAAATCCTGCTCACAATAGCTTCCTGTTCCACTTGGATCAACCTCATTTTTGGATCTCAGCAACCAGTCTGACATACAACTGAGAATGTGGTTAAACAACGGACAAGCAGATGGAAAACGGATGAAAACGAGATGCACAACATATTCAAGACACTGTTACATTAGAAATGCGCCTTTTTTCCTAAGGAGTCTTTTGAACTTTCATAGACAAGAAATAAAAACAAGGAAACAAGGACAACACAGGAACAACTTCCTCTTTTTCAACAACGTTTTTTTTTTTTTACAGATTTCTGAAAGAGAACTTTTTACCCAAAAAAAACAAAAAACATAGCAATTCTCTTTTCCAGATTCTCTACGGATACCCCACATTCTCGAGGACAGCCAAGGTCAGCAGAAGATTTAAAACTGAGTGAACCCCAATATGTGTAACGCGTACTGAGAAAACTGCATTGGGATGAGGCAAAAGAAAAAAAGCGTGACCTAAAGAATCTGTGAAAGTCACCTTATGTTATAATCCTCTGCATTCTGCAGGATGGTTATAAAAAAAGAAAAAAGAAAAAAGATCTACCAACGTGATTAAAATGTGTTTGGTAACCAAACCAATGTGTTTGGCCGCGTTAACCAAACATCATATCAGAGAAGGTAAGGAAACTCAGCTGTGTCTGGGGCTGCCTACTTGGTGTACATACTTCTTTATGTGCCCATATGAACATATGACAGCTATGGAATGTAAAGAAGTATGTATTCTTGGTCAGGTGCTGATCCTCAGTTTATAAAATGTGCCATGATCCTCTGCATCACTGAATATGAGTACATGGAAATAGTGTGATGGATTTTGTATCTGGGGTGCAGAAACTTACTGCAGCAGTGGATTCTGAGAGAAGTTGCTGCTCTTTTGGTGACTTCACCAGCAGTCCACACCGCCTCGAATTCAGCAATTGCCATGCTAGATAGTTCATTCTGATAGATTCTCATGCTAGAGTTAATTTCTGCAGGTAGACTAACATTAAAACAACTGGTTGTAGTGCCCACTTTCTTGGTGACAGAATGAGTTCAGTCACTGCTACCTACAAAATTCCAATAACGGCCCGAGACATCGCCATATGAACAGGAGCTCCTTTCATTATTGGAGAGTTTGCTGCATTCTAAGCTTTGAATTGTGGCCAGCTGCAACTAAGATCCTGTTTCTGCAGGAGCGGCATGCGTCAGAATCATTAATACCTTAATCTTTTTAAACTTGCCTACAGAGGGTAAGTTTAGGACAATTTAGCCTTTTTTGTCCATTAAAAGTTAGATCCTGCTACAGGGAAGCTGCTGAGGTAACAGTTCCATAAAGGTGAGCAGAACTTGGCTAATAAAAAGGAAGCTTCTCTCACATTGTGGGATAGTACCGTTGTCTGTTTCACCCTGCCACCCGTTTCTGCCCCCATTGTTCATGTTTGCTAGGCTTGCCAAATGCTTTGCTGGACCACAGAGTAGTCAGATTAGAGCATGGAAAAGTGACAATGCAGGATCAGAGTCGGGTCTGCCTGTCAGCTGATTCCAATTGTCCTCTACAAAAGGTAAACGGGGGCCTTCAGAAGAGGACCTCTTTTTCAGTTTTGGTCCACTGGTGTGTGCAGCAGGAATCATTGTGAAAGCATGAATGTACGAGTAGAACAAATGTATTATACAATGCTGAACTTTTAAGCTGATCAACAGGTGATGAAAACAGTCATGTTAGGGCATAAGGTAATAGAGGACAGTTATACTTTCAGGAGTTTGCTTACCATGGCACACCACATCATATATATATATATAGACTTATGGTGATGACTAAGGTCAGAGCATTGCTGCAATCCTCGCTCACTCGTGCTACCCATCAAGAAAAATGTGAAGTACGCATTGTGTGCAAAGATACAGTAAGGGTTTTTGGTCATGACTGGAGCCTGGGAGAGCTAGTGGCCCATTTTTCTGAATGTCAGACACTCCCGTCTGTCCTCTGTAGGGCTGTGCTCTTTCCATTTTTGTGCACCGCTTGCTGTATGGTTCGCTCCTGTCAGTCGTGTGGCTGTGTTCCCTCTTTCTCGCCCTCAACCCTCAGACTGAGTGACACCCACAGCAGATGCTGACATTATCAAATGTTCAGCTGCTGTCCCTGGCTTTTGCCCTCTTATGGCCAGTGTATTTGGGGGCCGAACTTTGTCCAGAATGCCGCAAGCGAGTGTCTATGTAGAGCAGGGAGGGGGATCTGTGGTGTAAATAGCATTTTACTGACCCCTCTTTAATGAGCGCCATATTGAGCAGCAATGACCCATTGCTTACACTCTCAGCTGGCCACCTGCTAAAGAGCTAAAGAGGCTTTTTGGTTCCATCTAAGCTGATGGACAGTGGACTGCGTCTTACAAAACAACACGCGCTCAACTGTGCGTCACTGAATTGTTTTGTGGAGCTGTGGACTATAACGGACATGTAGGTCTAATATGTCTTTATAAGTCATTTCAATATTAGCACACATGAGCAGTCTCGGAGGAGCTCCCACCACACTCCCTTATTGGATTAAATGGGCAAATTAATCCTACAATTTAGCCAAGTATGACTGAATCTTTTAAAAATTGAGAAAGTGACAACTACAAACAGCAGCACATGCTGACATCTTGATCGCCCAAGCGACACTCTGCCCTCGGCAGGCTTAATCCATCAGCTGCTGTAATTGCTACAAGACTTGCGGACACTTGACTCGAGTGCACCACGATGGATTATTATCTTTTTCGCTGAGGACATTTCTCTTTTTTTTTTAACAAAGAGAAAGAAAACATTTGGAGCGCAATAAAACTTTTTTTTTTTTATAGTTAGAGAAAATCTGACATCTGAAACGAGCCCATGCAACATTTCATGTCATGTTTCACAAAGTTTTACTGCTTAAACAGGGTCAAATAAGCTGTTTTATTAAATAAGTCTCATTAACAGCAAACCACAATGCTTTGCTAAAGCTGGTAAAATGGAACCAAATCACCTCTTCAATGGATTTGGTCCCCTTCAACCAGCTGTAGCTATGCTTTGATGACAACATGAATGGTTCTATCTTGCTTTTTTTTTGCTTTCGCAGGAATTGAGATTTAATCTTATGTTTTTCAAATAAATGTTATTACAAAATATTGTGATTGCCTTTTCTGCGAGCTGAAAACATAACCTAATAGAAAGAATTTGGTTCGAAAATAAACGCATCAGTAGCCATTCGAAAGCAGGCAGGCATACAAAGTTTTAAAAAGAAAGTAATGTGACGCAACAGGGGCGTTAAGTTGGGCTAAGGACAGGTGACTGACATCCGCAACCGAATATCTGAGTACACATGGAAACGGAGAGCAAAAGTAAGTTGAGGGAGAGGGGAGGAGAGCAGTTGCAGCACGAGCTCACTGCGACACATGCGGGAACGGTAGCCTGCGTGCCTCTCGGTAACCCTTCTCTGCCTGTATACAGGGGAGTGGAGATAAAAACCAGATGCTTCTAAGTGTGGGGGGTTGTACACACAAATCATACACTGAAAGAGTCCACCAATTATGGCCCCTGGCACATTGACGCAGAGCAGACATGCGGTGTGAACCTCCCTCTCCTCTGCATCAGAGCAGCATCCTTCCTTCAGTCACATGGATCGCAACGCTGCATCATAATTTCACCCATAATTACGCTGATCTGCCACCATGCCATGCTGAACCTGTGCTGCACCTCCATTCATGTCACGCATCAGTTTATATAGAAATAGTTAATATAGAAATATCACATCCATGATTTTATTTCTTCACATTAAGATTTTAGGTTAAAATATATAGAGTATGGTTCATGATTTAACTGCTGTAATTTGTAACTATTTATCTAATAACACTTTTAGTTGTTTTTTTTTACTCTTTAATGATTGTCCTGTGTGTAATAAAATAAAATGTAAAACAGACATAATGTAAGACACAATTACATAAGTATATACAACATATATATAAAAAAGCTTGTTTTAATAAATTTAAGCTAAATTTAATAAAAAATAAACATGTTGTGGAACCAAGCAAAAGCATTCTTTTTATACCTTGAATACTTGTGCGTACATTTTCATACAAATATCATAAAATAATAATTTATCAATTAATTAATTGCACATTTCATAAATGATCTTGCTATGTCGAAGTCATGCCTGCTATGCTAAAAAATGTAAAACTTTAATACAATAAAACAAAAAATATTAAGCCTTAAACTACTTGGTTTCTTTGTAAGATTTTCATTTTCAGCTCTGTGATCAACTAAGAACGAAGAAGGAGGAAAACATTAACCGAACAACAACAGTAAAATTATAACACTAATGTTTATGGCTTAATCTATTTTTATTTTGGTGGAAAACTGCAGAGAGACCTTAAAGCTTCTCCTTTGCTGACAACATTAATAAATGAGTGTCATTAAAAATTAGATGGTTGCAGCAAGTTGCGTTTTCAAATACATTTTATAAGCCACAGCAACAGCAGAAACAGAAATACACAGCATGCTATACTGTATATTCATAAACTGCAGCCTGCATACATAGTTAGAATTCATTTAAAAAATAACTGGCTAATTGGCGAGTAACTAACATTTATCTAGCAGTTGTGTTATCTTTAGCATCTCAGCCAAGGTCAGAGTCCCAAACACCAAATAAAAATCAGTGCTGGCGAGTATTCATTATTCATTTTGGACTGGCTGGGATGCAAAGGGTATCCCCCACACCAGCTGCTAAACGGTGCCACTACATTCTGCAGTGCCTTCAGAATGCAATGCATAAAAATATTTGCAATCGCAGCATTTTGAATTTGCTTAGTAATAAAGGCCATTTTAAACTATAAATCTTTCCTACAGTTTCCAACATGTACTTCTCAGGTTTAAAAATATGTAAAGCGTTATAAATATAAAAAAAATGCATCTGATGGATTTGAAATAAATGTACGTGTAAAAGGGAAGTTACTGACCCCAAACGTAATGTTTAATAATTATACAAGTATTACAAAAATATTTGTAAAAATTGTTTTAATTTATGTTGCAAAATTACACACTGAAATTGTTTTAACTACCGTAAATGAAAAAAGGCCCTGGTTCATTTCTAAAAATATATTTCCTGAGTTGCTTAAAATCAAGCAGAGAACTGGCAATTCACATGACAATACAGCAGAGGCGCAAAAAGCCTATAATAATCTGTGCTGATCATTTGCTTTCATATTCAACGGTTTCTCTATAAACATAAAACACCTCATTGACCAATTATTGTCATTAGAGCCAAGCTCTGTTCCTATGATACCGTTTCCACTAGAAGCACTGGATGTGATTGCTGGCTACGGCTCGAGCTAAGCAGCTGAAGAGCGGCACACAGCAGTGCAAACGAGGGTGAGAGTCCATGTGGCGGTTAACAAACCGGTTGGCCCATTTGTACAGTAGTAATACGGGCTGTGCAGCGGCAGCCTCTGCAGGGCCTGTTTGTAGACTCTGTTATGAGTCACGGGCTATTAATCGTACTGTTTACAGTGCTGGAGCACAAGTGCCTTCCAGCAGCCATCCAGAGAGCCACTGAGAGGAACCAGTCCTGCTCTCAGCCTGGGACTGTCATAAACACACAGGAGAGGAAAAAAAAAAAAAAAAAAAAAAAAAAAACGTATAAAAAAAATTTACACACACCCAAGACGCAAATTAGCAATGCATAGATAAACATGGCCAATGTTCAAGAAAATATAAAAAAAATATAAATAGACAGAAAAGTCTTTTTTAAAATGAACACCTATCAAGGAGTTAAAAAAAAATGTAAAGGAACAAAGTGTATATGCATACCAAGAATGCTTTCTGACAGCCCAGCAGGTTTGTTTGATTTGTCTAGCTGTTTAAAATTCCTGTGTGAGGTTATAACTGTACTTACAACAGCCATCATTGAAGAAGGCCGGTTGAGGGACACATCGATGTGTTAATAACTTTAGGAAAACATGCAAGGATGGAAAAAGCGTAACATTTTTTTCCTGCCGTATAATGTTTCCTTGATTAAATCTAAATGGTTAAAAAAGCTGCAGTTAAGCAACTACCTACTGGTTTTAATTCCAGAAAGTAAGACTGATTGCCACTTGCTTAACGGCTAGTTAATCGGTCAAGTTTTTAAGACGCAGTTACTATGTTTATGTAACCGACCTCTGAGATGTGTATTCAAGAGAAAATTAAATATTTTTAAGCGGCAAACCAGCAGGTTTTTCATGACCTAAACACATACCGAAAAAATAGCCAACAAGGACACAAGCCTTCGGAACTAATAAATGCGTACTCAAGTCTGCACAACAGGACTGGACTGAAAAGCTTCAGCACAGGAAAGAAAGAGTGCTGCGCAGAGGAGACTGCAGTGGTGGGAGCTCATGCGAGAAATACAAGTAAATGGTGAGCTGGAAGAGAGCTATATATCTTTAGGACTTTCTGATGGTGAAGGGACAGGTTCTGCTCCCAAGCAAGGCTCTACTGTACAAGCGAGCCATAAATAATAGCTCCGGGCAGTTCTTCATCCACATAGTCAATAAAAAAGGATCCCCGTGTTGCCATTGGGGGATTGATCATTTTACTGAGGCACTTGTAACTTATACAGCAATTTTCTAGTACAAAGGTGCACAAATGATAAAAATCTATACCCATTTTATTTGCAATGAATAATATGTATATTTAGAGCTAACGCATTAAAGGGATAGTTAAAAAAAAAAAAAAAATTACCCTATGATTTACTCACCCTCAGGTAAACCTAGGCGCATTTGACTTTCTTGCTCTAGATTAAATAGAATCTGAGTTGAGGCTGTTCCAAGTTTTATAATGGTAGTGAACGTGTTTTTTTTAATGTCCAATAAAAAAAAAAGTGCATCCATACTTCATAAAAATATTACACACAGCTCCGGGTGGGGGTTAATACGTTTTTTTCTGAAATGATTCAATGCCATGCCTACGTCCAAAAATAAACTAGAGATTCTGGTTTAGAAAATGTTTTAAATATGGATGATTGATTCTCTTGAGGGTGAGTCAATCATGGGTTGGTTTTGATTTTTGATTGAACAATACCTTTAATGAATTAAATTATGAAATAGTTAACCTGGTTAAGTTATATTTATTCATGGACACTTCTTGTATTAATTATTGTGCTTTTTTATAAAGTATTAGACGCTTCATCACAACTGAAATGACTAAAAAGAAAAACTGTGGCAAGTTTTACAAGATGCTTGCAACAGTATGAACAAACTTAATGTAAAAGCTGTGTCGTAGGAAATGGTCAGACAAATCTGACTGAATATGATATTTGCAAAAGTCCAAATTTCCAAAAAAAAACAAAACAAACAACAGCTACTAGCAGAGAAAAACTGAACTTTATTATTACATTAAGCGTGAGAGCGCCCTCTGGCCTTTGGATGGAGATTTACTACTGATCACAGAACCGTACTTCACTGAAAAATGCGCAATAAAATCGTGAATATGATTTATTTTCTATTATTTATGCAGCTGTAAATGCAATCAAATACGAGTTCCCACCGTAGTTCAAGCTTGCATGCAAGTGAGCATCACCATTCATGAAGCAACAAAGCTAAATGTGCCGCAGGGGCCTCCAAGTTGTTCTGCCCAGGCCCCAAACAGAAATGAAGCCGCTCAAACTCAGAGATGCGTAATTCTCATTGATCAAGCAGAATTCAACCCAAGTTATGACGTGAAAATTGAAAGTAGCCATACCTGGGGTTCCCTCGCAGAGCTGCGTGATGAAGTGCGTTGAATCCGTTGTTGTTGGTGATTGTGACATCTGCGCCCGCTTCCAGGAGCACAGAGAGCATGTCATCCCTCTTCTTGCTGATGGCATCATGCAGAGGCGTGTCTCCCTCTGAGTCCTGCAGGGGGCAGCATTAAGTTAAACACTCTTTAGTACGCGCTGCTTTGCTAATAACTGAGGGTGTGATTGTGACTTGATGTGCTGTTACCGTAGAACGGGCTGAAACATGCTAAATAATACAAATGCTTAGCAAGTATAATAATAAATGCTGGCATTCCATGGCAATGCTGTGATGTGATGGCATTTGCTTTTGAAAAGCAGCCAACCCAATCTGTGCTGATTCAATGCTGAATAGAAGGGAAAACTCTAAAGTGCCCCAGGATGTCAATCACCTGGGAAAACAGCATCCCCTTATCATCTATTTGTCTGCTTTACAGTATAAACAGCATATAAATCAAATAATCCTTTCAAAACTTTGCTAAAAGCATATGCAAAAAAAAGAAGATAGAAAAATCACATTTTTACTGGAGGCTAAAACTAAAATGATTTGGACTTACATTCACAATTTTTGTTATATATTCTAAAAATCTTTGGATTCCTTCTCGTTCTTACTCATTTATTTGAACACATTCAAAACCACAGTAAAAACAGTTGCATTGCACATTTAAAAAGAACTCTTTTCTATTTTAATACATTTAAATTTATCCTGGTTATGGCAAAACTAATTTCAGTGTTAAACTAAACATAGGGCTGAACGATTATCACATAAATCATAATTGCGATTATTTACATTAAATTAATGTTTATAGCATTGCTTGAAGAAACCAAATTTTTTAATAAAAAAAAAGCAACAAAATTTTGCATTTTAAAAATCATGTTATTTTACATTGCAATGATATCTCACAATATCTAGTATATGATTGTTTCTTATCAAATAAATGCAGCTTTGAGGAGGATAAGAGACTATTTCAAAAATCTAAAAAAAAAAAAAAAAAAACTTCCAAAAGTTTGACTGATTGTTTATAAGAACTACAAGAAGCTACTCGCTAACTATCAGCTTTAGCTTAGACTGTGTGACCAAGAGTCAGTCAACAAAAAGTAAGGAATGGAGTTCTCATTATAAACTGAGACACAAGGGATTAAAACACTTAGACGGATCACCTGCAGACTGGGGTGGCAGCCAAAGTCGAGCAAAGTCTTCACCACCTGTAGGTGGCCCTTGTTGACAGCGATGTGCAGAGGCGTCTGTCTGCGTTTGTTTCTGGCATTCAGGTCAGCCCCACCTCGATGCAGCACCTCGATGACAGAACCTTCGTCCCCGAAGGCTGCGTGATGGACAGCGCGGTCTCCATCCTTATCCTGAAAGAGTCACACGTCAATCACTGTCACGATCCTCATTTAAACACATCGCAGTCTGATTCCAGTGTCTGACTCTAAAGCTTTTACAACTAGAACTGGCCTAGAAAAATAAAATGCCGAGGAGGGTATATGGACACGCTGATTACTGAAGCAACTGCCTTATAACGATGCAAATCTTCTGGTTAATTAATCAGGGGACTTCGCCTAATAATCTATCCGTTCCTCCGGCAAGACGTTCGGTCTGTTTTTCTCCACTGGACCACAATATTTCATTAAGGATTCCAATATGAACAAATTGGAAAAACAAACATCCTTTAAACCGTAATACATTCTATAAAGACACCGATTTTTTCGCATTCAATCTGTAAAAGTTCAATTAGCGCTGTTACTGTTCATCTAAAAATATATTTTAAAAAATTAAATAAACATTAGACGAAAAACTTTGAATGAAAATCAGAAATTTTGCTTAGTCCTTAGCAAGAAATACAACAATTTAAATATATTACTAAACATGAAATAAAAATTAAATGACACCGACCTATTTAAAAACAACAAATGAAATGCACATCAAGATTATTAAACTCGTAAGAGAAAATTAAAATGATGAAAACTAAAAATAAAGACCTTTCAAGATTTTATGTAATGTTTGGCCATTTAAATACGACATACCACAGCTAACTATTGTCACCTTCCTGGTTCTCTGTGAATTACTTTGTTGTCTCTCACAATCCGTAACAAAACAGAGCAGGTCACAAGTGATTCGAGGAAGTCTACAATCAAAGCTAACATCATTGACAACAGCATGTATGATCCTTTCCACAGCAACAAGCTCTTTCCTGCCCCTGAAACATCAGACACCAGGACATAAATATTCGTGCTTGATTGTGAGTGGAGAAACGTTCACGTGGCTGGAATGACAATGCCTGTATTTCCAGGGTCCTGTTTTTTTTTTTTTTTACTCCCTGCACATAAGCAAACAGCAGATATGCTGACTGCAAGCCAACATTAACTTATCCCCATAATATGAGAATCAGGGTTCAGTTAACATTACATCAATGTGCTTCTAAAGCACCTTAGGCCTTTTCTTTACAAACATATTTTACTTAGAATTCTTATTATAGCAATGTCTAAAACTTTGATTGTAATGTTATCAGTGCAAGTTACTTGGAAGATCATTCCCATTGGTCAAACTGATTCTCTCTTTAATCAAAATATCTTTATATATTTTTGTCCTTATATTATGCTGATATATTTTGCTACAATAATCACAACAGCATTTAATGTTACAGGGATACTCATTATGAGCGAAGAAGGTAACAAAGATGTTATATTATTATAAATACTGGAATTAGGTATATTTTATAAAATTACTACAATTATAATTACTTAAAATATATTTGTTAAACTATAACTATTCATTAAAATATATAAAATATTATTAATGTCTTCATTTGCAAGTTCCTCTTTTATTGAGTTTTAACAATGTAGTAGTTATTAATATTTCATTCAATCAAAATATTTATTTTATTACATTAAAACTAATTTTACATTAAACAATTCATAATAATGTTTCTTTTATATAACCATAATGTTATAATGATACATATGGAAAGGGAATTTAATAATAGAAAATTTATTTTGGTGAATAAAAAGCAAAAAAGTATTTTCTTTGCTTCAAACATAAAAAAAAAAATCTTATTTTGAGCCATAATCACAAATATAGATTAAACCATCCAAGCTTCTCATTTGTTGACAATCCAACCAGTTAGAAAAAAAATTGGATTCACTGGATCTACACAAATCACACAAATATTTTGGAATTACGTATGGTGATTTACGACCAAAAATGATTCTGGCACATTAAAAATACACAAGAAAACTTTTCACTCAATTCAATGATGGATATTTCTATATGCTGGCCAACCAGCTCCATGAGGTCTCTCTCACGACATTGAGGTGTCTGAACTACAAACAAAAAAGATCTAAGTGACTTAAGGTCAGTAGTCAATCCACAGCATATCACCCTGTTCCAAACACAATAAACTTTGCAGGGGAAAAAACAGCCGTAAGTCACAATAGGCGGTTTAGGAGCAGGATTCAAGACATACCTCAGCCTCCAGGTCCACATTATGTTTCAGCAGCAGTTTGAGGACGTCCACATGACCATTCTGGCTGGCTGCCTGCATGGCAGTGTGTCCTGCACACTGCCCGTTCACCTGGAAATAAAAAGACAGGTTTGATCACATCGTGCTATTTGCATCTCAGGTTCCATGTTTGTGTCACTCTTTAAAATTTGTCTGTGTGCACGTGCATGAGCGTATGCTCAAGTGTCTATTTGTGATCTGCAGCATTGCGGTAAGTTAAACCAGTGTGCAAAGGCATGAATATTAATGCTGGAGCCCCTGGTGTATTTGCAGGACATGTCTTGTCCTGCTGAGCATATAATTTGGCCAGTCACCATAGCCAATTTGACTTCCCTTCCTCTCTCTCTGTGCTACAAGCAATTACTTCAGTGAGGAGCGGCAGGGCACTGGGCCAGGCCTGGCACTAACACAAACCCAAAAAGTGGGGGAAAAGAAGACTCAGACTGATCGAATATATTAAAGCAAAGTCTTTAGCAGGTGACAAATGAATATAATGCAAATCCAGACATTTCTATTCATTTATGATAACTGGGCTATTTAATCAGGATTTTCTTAAACTTTACATATAAAATTATTTAACAAACACACAAAAAACCATATATATATACACACACATATACATATATACATATATATATATATATATATATATATATATATATATATATATATATATATATACATATATATACATATACATATACATACATATACATACATATACATATGTATATATATGTGTGTGTATGTATATATATATATATATATATATATATATATATATATATATATATAAATCACCATTTAAAAATTCACTGACTTTTCTAGGTCTTCCATAACCATGTGAATAATTATTATACAAAATATCACTGCTGTATCATGTTCATTGCGCACTGCGTTCCAGAGTCTAGCTTCTCTGTTCCAAACAAAACTTGGACCAACTTTCTTCTCATTTCCTTTTAATCAACATTCTGTGCAATCACTGGTGTAATCGAACAGTTTCCCACTGTTTTTGTGGTAAGACCATTGAGAGCTTTGAGATCCAGTGATATTCATTTTAAAACACCTCTGTCAAAATACTTAAAAGAAACAATTGTTTTAGCTGCATGAAGAGACGGCTGACAGACTAAACCTTTATTTAAAAGAATGTATGTGCCCATGTCTTCATATGAATGATTGTTGAATACTTTCAGAATGTTAGAATCTAGACTGAAACAGTTCCATATTCCATAAACTGAGTGTTTCAGACTCACAGGAGTTAAAAAAAAAAAGAGGAAAGGAAGTCTCATACATATAAGAGCAGCCATCATTCTTTGATTGTGCGTTTGATCTGATCTGTGAGATTCCAGTTTTAACCAAAGGTGCAGCAGTTCAAAGTGGTCTTGCTCCAAATTAGAACCAGTACGTTACTTGATCAAAGTACTACTTGCGTAAGTTTCTTCTTTCTAACTTGCACTCTCTTGAATGTAAGAACTGCTACCTATTTGATCAGATTGAATCAGATTACAGTGTCTTGTAACAAGGGCTTTTACATCTATAACTCTAATTTGGTGAGTTTAACTGTGTTAAATGGAAAATATTTCACACATACCGACAGCAAATAAATAGCCATTTATGCTGAATAATAAGTTCTCGTGTGCGTGTTTGTTAGGATAGAATTCTTACGTCCACATCGGGTCTCTTCAGGATGTCCTCTACTTTGGCTAGGTCACCATTGGCCGCGGCCTTCACCAGCTCTTCATTAATGTCTCCAGACTCCTGCGTCTCAAAAAGCTTCTTGAGGAGCTGAGACAGGCGCTCTGTAGGCATAGAAGGACTCTCTGTCAACACTGCTATAGTGTCGCACAGAGTACACAATGACTGATGAGAAATGGATTGATTTTTCTCATTCGGGCAAATCAATTAATGCCACAATATATAATTAAAATCAGAGGCAGAGAAATCTTCACAAATCACCCCAAAATAAGTCATTTTTACAATATTGGTTAAAATGTCCATATGCACGACCATAGTGTTCAAATACATTTTTACATTTTAGAAGTCCAAAACTATAAATACAATGCTTAAATATGGGATGTACAGTATATAAACTATCCCACTATTCCCATAAACCACATATGCCAGTGCAAGTGTGTGTGTATTACCTCCAGAAGCGTTAGTAACAGCAGATCCAGCAGGAGCAACTTTAGTGACAGCCGCTGGATTGTATGTCCAGGATGTCCCACAAACCTCGACTTTGAGGTCACTGTCAGAATAAATCTGTTGCACTCTTCCCACCTTCCCAAGGGTCTGCACAAGAAAAAACATGGGTATATGAGTGTGTGACTGTCCTAAAAGTTCTATTGCATTTATGCCATTTTCCTTTCTAGGCTCTAAGCCTTGAAACTGCTGGAATGCTAGACATTTTGTGTGCAAACTGCACATTACACACAGGTACAAACACCCCTGTGAGAGCAACATCCTAAGTACTGTGGAGGCAGAGAGAGATGTCGAGAGAGATGGTGGTCAGAGAAGAAAATCAATAAGTGTAAGGTCTGGCTTTTAAAAGTGAGATTGGCTCATTTAAAAAGAGAATACCCAAAGGCTTCTAGACTTGCAGGACCATATCTCATCTATATTGCTCATAACTGAAGCTATTGGAATTCTGTTAAGATTTGTCCATCGAGGATATCAAAAAGAGGGAGATCCCAGAAATATAAAGCAATCACACAGGCTCAGTGCTTCTTTTAGCATCTCATCCACCGCTTTAGGAGGCAGAGCTGCTTGAAACAGCCTGTAGATAAAATAAAACAACTGTGCTATTGGTAGTAGGTTGCCAGTAGCTGCAAGGGAATCCTCATCAGCCTCTTTAAACTCAAGCACAGAGTCTTTATTACAAAGATGAGGTCTCATCAATGCCCGTGGTTGCTTATTGGTTGTTTTATTTGAAACGAAAAAAAATGTAAATGTCTTTTAGCTAAAAATGTAAAAGTCACTCCTGCATATCGAAACAACTGAAAAAGCTGTTGATTAGTCTCTAGATTTTCTTGTGCAGACTAGAGCCAGATGTCTTAGTATGGAAAAAACGTATATTTTTTATTAGATATATCCATTACACTATATTATAAAGTAACAAATTCAGAGTTTGGCCTGCTGGGAACTATTTTCAGGTGCTACATAATATGATTGAGCCTGGTACGGCAACAAAGTTCCTTGATTATTATGCCAGAATGGAAGTATAGCTCCTAAAAAACTGGCCTAAAAAACAACTCTTCTACAGAAGAGGTTTAAATGTGAAAAATTTCAAAACTCTTTGGTCAATTTCTTTTGTGAGATGCTACTGGTCTAATCATTCAATGCAAAGCTTCAACTGAAGGGGCTAGTGGGGTGTTACTTTAAATATTGCCACATTTTCTGATTTCTGTATTACTTTCTTCTACACAACAGTCTTAAAAGATATTTTGGTAACACTACTTTGATATTATTATGTCTAAAATGTACTAAGTAGCAACTTAGAAACTACGTATGCATGTATGTGTCAACTAGCAGTCATTAAAAGTATTAGCAGACTGTCTGCTTAATATATGCTAACACGATTTTGATGGTGCCGAGCAGATATTATACTAACAATCTACTAATACGAATGTAGTTGCAAATTAATCAGCATTAGTTGCTAAGGAGTTGCTTATAGTTAGTAGAATGGCTATGAATATCTAAAAGGTAACGTGAATAAATTAATAAACCACATATCTATGACATGAGGGTAAGTAAATGACAACAGAATTGTCAATTTTGGGTGAACTGTCCCTTTAAGGAAGAGGTAGGTGATGCTCACTGGCAGCATAGCTTCAGCCCACTCTCCATGTCCTCTCTGGAGTAGTTTGATGCGGTCAATGTCATAGCAGATCTGGACCAAGTCTCCCACCATGAACTGAGAACTGCCTCCCTCAGCACCAGCCGCCACCTCTCCACTACGTACAACGTTTGCCTTTGTGAGCACCGCTGGGTTAAATGTCCACCTAGAACACAGAAAAAAAAAAAGTGCGTTCATTTCAACACAAAGTTGAAGTCACAGGCCTTCAACAGTAGTTAAATTGTTATATTTCCTATATATCATTTTAAATGTCAGTGTTATTATTGTTATTGTTATTGTTATTTAGGTCTTGATACACTTATTTGCCTATTCACAAACACAGCTTCATTTGGATTTGTAGACCTTCTATATTGAGATTTTAACGTACATTCTGTTAATCAACATTAAGAATATACATTTTTATGATTTGTCAATTGTGAAACGAAGCCAAAAAAATATTCATGATAATACAGAAAGAGTGACTGACCTGTTTCCACTGGGATACTGCACGACAATGTCATGGTCTTCATCAATGCCGCAGACGGTGCCTGTGGTGGTGAGCGTTTCAAACATGCCATCAGTCCAGCCTCCGTGACCATGTTGCAGCGACTGAACGATCTCCAGGTCCAAATCGATGTTGACCAAGTCTCCAATCTGCAGCCCTCCTGGGTTCCTGTTTCCATTCTGCTCACCTACAGAGTCGCAAGTTAAAAATTGAAGTGATATAGACAGTAACAGAATGACAAACTAAATTGTTTACTTAAAATAAAATGTGACATTCTGGATATCAGCCACAGTTTAGATGTAAAGTCTTACTGGCTGCTGCGGTGTAATAGAGCAATTACTTAGATTATATACTTAATAATTACTTAAAGTATAACACTTTACCAAAACATTCGTACTTATACCATTCAGTGTTACATGAGTATAGTCACACAAACATTAGAGCTGTACATACTATGAACCAATGTGTGTACTTAAAAAAAAACTTAAATATAAATCTATCATATGTGTATTTATATTCATATACCAACTTATTATGCTTGACTTAAGCTTTGCATGGTGCATTTCAAATGCTTATTGTTACTTCAACAATTAACCCTTGCTCAGTAAGCATGGAACGGTAAGCACTGCATAGGGAACTCTGTCAATTTTAAAGCACGAGACATTTTGTGGGATTACTTCTCGAGTTTTCAATAGTAATTAATTTAAGCTGACCATTCTTGTACAGAACCTAACGATATTGGCTTGAATAGCAAAGAGTCAATTATGGACTGGGGCCAAAAGAGCTTTTAAACAGGAATGCATCACTGTAGCTATGCATATTTGAAGTGTATCCTCACCATGCTATCTAGTGCTGACACCTAGTGGAGGCATCTCATACCATACACTCATACAAATAAGATGCAATAGAACACTTCACTTGACCTACGAGGCTTAAACCCCTTTCAAACTCAAATATAGTCATGTTAAATATTACAAGCCTACTGGAAAGCTTACCCAACACTGGACAGTGGTCTCTGTAAAAAGTGCCTCCTTTGGCATCTTGCACACACTTCAAATCAGACTAAAAGAAAGAGAGACAATCAATTATAACAGATTTGTTAAAAAAAATGTTTTTAATTACTAAACCACAAAACGTTATGACGGTCTCCGATACAGTTGTCTGCATTTCCTCTTTATCCAAATCTAATTAATAATTCCAGTGGCAGATGGCTGCGCACACCCTCCGGATATATTGCAATCACAGACAAAAGCCTTGCCCAACCACAAAATGATTGGCTAAAATTCAGACGTCGCAGAGAGTCAAACAGCCAATGAATGGGCATCCTAGCACTTCGATAACTGAGGCACGCTTTCTGCAGACCACACCCCCTTTGCTCTCTTTGCCTTTGGTCTTCATGTCGAATCTCGCTCTCTTGTGAAGAGACAGAAAGGGAACAGATTTCTTTTATCATGCAGATAGCTCATCCAGCTGCCCCTCACAATGGCTGCCCCGCACATGGCTCTTATAAAGAAGGCCAGCTTATGGGATGACTAGTCTGTGTGTGGTGCAGTGCGTGTAGAAGGGGGGTGGGTAGCAACACAAAGGCCAGTTAACTGCAGTCTTTTGTGCATGTGTATAGTGATGGGGGTGGCTCACCATGCCCTCGAATCCCACTCGGTAGAGGTTCTTGGCCCCATTGTCCCAGAGGACGTAGGCTGCGCTGTGGGGGCTGGCAGCACTCCAGTCCTGGATCTCCGTCACCTGAAACACAGAAGGATGGTGAGGGGAGGGCAATGAGAAAAGGAAGTGATCCAGACAAGACGAGAAATTTGAAGACTTAATGAAAGTCTTTCACTTTAGGTCACATAACTAAAGCACTTAACGGTTAAGCTAACAAACACAATATTCAAAGGCTCAAGAGTTTAGGGACCACGGACTTCCCAAAAAACCTTGTATGAGGCTAAAACGTAGTATTATGAAAACTGTAATTAACGTCTTTTTGCAAAAAAAAAAGCAGAAATACCAAGAAAATGAATTCAGCTTAATTAAAAGTGAGTTTTCATTTCAAGCCAATTTCAAGATTTCAGCTTCAAACAGTAACAAAAAGTCGGAGGTCAACTGTGTTAATAATCCAGTGTCAAACATGTTAAGATTTACTCTACAACAATGTACCATACGTACTTTTAGTCACACGCTAAACAAGATTAGCAATTTGTAAAGGTAAAAACAGTGAACATGCAGCAAGCGTACTGAGAGTCGCAGGAGATTGTATGTTTTCAACCACCAGACACTCCAATCAACATGTCAGTCGGAGTGGCAGAATGCTGCTTTAATTACGATTGGTGAATTTAGCGGTCGAACTCAACGTTTAGGTTGAAGTAGGCACTCTCTCTGAAAGTAGTGCGCTTGAAAGCACTCTTTCAATGCACTTAACTGGAGTGGCCTGAAATATCAGATAATACAAAGACCAAATGAATAGTTGACTTGTACAGTAACCTTTGGCATCTCTCTTCCCTCAAATCATGGCATTAAAAATACTGGTGTTGAACTTATGGGAAATATCAGAGAGCAGCCAACTGCCTTAAAGTATACAAAGTCTCTTAGTATGACAATGTTTAAGTATATTTTAAAAATGCAGTTTCTTATTTGGTTTTGAGAGCAAGTCAACAAATAAAAGAGAAGCGGTGATTTCTTTTTCTTCAGTAATAGATGCTGAATAAATCTATTTGGCTAAAGGCTAAATGTGAACAGCGATTAGCCTAATACTACACTAGAATACAATACATGTGAAAAGACATCTGAATAGACATCTAGACTATTCAGGCAGGGACTATAGGTAGGGCAAACACCTTTTAAACTGCACAAGAAGTGTGCCAATAACTGGCAACTCATTTTAATTGATTTGAATTTTGCATACCTGAGGCTCTGCATTAAAAGTGTAAAAACTGGAATCGACCCGGCAGCCTTTGCAATTGTAGAGTAAACCCTATTTTTAAATGATATTTTTGAACAGTTTGTATATAATATGGTCACAAGAAAACTTTCCGTGCAGTTCTGCAACTTTGTTTCACAGCACTTGTTAAGTTAAGTAAGATGGACTACTTATGTTGCATGATGTAAGTTGAAGCTGCAGTCCATAACTTTTAATGCTCTAGCGGTTAATAAACAGAACGGTGTGTGTCTTGTGGAAGAACAATGTAGCTGGATCTACTTCTCTCTGTTTATGTCTCTGACGACTAATGCAGGTACTAGGCTACTTTGAAGCAGTACCTACCTAAACCGGTCTAAACAGTCCAAATATAAACACTTATTACAGGTGTACCGTAGATATTCAGGACAAGACAAAAACACGGTTTGTAAAATGAATTCATGGTTATTATGTACATTCTGAACACAAAAAAAAGGTTAACACGCCAACAAATTTTCCTTCCGTGAACATGAAAGAGCATAACACAGCTGCATCTACGTGATTTTTTCCGCCATCTAATAAATGATGAGTAAAGAAAAGCAAACATAACCAAACATGTTGAGGCATTACCTTCCCTCTTCTTCCATTCCCGCCATCCTGATCTTCCCACTGCCAATCCACTCCCCGCACCACCCGTCCTCCTGCAAAGATGCCCCGGGCGGTGATCTTCTTTGACTTGCGTCGAGATTCCAAAAGAACCCTGTGCGAACGCATAAAAGCATGTTACAAGTCCAAAAGTAATTGCAGATGACATGCTTTGGAATATAAAAGCATAAGCTATTCAAAAAGAAAGTTGCAGCTAAATATCATTGGTGGAGAAGTAACTTGAAATGCCCCTGAAATGCTCTAGCTGAGAGAAAAGATCCCACCGTAGGCTTGTCATAATTTCTATTGTTTAGATCAGAATAAAAAGGATCATAATCCTGGATCATTTTTTAAATCGCTTACTGTTTGCTTCTAGAGGAGAAGCTTGTCTCCTATCTGGAAGCTGACCCATGCTGAAACACAGCAGACAGTTTCTGATCCTCCAGCTTTGCTGACGCGTGTTCATTTTTCCTCTCTGTGCGCCCCTAACTAACTGCTCATCCCAATACAAGCAATTTCCGAAACACATTTAGGTTATGCGGGCTGCCAAAAAGAGTTGCAAACAAATAAAAATAAAAGAATTGTGCATAAAATGATTGCGTGTACCCCAAAGCAGCTGGAAACCACAGCAGGAGACAGCAGCTGTCAAGGGAAACGCTCAGCGAAAAAGGCCTGGCTCCATCAATGTCTTTGTGTGTTGTACTTCACTAACCATTCTCGCTAGGGAAATGGAGTCACACTTAGTTGAAAGGAGACCAGCTGTTGAGCTGACCTATTGTTTCTTTGAGCTCATGTTGAGGGCAGTTATGGGTGGCTGCCACGAGAGACGTCTAAACAACTGCTAGACTTCTTAATAGCCTTACCATATGGAGACAGTGAAGGAGACGTAACTCAAGCCAGTATAAAAATAAAATAAAAAAAGAAATAAATAGAATGCAACTCTAAATACAGCATATTCTATGCAGGAAAGTTTACTAGGCAAATAAGACCGGCTGTATTACAGATTCACATATGTGTTATAAGAGTATACAAAAACATATCTGGCAACTAGTGAGCATGTTTAATATATTATGGTCGGACTCACACCACAGATCCTACTAAGAAATAGAAGAGCACATATTTCCTGTTTTATGATCATGGCACACTTTCAGTCTATAGACAACTTAAAGTACATCGAGTCATCTTTGCATATACTTGGGTAAAACAAAAAGGCAATTTTATATTATGACCACAGAAAAGCCAATATTCAGAACAGCACAGATGACCTTACATTCACCTGCATTGCCCATTGCGTTTTGAAAAGCTGAACTTTTTAACTATGTTGCAAAACAAACCACTGTCACAAACTTGCTGATGTAGCATCGCACAACACAACGCACATTTTTGTATCAGGTAGTTATTTTGAAACTAAATATAAAGTTGAGACAAGACAATTACCAGGAAAGACCTACCCAAATTAAGGCCAGGCAGTAAAAATGTAATAAATATAGACAAATAAAAACAAATTTTAAAATAACCGACAGCAAGGAAAATGTGTAATTGATGTTAGGTCTTTAAATAAAATTGTATATATATATATATATATATATATATATATATATATATATATATATATATATAATCTCTGTATTTAATAAAGAAAATGATAAACAGTGTCGACGTCAAAAGTTGACAGACACTATTTTAAACTATTATTCCCCTTTCTATAAACATCCACCACACTGCATTTTACCATTCTATTTATTGGAGCAAACTGTGATATTTTGCTTCTGGATGATTATTCAAAATTTCCAAGTTAATTTGCTCATGTTGTCTACTGCAGAGTGTCATCCAAAGCTTGCATTACTCAAGATTGCTCGCTTGGTTCAGGAACAAAAAGACTGAAATAACATTCACTAGCCTCTCTGCCATAAAAGTTTTTTTTACAATAATGTTAACTAAGTTGACAAACAGTTGTACTATTAAAGGCCGGTATTCCCACTGAACTCCAGGCAGTGGAGGAGTGGTCTACCTGTCGCCAGGCAACTGTAGGATGTGTTGCATGATGGGTCTGAAACTAGCCAGAGAACTACCTTGAGAGGGAATAATGCCAAGGAGACCATAGGGAGGAAAACTCACCTCTCACTTCCGGGAGTGGTGATACGGTAGAACCTGTGGCGCAGGTGGTGCTTATCACCATGGTAACAGGTGGTGCAGAGGTCGTAGTTGGTGCACTCCGCACATTTCCATCGGATCCCAATGATGGGCTGCTGCCGACAGGTGTCACACATGGTGCCATCATGCTTGATTCCTATAACATGGTAATTACAATTACTGAACACAAGAATTGACATCCACCTGCATTGCTTCAACTAAAGTTTGCTCTCTCTCTCACATATATATCTATATATATATATATATATATATATATATATATATATATATATATATATATATATATATATATATATATATATATATATCCCATCAGGGCCAGCAAAACCTTCTCTGCTTGCCTAAACATTATAACGTTGTCCATCATGACTTTATTTTTTCCATTAAATGATCTCAAATAATCTATTCTCTTAATTTCATAGTTTTTCTCTTGGTTGCGCTGCTTCCAGCAACGTATGTTTATCCAATCATATTTCAGCAATCGTGTTGCCAGGGTCAGAGAAATCTGCCTAAGGCCTTCAGAATCAACAGCAAAGGCGTCTGTATCTTAAAATAAATAGCAGTGAAAACATTGGATTAATTAATCAGATTTTGAGTTGGCAGACCCAGGGCGACCTAGCAGGCTTACGATATTATATACATGTTTGTTTTCACAGTATTATTATTGTTTCTTAAGTTTTGTGTGTTGTAGACTTGCAAAATTGTAGATTTTCAGTGAATTCTGAATAATATTCAACTTCTGTAAATCTAAATACTAAAGATGAGAGTTGTATCGGTTGTTAAAATACACACCATTGCATTTTTCTTCACCGTTTTATGAATTATTTTAATCTTTCTGGCTTGTTTCCCTGTAAAGCTGCTCTAACTAGTGTTTTCCTCCCGAAGCGTGAGGGCAGACCAGGCGGGGACTTGTGAAAACGGAAAGTAGTATAAGTTGGTTAAAGTGTTAGGTCAAGTTTAAAACGCATGTAATCACCTAATTTGTTTTATACCAAATGTTATCTGTAAGGCATAAATACGTTTGTATAATTAAATGTTAGTAAGCATATCGGGCGGACTGTATGCGTGTCATTTTGTAAGACAATGACTCGGATGGAGATGATGTGCACAGCTGCAGCAACTTTGTAGATTTATATTGTTAAATGAGATACCTGTCTAAGATGCAGTGCTCTGTTACACGGCATTTCTGTGTAATATTAATGCTTTCTATAGCTGTGGCATCCTCATGATGTTATTAAGAAGAGCTGTATTAGTTCACGTAGGGCGGCATAGACAGATAGATACATAAATATATGGACATGCTCACACATGTGTGACCCAGGACCACAAAACCAGTAATAAGCAGTATGGGTACATACTTATATTATACCCATATATTATACATTGTATGGGTCAAAATGATTGATTTCTCTTATGCCAAAAATCATCATTTTTGATTCGTAATATGCACTGCTAAGAACTACCTTAAAGGCGATTGTCTCTTTTTTTTGTCACCTTTAGATTCCAGACATCATCCAAACATCGCCCTATCCTAACAAACTATGCATCAATAAAAAGCTTATTTATCAGCGTTCAGGTGATATACAAATCTCAATTTTGAAGCATTGACCTGTACGACTGCTTTTGTAGTCCAGGGCCGCATACACGGATATAGTAAACTTTCATGACCTGAAATTTCATCAGCCTCGTTTAGATCAGGTGAGAGATGCACTGATGTTATACTGTGAGTCTCACCTGTGGGAGCACTGTCTAAAATCCTCACATCATAAGCTCCGGAGCAGCGGTAATTTGCGGCGGTGCCGTTATCCCACACCACCACCACTTCCTCCGGGCTTTCAAAACTCCTGACGGTGCCGACGTGCCCTTCTCCACCGTCCTGTTTACCCCACTTCCAGTCAGGCCCGCGGATAACTCGAGCACCAACTCCTTCCATCATGACTCTGTTATTCCTACCGGTGGTCATTTAACGAGCAAATATTGTAACGAAAGTAACTTTTAGCGAGCCGTCAAGACAGCTCAGAAAACGTGAGGTTTTAAATGAACGGACTCGTCTTGTCTTACATCTGGGTCAACAGCAAGCGAAGGAGGGCGGTTTAGCTGTTTGGACAAGTAAAAAGATGACCTAGTTTTCTTAAGTCATACAATTAATTGTATGATATACCGACGACAGAAGTAATCTGAAGTACGTACTTAACTGTACAAGTTGCGAACAAATAAATGTATACGTGTAAGGCGTTTTTGCGAAAGAGTTAACAAATTTAGGTTTTAATTATTTATTTAGGACACAATTTTGTGGTAAATGTGGCAATCGGTACATTTCAGTTTCTAACGGCTGTTTTTTTTAAGCAAAGGCCAGTTAGCAAGTCATGGCTAACCAGCTATAGCTAGCCTTCTCAAAGTTGTAAGCGTTTATTCCGCGTTAGCGAAACAGCAGAAAAACTCGATTTAGAAAAAACAACCGTCGTTTTATCGCGAGATGTAAAAATGGTTTGCGAACTTTGCTGTGCGTTCAACAGATGGTCCAACTTTGCGTGACGCGATTCAGAATATCTGCGCGAGCTGCCGTCCGCGAAAAGCTCCTGCAAAAAGCTTCCAGCGCAACTAAGCCAGTTTCAGCAAAGCGTCCCGGTTTTTACTAAACGGCGGTGTAACGTCTGAATGAATGGCTGTAGGTGAAGTATTCGCGGTTCTTCATGCCCGAAACAAATGCACGCGCGGGTCTGTAAACAGCAGCCACATCGCCACGGATGAGGAGACCTTTGTTAGTGCTTTCCCAATAATTCCACCAGCAGAACTTAATACTTCCTTGCGAAAAAAGATTCGGAGGTTATTTCTGAAAGATATCCTCAAAGCCGACCTTTAAGCGTAGGTAATATCAAAGAATAGGTGAAAATGAGGTCTTGAGAAATGTTTCATTGAGGTGCAACTCAAGACGAATGCGTCGCCATTATTGTCAATCAGAGCTCTAGCCAGTGGAGGTGGGACTGTTTGGGATCCAAGCAGTTCCCGTGGCGTAAAATGACGTCACGCCAGGATTTAAAGTGAGCAGAGCCCGGACACTAAATATTTGGTGGAATCTGGCTGTATTGTCTGTCTTGTATTTCAGCGCGCTAATTATTTACCGTGCATCTCAATGTTTGCTATTAAGTACATGCGCATATTAGTGCTGTCAAACGGTTAATCGCATCCAAAATAAAAGTTTTGTTCACATATTTGTGTATATTTATCATGTATCTGTAAGTTCACGCATTCGTGTATATATTTATGAAAAATATATATTAAAACGTGTGTGTGTGTGTTTATAATTTAGTAGAAGTTTAGAAGATTTTGTCCGAATGATTATAAAATAAGCAATGAGTAACAAGCTGCCTGTGACAAGTCTTAATATCTTTTGTTAGTCTAGCACAGTAATTAAATAATTATTAATAATTAATAATTAAAGTCAGGTTTAATGGTCTGTTTGGAATATATTTAACATGTCAAGCCAAACAATAACTAATAAAGATGATAAAAAATATTTGTATTTATTTATTGATTATTGTTATTTACCATTGTTTATTTCTGGAAGTTTGGAACTCTAATTCTTTTCAAAGAAATAAAAGCAGAGAATTACGCAGTGATTAAGTTCGTTGGACAGGTTTTCACCGACGAAAACGAGTCGATAACGAACGAAAACTACATTTAATTGACAAAAACTATGACGAAAATCTATTGAGATAAAAACGAGACGAAAGGGAGGGATGATTCGGGATAAGATTCATTCAGAACGAATCTGCTGGGCGGTTCGGAGGATAGATTCGTAACCTAAATTCCAACATATCATAGCCTTTTGATCTGTCCTGCAGGACATAAGCTAACATAAACGTACTGCAGGTCTCATAAAACCTTAAAATATCTGGAAGTAAATGAATTTGACGATTCAAGAGAGAGCTCAAATTAGCTCGGTTTCTGAGCTCAGACACTGAATCGTGTATGAACGGAGAATTGGGCCTACACACAAAATGATGCAGAGCTGTCCGTTTTGTCAACCGAGTCTATTCCGTATTGAGTGAACGTAAACGGTAGGTAGAACACGTATCAGTAAAATGCATCCGTGAATTCCATTTTAAAGGGATAGCAGCCTAATTCAGTTGCTATTGTCCAAGTCCCGGATGTTAATCAAGCAGCAAAAGTTAAATTACTCACTGCTCTTGACTGAATCACTTAGTACTCTAAAATATATGTCTGATTGAAATAATGAATAATAATGGTAAACAAGTTGTTATAAAGAATGCATAATTAGCCTATACAAGCATTGGTATTTAATTGAAAAGAAAACCATCTTCTTGTGCTTTATGAGAAGTAGTTATCATAATGACATGTTGTGTTAAATCAGTCTATTATAGGATACATTTGTATATGAGATAAAACCTTAACGTCAAAAATAGTGAGTTTGGAAATGTTTAATACATGCATTACACTGTAACTAAACCGATCAGATTTTTAGCTGGCTAAATTTGTCATATGATATTTAGTCGACTAAAACTAAAAACAATTCAGACGAGTAAAATATGACTAAAACTAAATGGCATCTTGGTCAAAAGACTGTGACTAAAACTAAATTGAAATTTGCTGTCAAATTTTACACTGCTATTAAGGTGTTACACTTTCTCTCTCTTTTTTAAAACCAGCTTATTGAAGCAGTCTGGGCTGCTTCTTCGCTGAAACAGCACTCACTTGGATGGACTGTTCTCATTAGAGAAAGTATCGCTACCCCTTGTGCTCTCCCATTTCCTTCCTCTTAGGAAACAAAACAGGGTCAGAGTCAGAGTACTGAGCGGACTTACCAATACACATTCGGAGTGTCTGAAACGAACCTGTGACCTCTGGGTTACAGATCCACCTAACCATAGGCCATGACTGCTTCTCGGTCACTTAAAATGCCTTGGGCTGAGGATCAATTCAGCCAAGAGCTCCCTGTCTCCCAGCCAGTGTATCGTATTCAGGGGATCGCGGCATTATTCAAAGTAGAGCGGTCTCTTCCAATGCTGGCCCTGATGGCAACCGCCTCCTCTGTGGCTCCAAATGGCACTTAAATATTTGCTGAAAGCTTGCATTGCATTCCGTGATCGTTATCTGGGCTCTACAACTGCTATTGGCAGCCACTTGATGGATTCTGTATAGGAAGGACCTTCTCGCTCAGGCAAAGAGAATGTTTTGGTGCCCTCAACCCGAGCTGTGGAGCCTATGTAACGTCACATTACAGGTGTTAAAGAGTTCTTTTCCCATCTGTATCTTTCTCTCTCCTTATTAATGTTAGGTAGCAAGTCCAGTAGCAAGTGCTTTCCAGCTTTTCTTGTGTTTGGCAAGTTCCTGAGCACTGTCCCATTTGACTTTGAGTGCCTTGAAGAAACTTTCCCCTCCATGGGTGTCTTCATTGGCGTCTGGAAAGCGCAGGTAACCATGTTATTGCTGTTTTCAGAATTTAATTGTTTTCCATTCGAAGAATAAGGAGTTGGAGTCTTCTTTGGCAACAATGATATGCAGTTGAACGAACAAACGAAAGAACGAATAAAGCATTTATATAGAGCTTTATTGTGTATTGCTATACACCCAAAGAGCTTTACAATCATGTGAGGGGGTCTTGATTTGATGTAGACTTCTCTACTGGAAGATATTAAACTTCTTGTTGATACTTGCTGATGCCTTCCAGGTCACATTGGCATATGTGGGTGTCTGGTTCACGATGGTAAACAGGCATAAATGAATGATGAATGGTAATTATTACATTTTGTTCATGTTCTAGAAGACGGCTGCTGCCTTCCAGATGCATTTAATATATGCTTCTGCAACTCTGTTCTGAGAGATTACACAATCCTTCCCTACCCCCTTGTTCAGTAAATGGCTTTCATAAGCGTGGTCTTTGGCTTCTCAATGCTTATCCTTAGGCCAGTTTTATAGAGTAGCGGGAATAGAAGTCTTGCATGCCCCAGTAGCTATTTTAAAAACATCTATATAAACAGCACGATGATGTTCAACCCTTTTTACCGTCATTTAGAAGCTACATTTCTAAATATCAGAACTATTGGGATTATTATGTTTGTTGGGATTTTTAAATTTGAATAAAATAAAAACTAAAAGACTTTCAAATCTCATCGGCTAATATTTTATTCACAATAGAACATAGAGATTATAACAAACGGTTAAACAGAGAAACTTTACACTTTTACACTAAATTAGTTTGTTTCAAATTGGATGCCTGCTACAGGTTTGTTGGGAAAAGTTGGTACAGGGGTATCTAATTAAGTTTATTGACGTTAGGTTTGTAACATGATTAGCTATAAAAGGAATATCTTAGAGAGGCAGAGTCTTTCAGAAGTAAAGATGGACAGGGGATTTCCAATTTATGAAAGAGCGCTTAAAAATAATGCTTTAAAAACAACATTCGTCAACATCAAATTGTAAATCTCATCATCTACTGTGCCTAATATCATCAAAAGATTCAGAGAAACTGGAGAAATCTGTGTGCGTGAGAGACAGGGCTGAAGAACTTTGTTGGATGCTATTGGTTCTCTGGCCCTCAGGTGACACTGCATCACTCTTCGGCAAGATGCTATCATTGACATTACTTAATGGGCCAAGGAATACCTCCCGAAACCACTGTCGGTAAACAATCCGCCATCCCATCTGCATCCCGTCATATGTGAACATGGTCCAGAAGTGCTGTTGTGTCCTGTGGGCCAAGTGGAAAAGTGTTTTTGGTCAGACGGGTCCGAATTTGACGTTCTTGTTGGAAATGATGCACACTAAAGAGGAGGGACACCTTCCAGCGTGTTATTAGCTTTCAGTTCAAAAGATGATATGGGGGCACATACATTACGGTCAGCTTGCATGTTCTATAAAGGTTTTAGAGCAACATATGCACCCCTCCAGATGACGTCTATTTCAGGGAAAGCCTTGTGTGTTTCAGCAAGACAATGCAAAACCACATACTGCAGCTATTACAACGGCATGGCTTCATAGTAGAGGAATCTGGTGCTGAACTGGCCTGCCTACAGTCCAGATCTAGAGAACATTTGGCACATCATTAAACAAAAAAATATGTCTAAGATGACCACAGGACAGAATACAGGAAGACAAGAGATGGAACTTCTTGGTAAACCATGGCTATTTTGAGACCTGTAGCAGACATCATATTTGAAATAAGCTCATTCTGTGCATAAAATCTCATCACTGAATGTTTGCATCAGGTTCACTCAGTCTGTTTTTATTGCATTCACAGTTTTGACCAGCAGGCGTCATCAGCATAGATTTTTTTCAAGTGCAACTGAATCAGTTTACAAAGCAATTAGCAAGGGCTTAGTCATTTCAGAAGTGAGGGGGACAGAAAAAAATTAAATTTAAAATTATTATTACTATCACTGATATTTAAAACTGCTTTTTTCCCAGGATTCTTTGATGAATAGAATGATTTAAAGATAATAATTTATCTGAAATAAAACACTTTTGTAACATTATAGCCTATATTCAAAAGCTTTGTTTTTTCGGAAAAAAAATAAATTAATACCTTTATTTAGTAAGGATGTTTTAAATTGATCAAATGTGATGAGATTTATAGATTTATAGTTCACATAAATACTGATGTTATTTTTCTGAACATTCTATTCATAAAAAAAAAAAACTACATCAACAGCATAAAACTAAATGATTTTTGTTATAGTTATTAAAATAATTAATAAATGCAGGCTTGGTGAAAAGGAGAGTCTTCTTTTAAAACCAATAACAATTTGTTCAGATATATAACCCAGTTCCAAAGAAAACTGATTAAAAGTACTCCCCAACCCAAAACTGCTACTGATACAATCAACTGTCCCATTATTTATAAAAATGTTAATATTAGTTGTGTTAATAACTGTATCTTTACTTTTATTAAAGTATGAGAATTAAATGTTTTATACAAGACAAGTATAAGGCACAGTGAGCAATTCGATTCCGGTCTGGGATTCCAGCACAATTTATTATATTATATTATATTATATTATATTATATTATATTATATTATATTATATTATATTATATTATATATATTGTATTACATTTTTATTTTGCACTAGTTTGGAAATATTAATGTAAAGAATAGCTGACATGCAGTTAAACGACAGTATTTACACCTCACTGTTAGAAATGTTAAGGACCTTTATTTTGTCGTCCTCTAAGCCGGATGTTGTAGATGGTTATGTTGATGAGTCTTCAGTGTCAGCGAGGCTAGTTGAGCGGAAGAGGACACCAGTGGAGGGCATTACATGTAACTCCAAATCAATAAACTCCCGTTATCTTCAAGAAATTGTCGTCAGCTTATCGGAAATGTTTTCTCTTTCTACTTCCCTTCAGCCACAGGTATCTAATCACTGTCTGTGTAGGACAGCGGGTTTCATAATTCAGCGTACGCAGGCTAGCTGGTTAGCTAGCGTATAATAAGCGGCATTTAAGGTTTAACGTCATGTAGAAAAGACAATGCAATTTTTTTTAGGCAACTCGTTGTTATTATAGCTTCTTGTTTGCAGTGTTTTTTGCGTTACCAATGTAAAAACATGCATAGTAGCAATTTTTAACATTGTTTTTGTCCCCTTGTCCCTTAAAAGCCACGAACATTTGATCCGTCACAGTGTTTCCAAACATACTTAATTCTTTTCTATGTTTACAACCTTCAAGTTTCGGAAAGTACGTTTTAATAGCCGACGTAAATGTCAGGGTCTTTTTAATAAGGATACATTCTATTCTGGCAATAATAAAGCTTTCATTCATGTATCCTAAAAGCAGACCGGCCTTAAGTAAAATATGCCTGCTTTTTAAATAATAATAAAAAAAATAATAAAATTAACGGTGTGGTAAATTATTTTTTTTTATTACTGATTTCCCTGATTTTTATTACACATCAAATATGTCTAGTCAGTCAGCTTTCATTTATCCATGATAAATTAGGAACAGTTATGCTAGCTTTGGGTAAAACTTTAATTATGGGCGATATTGATGGACAGTTCAATGAGCTTTTTTTTTTGTTAAATGTTTCACACAATCAAAAATGTAAACTGTTGTTTTTATGCTATGTTTAAATCATCATAGATGTATTTATATTGTGGCATTTCAAATTTTGAGACAACACTGTATAATTTGAGATAATATAAATTTCATGCTTTAATTAAAGTTGTTATAAATGCTCAATCCTTAAGACACAAAAGAAGAAAACCTGGTTTTGCTGTTTATCTCCACAGGTAACGGTCCAGCTGAGTCACCTCATCAATGCCCTGAACTCTCTTAAGGGTTCAGTGAGCAGCAATACTTCAGTCAATCACAAACTCAGAGAGAACGCATCAGAACAAGATCTAAACGGCACAGAGGTGACTACATTCAACTTGTACATGAATAAATATTGTACGTGTTTAGGTGATTGGAACCCTTCCTTTGCCCCCTCTAGTCATTTATTGCCATGAAAATGTGGTCATAAAATTGAGCGGTTGAACTTTAGCAGCTTTTAAACGAATGACGCTCTTCAGAATCCTAACCGTGTTTTGAAATTCTTCTTCTGTCTGGGAAGTCATCCCTGACCCTCCGGGATTTAGGATTGACAGATCTTGGGGTAAGCCAGCTAAATGAGCTGGTGCAGAAGCTTCTGCCCTGTGTTGCTCAGCAGGAGTCGCTCTCGCATACGAGGACTGTACCAAATATCTGGAGGACTTCCCATCTTTCCTCGGATTCGTTCTTTCACAACAAACATGGTGAGATGCAAAATAAATGTACATTCAAATCTGAGCCAGTGACAAAAATCTTAAACTCTGTTAATTTGTTTTTAATTTTGTTATGCTACACAGAAAAGTCATGCAATGCACGTCTGTGAATGAGACTACTTAAACCTAATTGTTTTGTTGTTTCTTGTAGATGTGAATATCATGAAAACTTTTATTTCTGTGGCATTTATGCACTTAACAGCACACACGATAGTTAATATATGCAGCCCCTTCATCACTGTCATTTTGTTTATGATACAATTGGTTGTGCAGCTTTCTCTTGTTGTAAAGCTAAACTTACCACATGAATTAACTGTTTAATTTCTGCTTTTCTGTTCAGGGTTTTCAAGAATGGGCGGTGTTACCCCTGTGTTCTCTAAGCAGAACAAGTCACCTCTCCAAACACTATGTACAGATCTCAAATATTTGCCATGTAAAGTGTACAGTTGTTTTTATTCTTCAGTTGTCACACATTAAATATTTAACTTCACTTGACACGATCTTGACATGATCTGTCTTTGTTTGTTTTTTTCTCTAGCCAATATTCTTCAAATAGTTTTTGTTTTCATTTTCAGTGTTGGTTCCAAATCGTGGCTTTAAAACTCTGAAGTCCAGAACACGCCGTCTACAAGGATTTGACAGTTCAGCAGAGCCTGAGGGATTTACACCATCGTTTATGAAGGTCACCCACACAATCTTTACGTTAATGTAGTCTTTATTTATTTAAGTTATAGCAGCGCGAAGTGATGGTTCACCCAAAATATGAGAACTGGCATAATTTACTTGTGTCCTTCCAAATCTATATGACTCTTGTCCAATGTGTAGCACAAAACAAGATAAATTAACTAGATAAGACTCATTTCCTACTCCTAACCCACAGAAAACATTATAAATTATCCCTTTAAATTAGCACATTGTAAATGTCTTTTGTTAAAGAGATGGTTCGTATATAAATTTTAATGTTACTTATGTTTTTGTGCACCAGGGTTTCCTTACACGAGACAAAGGGCAAGATGTTGAAACTCTGGACAAGCTCCTTCAGAGCAAAAACATTCCTGATGGTCAGCATGATGCTTTTAAGACTGGTTTTGCAGAGGGATTCCTCAAAGCACAGGCCCTTACACAGAGAACCCAAGGCAAGTTGTCTTAGAGCTTTCAGTAGACGAAAACTCCATAAAACCATTGGTGTGAGTTTTCAAAATGTGATTTTAGTATCTTTATACAGTACTGTAAATACTGTAAGTCTCTCACAGCCTAGTGCTTGCTCTGATTAAGGTCTATTGAATGGTAAAGCTTTCAACCCGATGTAACGGTTTTCTTTCTCACATTATTATTGTATTTAAAATAAACAATATTCTCATCTCCAATAGAATCGTTAAGGAGGACGCGACTTATACTATTGGTTCTTTTACTTGTCGGCTTATATGGGCTCTCAAAAACCCCTTTCTTATCAGGTAATTATTATTTAGAATCTTTGGCATGCATGATTTTTAAAAAACAATTTCACTAAATTCAGTATAGCTTACATCCCGTGTGTCTTGTCTGCCAGTGTGAATATAACATTTTAATCATTAGTAAAATTGTTGGCTTGGATTCAAAACCATTAATGCTCTCTTGGCTGGCTTGCCCCTTTTGTGGCTTTGAACAAGCTTTGCGTGTGTTTGGAGTGTGAACTATAATGTAACCGTTCCGGACAGTGCGATTCCGAACCACATCAGGCCTGGACTCAGCAGTGGACCCTGTCCAGATGAAGAATGTCACCTTCGAGCATGTAAAGGGTGTGGAGGAAGCCAAGAATGAGCTGCAGGAAGTTGTGGAGTTCCTTCGAAACCCACAGAAGTTCACGGCTTTGGGAGGAAAGCTGCCTAAAGGCAAGAACACACTTTTGCTGTGAAAGGCTCCAAGCCAGAATCATTACATTTAAATTCTACTGTTGTTTGCTCACCTTCGTGTTTTATCTGTGAAAAAATTACACCTACATCTACCAGCTTTACCATCCAGAAGTATTTCATACCACATGTCCCAAGCTCCTAAAAGGATAAGACAGCAGTCAGTCCATATTTAATAATTTTTTTTATTCTTTTTATAGGAATTTTGTTAGTTGGGCCTCCAGGTACAGGAAAGACCCTGTTGGCCCGTGCTGTGGCAGGTGAGGCAGATGTGCCATTCTACTACGCTTCTGGCTCAGAGTTCGATGAGATGTTTGTTGGTGTTGGTGCCAGTCGAATCAGAAACCTTTTCAGTGAGTACCTAGCTTGCACAGTGCCAAATCATAATTCAAGCATGATTGTTTATAGATGAGGACACACTATGTACCTGCTTCTGAGTTCCGTAAAAGTCAAAAGCAATCTCCTGTGCCTACTTAGTTATTGAATGATCGTATGCTTGTATCAAAGCAGTTTCCATTCTTTTATTCTTTAGGGGAAGCTAAAGCCAATGCTCCTTGCGTTATCTTCATTGATGAACTGGATAGTGTTGGAGGAAAGAGGATCGAGTCCCCCATGCACCCCTATTCTAGACAGACAATCAATCAGCTTCTTGCTGAGATGGATGGGTAAGCCATGCTGCTCAATGACTCCATTGCAATCTGTGCTTGAGTGAAAAGTTTGAGTTTCCTTGACTAACTTCAAATTTTTTTTTTTTTTTTACATACAGGTTTAAGCCAAATGAAGGTGTCATCATTATTGGAGCAACAAACTTCCCCGAAGCTTTGGACAAGTATGTATATATTTTTTCGAACATAAGACTAAACACTAAAGCTTGCTTATTTTACAATATGCCAAAAGTTAATAAGGCGTATGTGTTATTGTAAGTCTTTTGTCATTGTAATTGCTGATTGGTCAGAAAATCTGAACGCTGTCTTGTTCTTCAGTGCTCTGATCCGACCAGGCCGTTTTGATATGCAGGTCACTGTCCCTAGACCGGATGTGAAGGGCCGCACTGAAATCCTCAAGTGGTACCTTAAAAAAATTAAAGTAGACAGTGGTAAGTGGTCTGTGAAAGACTTTATATCTTAAAGGGGTCATATGATGCGATTTCAAGTTTTTCTTTCTTTTTGGGTGTTACAAACAGGTAGTGCATAGATAGGATCCCTAAACGTGCAAAGACTAAAGTCTCAAATCAAAGGGAGATTCTTTATAAAAGTTGTGACTTTTCCACGCCTCCCTAAATGCCTTGTTTAAACATGCCCCCACGTCTCTACATCACTGTGTGGGTTTATTATATTAAGAAGGCAGAACTATTATTCACGCTGTAGCGTTGTTGCTGGTGCCATGTTCTGGAGATGCTGTGTTTTATTGTGAAAGTGAAGCTGATTTGTTTAGGCTTCAAAAAGATGACACATCTAGAAATGAGTGGTTAAGTTGTATTTACAGCACTGTTCTAGAACAGTTCCACCCAAATTATTATTATGTGCAGTTCATTTTATGGAGGACTGTTTCCTGTTTTCCAAAATAATGTATTTTTTAGCAGCGTACGACTCCTTTTAATGTAGTGAGATTAGAAAATTATAGTACAGGAAGTAAAGTAATTGTTCTAAAGGATTATTGTATTTTCTGGACGTTAGCTGTGGAGGCAGAGGTCATTGCCAGAGGAACAGTGGGGTTCTCTGGAGCCGAGCTGGAGAATCTAGTTAATCAGGCTGCATTAAAGGCAGCTGTCGATGGCAAAGACATGGTGACCATGAAGGAGTTGGAGTTTGCTAAGGACAAAATACTTATGGGTAGGTACCTCTAACTAATGCTGCATGAATTAAAATTTAGTTGATCTTAATAGAAAAATTAACCCCTGAATTTTAGATGACTTTTTTTTTTTTTTCTTTCTTTTTTTTCCCCAACCGTAAAAACTTTTTTGTAGAAACACCCAAACCAAATATAAGGTTTTACTAATTCAATTTGGCCAATGAACTCTGTATTCAGTTCAGGGTGTTATGTATTATCATACTGTGCATAGGGTGTCATGGTAAAGCTGTAGGCAACAAGACTTCTTTTGATATTTCAGCTAAACAGATTTTACACATCCCTATTCTGCTAACAGTAGGGGATGCACAATACTGGATTTTTGCTGAACGGGCATTAGGACCTGCCATTAGGACTGTGCTTTAAGACTCAGCCACACTGCTGTCTTGATCTAATAATTAGCACCCAGAGCACATTTAGTTAATGTATTTCTCTTATCCACGAAACAACGCCAATTTTAAATTTAAAGCCCATATCCGCCGATTATCAGCCTGCTAATATTTTGCATCCCTAACTGTCAGTTTTGGTCCTGATGAAGTCTGTCCATGCTGACTTGTTTACCTCTTGCCTCTTTTATACTTTTATACCGCTTTATACACTCATTTTTGGCCCTTGCAATCCAGTTGGCCAGAAACAAAAAAAATTACATTTTCTTTGAATATTTTTTTCATTTGCTAAAAAGTTGGTGCATCTCTTATTTTCCATTGATTGCTTCTTTTCTGCAGGGCCAGAACGCAGGAGTGCAGAGATTGACAAGAAGAATAAAGAGATTACAGCATACCATGAGTCAGGCCATGCTATTATTGCATACTACACCAAAGATGCCATGCCCATAAATAAAGCCACTATTATGCCGAGAGGCCCCACTTTGGGTCATGTGAGTATATTGTAATTTATTATGAGTCTCTGCTTTGAAAGGACTCTCACTTTTGGTTGAAACTGTAAAGTCAGGGTCAAAATATTTTAGAGAGATGAGTTACATGATTATTTTTTCAAGTGTGAGACAGTATGCTCGTGTTTTTGTTCTCATCTCTGTAGGTGTCCATGCTCCCAGAGAATGACCGCTGGAGTGAAACTCGTTCTCAACTTCTGGCCCAGATGGACGTCAGCATGGGCGGCCGAGTGGCTGAGGAGCTCATCTTTGGCAGTGAGAATATCACCACTGGTATGTATGTGACAGAACTGTTTTCTCTGGCATTCACTGGTAAATCATTCAGAATGTTTGTGCATGCATGATGAAAAGACTATATGAGACCCTGGACCACAAAAACAGTCATAAGTCTTATTTTGAGGGTAAAAAAAATTGTCCAAATGAAGTTTTTAGCCATGCATATTAATAAAAAAAAATTGTTTTTAATATATGTTTCCAACTTGATCTTTACATAATATCCTAATAATTTTGTGGCATAAAAGAAAAATTATTTTGAGCCATAGTGTATTTTGGCTATTGCTGCGAATGTGTCTTTGCTGTAGGTGTGTTTATTGTACATTACATTTCGTAAATACATGAGAAGACGATGTATGAATAGTAAATACCGCAAGAAGTAGGGCTGCACGATATTTCATGCGATAGTCATGTGATAGGTGATGGAGATTTACCACTAATCAAAGAACTGGCTTTACTGACGAGATGTGCATGAGCATCGCATGCTTTATATTGTGCAGCCCTACCGCAAAGTGATGCTCATCGGCTTATTTCTGTTCATATGTGACACTTTTTTTGTTGTTTTCTCATAGGAGCATCAAGTGATTTTGACAGCGCTACAAAAATAGCCAAAATGATGGTGACCAGATTTGGCATGAGTGAAAAGGTTTGTCATATTGAGCAGCTTATTTTTGCTTACTTGAATATACATAGATGTTATTGTGAGATTTTATTTCCTTTTTATTCAAATTTCTCAATGCCAAATGTCATTAACTTCACTTGTACTCAAACTAAAAGAAATTAAGTTGAACATTTACCATCTGAAGCTTCAGTTTCTACAAGTTAGAATTCAGTAGAAAGCAAGGCAGCTCACTAGTCTTATATATATTATATATATATATATATATATATATATATATATATATATATATATATATACATACATACATACATACATTACATTACATTACATACATACATACATACATTACATACATACATACACAGCTTTTTATAAATGGTTTTCTTGTTTAAGATCTATTGACATCTATTGATTTTTTTTTTTTGTGTTAATAGTTGGGTGTCATGACATATGCTGACCTCACCAAGCAGAGCCCAGAAACCCAGGCAGCCATTGAACATGAAGTCAGGACACTTCTGAGGGTAAACTTTGTTCCAATCTAATTCAATCCTCAGATCATTACATCAACATTGCATTTTTAAGCACTCAACAGCCTGCTGTTAACATTTCTTAACATCAATTTTTGTCTAATGCATTTGTGTGGATTCTCCTAGGATTCCTACGAGCGTGCTAAAGCGCTCTTGAAGTCTCGTTCTAAGGAACACAAAAATCTTGCAGAAGCTTTACTTCGATATGAGACGTTGGATGCCAAAGAGATCCAGCTGGTCTTAGAGGGAAAGACATTAAGCAGCAGATGAGGGCTCACCGGGATCTTCAGTTAACAGGAAAAGGACAATGGAACCCTTAATACATGAATGTACATATGCAACCGAGAGCTTGGTAGGCCAACACTCCCCATTAGTAAAGATTTTTTTTTTTTCCTGAGCCAGATCTCTAAACAAACAAACAAACAAAAAAACGAATTAGTTTTACATGCTTGGGATTTTCTTCCAAAGAAACTGTCAGTGTGAGAATTAAACACATTTAGTATCTATTTCAGTGTTTTTTCTGTCCCATTGACTGTAGGTGCTGCCTTATTTGTAGTGGAGCAGATGCTGAATTTGAATAAATCATTAAGCTGTAAGCAACAGTCCAGTTTACTATGAAGTTAGGAAGAAATGCGCTGTTCACTGTTTCTGACACGGTTGTCTAAGCCAGGCTAAGCATATGTCGACTGGTGGCCTTTGAGAAATGGAAGGGAATGTATTTTTAAGGGAGTGGAATGTTTCAAAGCACTTTGGTACCGGGACATTTATATTATTTGTGTGATGCATATAATATTATCTGCTTGTGAACAATGCTGCTTCAAAATACCTTCATAGTCACAGTAAGTTAATACACCAGAACCCAGAATGCTGTTGCATAAACCTTCTGATAAGAAATTCCAAGTGGCCCAGTAATAGGTAAACTTGTGTAGTTTGAGCGTTGTTTCACACGACTACTTTTATGCCATTATACTATCCAGAATACTACGTGTTCCATGTTGTAGGTTTAAATGCTCTCTCGCATCACTTTGATCATACGTGGCAACCATGAAACAAAGGGAGATGTGGTATTCATTTAAATTTGATATTAGATCTGCACTTCTCGGCTTCCAGCGGTTATCACACTCGGGTTTATTCAGCTTTATTCTACATATTATTTATTCATGTACAGTAGCTCTACATCTATGAGTTTACCTTGCCTCCATGTATGTTTGCCTTTTACCCAAGCTCGTTTTAGTTGTGTGTATATACAGTGTATATTTATAATGAATAAAACTAAAAACAAGGACATTGTATCATTGTATATAAGTATATTAGATTGATTTTAGTTTGCTTGGTTTGTAATTCAAAATGATTTTTCCTTTGAAGCTGTTGCACATTACGTAATGAATGGGAGCTTAAATGAATAAAGAAAACCTAATTGTCCATAATTGTTATTTTAATATATTCTGTGATCATTTCTGCATTGCCATTGCACAACCATTCAAGTGCACTTTAAATGCTTCGTTTTATGTAGAAAATGAGAGTAGTGCACTAGGTGCCGTCGTGATGTAGCGTATTGTTAAGGGGTGGTGTGTGGATGTTGATGAGTGTGTTGTGGTTGCTTATTGGTCCAAATTTAAAGTCTAGGGATTTTCATCCAATCCCGTTTCTTTGCTTGGAAGTGTCATTAACTTTCCTCTTGAAGCCACACCGATAAAATAACACCCTTTTTTTTGTGTTGAGTTAGACATCAAATACTCACACTTCGGATGTTTCAAGACTTTGGTTTATCTTTGAAGCACAAATGTAGGTATTTTTTATAAAATTCAAGATTCCTGCCTCTCCATTTTAATGTTAATTCTCCCAACATTCTGATAGTTCAAAAGGTTCATAAATAGATTATAAAATAATTCCACTTGAATTAAAGTGGTTTGTTTTTCATAGAATTGTCTGCATTCATACATTAAGGCTGACAAAAGCGTCTACATTACATTTTAGTCATTTTATCCAAATCGACTTACAAAGTAGACGCATACGCTGCCGTTCAAAAGCTTGGGATCAGTAAAGAGTTTTAGGCCTTGTTCCACAAAAGCGGCTTGGCTTAGCTTATGCCAGGACTAGGCCTCAGTTAAATTAAGATATTTAGGCAACTTTTACAAAAATGCCCTAGAAGTAAACATTACAGGTGTGCGTCTCGACAGAGAACAATGACACTGATATATTTTAAGATATGTCAGAGCAAGATATTTTTATTTGAGACAGCTCAAACATGTATTTTAGTCTGTGACTAGCTTAAGCCTTATCTGTAAAACCGTGTGTTTGAGTTTTAAATGTAGTCTCTTGTGTTCCTCAAGGCTGTATCTATTTGATCACAAATACAGAAAAATTCAAATATTGGTTTTATTATACTTTAAAATACTATTTATTTCTGTGATCAAAGCAGCAATACTCCAGTCTTCAGTGTCATATGATCCTTCAGAAATCATTCTGATATGTCAATTTATTATGATTGCTGGGAACAGTTTTTGGAAACTAATATTTTTCCTGGATTTGTTTGAATAAAAAGTTTAAAAGATCAGAATGTAAAGTTAAAATATTTTAAAACAAAAAGTCTATATTATCAACATGACATTAAATACATGAGTAATAATGCTGAAATTCAGCTTTGCATTACAGAAATAAATATGGTTTTAAATATTACAATTTTTTGTGTATTTTTAAATAAAGCCTTTATGAGCAGAAGAAACCAACTGATTGAAACTTTTAAACAGTAGTGTATATAATCCCATCAAATATGGTAAACAGACCTTTAAAACAAGAAATTGTCTTTTTACTTAGTTTATTTAATAAAATGTTAATTTTACATGTATATCGAAAAGGAGTACTTGAAGAAAAAGCATGTTTGATTTTCGAATTCGGTGCTACCGTAATTTGTGGCAAAATCCAAAGAACGTTAGAAATACAGGAATAAAAATAAGGCCATGAAGCAGCCCAAAACTAATGACTAGAAACACAATGGTGAAGAACGTTCTGAATATGTAGCTGCTGGAAGCTGAAAGCACAACCACACCCACGATTGTAGACAGAGCCCCCTGAAGTATGGGGTAGCCCAGGTGTGTCACTGCCTCCACAACTCTTTCATTCACATCGGCCTTCGTACTGGACACAAAACTATAGGAGATATGAGCAGAGAAGTCCACAGAAAAGCCGATGCTAATGACCAGGTTTATCATGGAGATTGAATCAAGACTTACGTTTAGCAGCGCCATAAACCCAGTGACTCCCAAAATGACTGAAGCGATGGCAAAGGCGACCCACAAGGCACAAAGAGGATTTGGAATCAGCACAAGGGAGATGAGCAGCATAACTAGGGTTGCCACAATGATGGTCTGAAGAGTGATATGCCCAATCATTGTATATTGATCATAGTATATAAACGCTGGATGGTAGACCAACAGTGGACATGGGCAGCTCTCTGCTGTCTTCCTTAGTGAGATCAATATACTCTTCTCGGTTGAATTTTGCACAACTGTCTGCAGAAACAGACGTGAAGCAGCTATGTCGTTATTGGTTATATTGACGTCCTGTTTGAGTATTGGTTGGTGGTCCAGAAATTCATAAAGATGTCTTTTAAATTGACCTTCTGTGCTGATGTTCTTACCGCGTTCCTCAGCATACTTTTCAAAGGAATGAAGCCAAGATGTCAGTGTCAAGTTCTTGACAAAATTCAATTCCTGAAACTGTACAATGCACGACTCGAGTTGCTGCCGTTTACTCTCCTCCCAGTATGGAAATGTGCCATTGATAGCTAACATTATATTTGGTCCGTAATAATCAAAGTATGTCTTTTCAGCTTCATAGTACTGGATGATGTACGATTTATCAAGTGCTAGGTTCCTGAGATCAATGCCTTCCTTGAGTTGCAAACAACCATAAATGCTAACGGCAACGTACGTTAAGTAAATCAAGATTACTAAAGCTTTACTCCAAGCTGCTGTCACAAACGGTCCATAATACTTCCTGAAGAACAGTGTTACTGGGTGCTCTTCCTCAGTACCTGTGTTATGGTCGTACGATCCTCCAACACAGCAGAGGGTATACACTTTAGACCGTCCTGGTGGGACCTCGTCTGGGACCTTCATGCAAGTTAACCAGTGTCTGTTCGCCCCCTCTCTCCTGCCATTCAGAGCCAAACAGGCTCCAAAGAAAGTGATGTTATAGAAGTAGCAGAACAAGACAGCCGTGCCTGCATACAGACAGAACGACTGAACAGAGCCGAAGGGATTGCCGTAGCTGAGGTAAAAGGCTAGAACATCAGTCAGGGTGGTGATAGTAATGGAAACGGCTGCCTCTCTGTAGGTATCAGCCATGCGTTTTGGCACTGTGTCTTGAATGTTGGTCCGTTTCCAGCTGGAGATCATGATAAACATGTCATCAATACCGATTCCTAAAAAAAAAGTTTTACATCCTGAAATTAAAATCTTTCGGTTGTGGAGAACATTAAATGTAGTGCTCTTTGTACATTTGCATTTATGCATTTTGACCAGTTATCCAACGCGACCTACAGTGTGTGGAGTAAGATGTGTCACCTCCTTAATCTAGCATCTTTTTTCAATCCATCATATAGCTTTATCTCCTGTATGGCACTAAAAATATTTCCATATCTCAAAATATGTAACATGCGTATTCGTCAGCTGTTTTGGGTCACCACTGACTTCCATGGCAGGAAAAAAAATACTATGGGAGTCGATGGTGACCCAAAACAGTCTGGTCTCAAACCTTTTTAAAAATATCTTCCTTTGTGTTTGGCGGAACGGATAAAATGAATACAGGTTTGGAACTACTTTAGGGTGAGTAAATAATGACAGGATTTTAAGTGTATCAGCTGGTCTTCTAGTGAGCTTGCTTCAAAATGTTGAAAATGATTTCATATATTTAAATATTTAAAATATACTTTAGAATGGGACTGTGTATTACTAAACGGTTATTCAGTTTAGGGACCGATTTATTTCTATTTTGATTTGCAGATACAGTACCAACTTTAAGGTTGAATGAGTTCAAAGCAGTAAAGATAATAAACTTAATCTAAGATACAGAATCTTACCAAGAATTAGGAATGGAGAAGATGCCACAGTAATAACAAATGGCACCTTTATGAGTAACAGCAACCCAAAGCTGGATAGCACTGCTTGCGCAGTGGAGAAAACTCCAAGAAAAGCCACCCATGCTTTATTCCTCACGTTGTCAAACCTGCAGAATTAAATAATGTATACTGATTTACGATATCAGATTTGCAATCTAAATGTTTTTGGTTAATGATCTGTGTCGCACAAACCTTAGGCAAGATATTATTGAAAATGAGATGGCGAGAAAATAAGTAATAGCAAACAGTTCAGTGACAGATTGGGTGCTCTTTTCAAACTCCTGTTGTCTTGACATGGATGTGAAATAGGACACCTGAGAAAAAAAGAATTATAATTCAGGCACGTACTTAAAGATGATCAGACGAAGAATCATACGAGATACAGAAACTACCTAAATATAAAGTTAAAGTATGAATGATCCAACCATTTGCCATTATAAAGCTAGCTCAAGATCACTTGAAAATGGTATTCAGTTGTATATGATGCAGTATAAGTGTGGCTACTTGAAGACACTAAATATGCAATAACAATATGCAACATTAATGCGTTTCATAATTTAGAAAATTGACAGTTGGATGTGATTGAGCTCATGTCATCTTTCATGTAGTTCTTGAGATTAAAAACTGGGAAACTGTTTTAAACACAATGGCCATGCACTCTACAGATATACTTACTTCGGTTTTAGAGGTCGTTACATTAGAAAGCAAGTCTAAAAATCCCCGAAGCCACGCATCTTCCAGTGTATTATTGCTCTCTCGCAGATAATAGAAGAGTCTCATTGCTTTGGCGCTTCGAACAACTCCACTGCTATCCACCTCCACCTCACCGATGATATTTCCCATGTGGATGCAGTTGAATTCGGAAGGGCAGTACTCAGGAAACGTTACCTTGACAAAATCGATGTTGCTGGCATTGTAATCCAGAACGTCAAGCATCACGTTAGAGTTGCACGTTCCGTTCGCAGCGGCGCAAACATCCGAAAACGCAAGCCGCCGTGCGTCGTGAGCCGCGGTGATTCTTCTAACCTCTCCGTCGACGCGGATGACCTCTTCCAGCTCGTCGACGCCGAGTACGTTTGTCCGACAGGAGAACAGCAAAGATGCGAAAACGCCATCGGTGTTCAATCGCGCAACCGAAAATTGCGTGTCAATCGGTGGAAACGTTTCTCGAAAGAACCGCCTCTCCGCTTTGGCTCGACCGTTTTTCGGTGTGAACTGCTCCACAATGTCGTTGGATTTCAGGTCGTTCAAAAAGTAAAATCCTCCCCCGAGGCCCGCGGACAGCGCCAGCGGGAAAGTGATGAACCACCACGGATGAAGCCCTACGAACTTACCGATACTTTCAAAACAAAGCCGGACGGGCTTTTCAACGCAGTCTGTGATGCAGGACACCATGGCTACCGCAGAGATAACTGATGTGTACACCTGTGGACGAGGAGATGTGCGGGTTATGTATATGCCTCATTTGAATATGTAACACTTCGTTTTGTTACTGCACGCCTATTGTAGCCAAGTGCATTTGCAATGGGCAATGAACCGACTTCCAATGGTGGCATATTAACTGGAATAAAACAGTTTAACATAAAGATGGATGTGGTGAATGCATTTTTAGTGTTTAAATGCAAATTTATGGTAATTTGTAAGTGATGTAACAGGTCATTTCTCTCCAGAGCTGGTACAATAGACTATACATGTGCTGGCACAAAGGTTCTCTTTAGACTTTGTCTTGGTAACTATTTCCTTTAGAATTGCCCCTCAAACCTATAATCGAAAAGTTAGCTTCTTTTGAAAGGAAACAATTTTCTGAAGCAGTGATCCAGGAGTTTACCTCCTGTGTAACTACCTAAAAACCTCACGTGGAACAAGCGAAGCGTGTTTTTAACGATAAAGGTTTTTAAAAAGTTTACAAATCAGTTTCCCTGGGTATGCAGTGAAACAACGGACCTCTGTAGAGTAAAAAGCAGACAATGGGGAGAACTAGTAATTTACGTCCTTGCTGAAACTGGCAAAGAACCGGTCAGCATAAAAACTGGGATCTGTACCTCAACATTACACTAGACCAAAAAAATCTGTGTTTAGTAATTAGAGAGAGGGATCTTGAAAAACAGTATTCTTTAAAAAAGTTTCCTTTGTGTTTGTGTAATTAGCTAAAAACCTCACGTGCTTGTTTTTAACGATAAAAGTTTTAAAAAAAGTTTACAAATCAGTTTAACTGGGTATTTACACAGTTTAATACATTATTTTGCTTACTGCTTTGTTTTGGATTTTGTAGATGGATTAAAAATAAAAAAAACGCACTGGTGAAAAAAAGCAGTAATTTTTATTGCATATACTGTATATTCATTTCTGATATGGCAGACTAGCTTGTTTGTTGTTAATCAATCAATCAATCAAAATCATTTTTATTTATAAGAAAATCGCAAATCACAAAGACACCGGTCAGCATAAAAACTGGAGGGTTTGTTAAACCAAGAGTGTACCCATGTTTTAATGACATCAGTGTTCACTCAACCATTCCAGGTAAAAGTTGTGTTGTCGACGTTACTTTAGTTACTTTTTTTTTGCATTTCATCATTGTGATTCATTTTGATGAAATCAGTTATAATGTAATAATGCATATTCAGGTTTAGTCTAGAACTAGACAGTATTCACACACAACTCCTCTGGCCTTCTTATTTCTCCTAAGTGGAGACTTGTCAGTCAATAAATGGGAAATCAATCAATCAATCAATCTATCTATCTATCTATCTATCTATCTATCTATCTATCTATCTATCTATCTATCTATCTATCTTCGGTATCTCCATTTTTTATTATTACTTATTTTTCTGTTCGTGCATTTTCTTATAACTAGTTAAAAGTTCAATTCTTCATATGGTGCGTTTGTTAAAAATCTGTATATTTCAAATAAACGCTGTTGTTTTGCACAATTTTTTTTTTCTAAAGCTGACTGACTATGGAAACGCAGTGCAACCACTTTCTAACAGGGTACACCACGAGCTATTTAATGGACATTTATCTCACCTCGTGGGTTACGCAATGCTTTCTCGGTATCAAGCCGTCAGTGGGATCATATGCCGACGGACAATATTAAGATATGAGAATTCGAGCTTTATTTTGTCATTCAATTCCTCATCACCAATAGTCATTCCGCTTCATGAACACCATTTATGAAATCATTAAAAGTAGCCCCGATGTTTTTATTTCAACGGCAGGCTACCGTTTGGATTTCTTACGCAACGTCTAACGCGAGCCTCGTGACGTCACGCTCCCGTCGGAAGTTCCAGCGCAGCAGCGAGCGCAGAGTTGAACCAGCTTCAGTGTAAACAAGCCAGAACATGGACGACGACGTGTTAACGACTTTGAAGATTTTAATCATCGGCGAGAGCGGTGTCGGCAAATCAAGGTGAGGTCCGAAAACGCTGTTTATTTCCGTTTAGCCTTTATCGTACAGTAAGACGAGCTGTCAGATAGCGTTAGCTTCGTCCGTACGAGCAACAAGCTCAGCTAAACTAATGTTGACTGTCGTCCGTGGACAGACTTTGCCAATTCTATCCAGCCGTTAAACTCAACTTTTAAATATTGTTCCGGCCTCAAGAACAAAAGGAAACGCTGTAGCGTGCCCCTCGTGATATTTTTAGCCCTCAGACTTGTGTTGACTTCTAAGCACTCTCGATTGTTAGCTTCGTGTTTGTAAAGCCGTGGACATTATTTTCGCTTGGCTTTTTAAGTTATTCGGGTAATGAATACTTTGTATACTGTTACTGTTGTCGCATCCCTCTAAATATTTAATAAGAGCATCAGCAGTGTTTAGCTGGCAGCTGTTTGCGTAGCAGTCATGCTATCTGCTTATTGTGTGGTGTGGCAGTTAACGTCCCTCTAATTATACAGGCCTAAGAGTTTACAGAGGGGTCAAATACTTCATATAAACAACAGATTGAAACTATATGATGCCAAAGAGATTTAGCTGAATTAGTGTTAAAAGTAATTTTTTTTCAGGACTCTTCCTCATCCGCTCGTTTGAGTGAATTTGTCATGTTTACAGAAAACCACACGAGGAAAAAGGAGTTAATTATGTATCCTTTTAATGCTGATTTTCTTCTGTTTCTCCAGTTTGCTCCTGCGCTTCACAGATGACACATTCGACCCAGAATTAGCTGCGACAATTGGTGAGTCATGTCCTTGTGAATAGTAGTAACCAGGCATCGTTAACAGGCCTGTAATCAGTTCATGCTCAAAACTAATGAGCTTATAAACTAAACCTTACTTGGCATTGAAGTCTCGTTGTTAAAATGTTTAGTGTAATCCTTTGTATATTTTAAAGTCTGCTCCATTTCTGTATTTTTGTTTGGTTATTTAGGTGTGGACTTTAAAGTGAAAACCATCGCGATAGATGGCAACAGAGCAAAGCTGGCCATATGGGTAAGTGCTGTAGGATAGTCAAATGTTTTAGAAACACTCTTAAATTGGCTGAACAATTATCATCGTGTCCACTGCTCTTACCATTGTCCTGTGCCACTAGATGTCACTATCACGCTTCGTAGAATTAAGTGACGTAGTCTGCTTCGAAAGTTGCTGAAATCCTCGTGAACTTCTGTTTTAGGACACGGCCGGTCAGGAGAGGTTCCGAACTCTAACACCAAGCTACTACAGAGGAGCCCAGGGAGTCATTTTGGGTTAGTGTTTTTGAATATTTGATTTCATTATATATTACGCGGTTCTTTGGAATATTTTATGCTGATTGGCCAGTCTGCAAAATATGTTTTGTATATTGACCAGTACATTTTAGGATTGTCCAAGAGTCTTATGTCTCTCGGATCATTCTGTGGCGTATCTACGCATTTGATTGCTTTGTTAATTTAGTAATTAGTCACTTATGATGTGGAACAATGTATAGTCGCCCAGATGTTATTGCAAGACAACGCTGCGTTATATTAATTCTCAAATTCAATCAAATTCTTGTGGTGGTTGAATGCAGAATTTAAATTGTAATCGTTTTCTCTTCTTTTAGTGTATGATGTCACGAAGCGGGACACGTTCACAAAGCTTGAGAACTGGCTTAATGAGCTAGAGACATACTGTACGCGCAACGACCTGGTTAAAATGCTAGTTGGGAACAAAATCGACAAGGTTTGTTTTGATGAATGTTATTCTCAATGTAAAGCTTCCTGATACAATGTGGAGGTTGTTTTAAATTAAGAGTCTTGAAGAGGTACTTCACTGAAAAATGAACCCTCAAAATGAACATACTTGGACTTATTAATGCTTTTTTTGGTAGAGGAAAGGTATTTTCAAAATTTTCTCATTTTTACTTAAAATATTCAACTTAATATTCAACTTAACAAATATTCAAAACGCAATTGAAAATACACCTTGCTATTCTTTTTGAAAATTGTTTTGGATATTAATAAAGGAAAGTATTCCAAGTCTAGCCTCAACTTCAGAAAACTCAAATATTGAAGTCTGCATGAAATCACAATTTTTTATTTTGTTAGCCGTATGGACATGTCCCTACCAATATTTAGCGACTATCAAATTGTCCATAGCAATATTTAGATCAATTGATTAAATATGTATACATTTTTATCACTCTGTACACATCTGAAGTAGGCAATGTTTTACCATTGATATTACCTAAAAATTGAAAGTAGACTAATTACGTTACAAAACTGCATGCTTTAAAGGATGCACATCTATACATGCTGTTACGTGCCCTACCCATGTCAAAAGCAAAACTTGGCTTCTGTTATGTCTTACAAATTATTCAGAATTATTGTACGGACACTCTCAGCTTTTTTTTTTTTTTTTTTTTTAAGTAAAAAAAGAATACAGCTAAACTCAAATTACATTTCTTAAAAATATTCAGAAAATGTTTTAATTAAAATGTTTATTTTCCAGAAAGAAAGTAAAACGCAATAAGATTTTAAACATTTCTCTGATTTATTTTAAAAAAGACGGTAAACAAGTGAAAAACATTTGTTTACAATCGATTTTTAATAGAAACATGAGCATGCCAAAAACTAGTTGAATGTGACCTTAAAGATAAGATGTTGAATTTATGTGTGCTGACATTGGGAGTTTCCTAGAACTAACGTTTTTTAGTTGCTTTGTCTTGGGTGACTCAGCATTATAATTAGATCGATCTATCTGTTTCAGGACAACCGTGAAGTAGACCGGAACGAAGGCTTGAAATTCGCACGAAAACACTCTATGCTTTTTATTGGTATGTTACCTCTTTATTACGTTTCATTTCGTTTTCAGTTAGATTGGATGTTTTGGATAGTCCTACCTGCATCTTAAGCAAATTAGTTTTTTTTTTTTTGGCAGTAAAGACTCCTAGCCGTCATGTGAACGAGCATGATGGTCTGCCTTTGTCCAGACAGTCCTGACTTGCCAGAATTGTCTTTATATTTTCCTGGCTCTTTGAAATAAAGTTACAGATGTCAGAATAGTTTTCAGGTATCTTTGTTCTTGTAGCGATCGGAACAATAAGTCTTTCTGCTATAGCACTACTCTGGGATAGCTTATATAATTCATCCCCCGACCCCAAACACACACACACACCTGTTTGGTCTCAAAAGATCACATATTCTTTACGAGATTAACTACTTTCTTGTATATCACTAGGCAGGATGATTTTTTTTTCTGTTAATGGTGCTATATGTAGGATTGACACAGAGTGGTTGAACTAGGTAATGCGGTCCGAATTCAAAATATTGGAGACCGTTACCCGACCCTCCTACTCAGACACACACGCAGGTTGTCAGATTCATTGTGTTTTCCACCAATTGGCAAACCAGGGTCCGAAACACGACTGGGTAAACTTGACAGTGGACGGGTTTCACAAACCAAAACAGAAGCTGACATTCTGGGCCGGAACGCACGTTTTCAAAGTAGAAAAATTGACTAGTAGTTAGTAGTTATATCATATAGTATTTTTATGCTTTAATAGCACCTTCAGATTGTTTAGTTTATAGTTTAGTTATGGTCAGTGGTGTCCAATCCTGCTCTTAAAGGGTCAATATCCTGTAGTTTTTAGCTGTAACCACCTATAAACCACCTATAAATCACTGCATCTCACTTATTCCTTATTGTGTTTTTTCCCTCTCCTGTCCTTTCTTAACCCACGTGGTTATCAGAGGCTAGCGCAAAGACGCGAGATGGAGTCCAGTGTGCCTTTGAAGAACTGGTTGAAAAGATCCTGCAGACACCAGGGCTCTGGGAGAGCAGCATCCAGAACCACGGTGTCCTGCTGTCTGATCACGAACAGCAGCGTCAGGGTGGCTGCGGGGGTTACTGCTCCCTGGTTTAACATCCTCACCTCGACCCAAGAACTACAAACTGGGATGGAAAGCACCGATTTCTTCCTTCTGAATGAGAGCTTCCTCTGAGGGGGAACGGTCTGCTCCCTTAGAGCTGGTCAAAGGGACCTTTGCAGTTTGCACAGTCTGTCACTCAATGTCGTTTTATTCTGTCTCAGAATTCCGTCACATTATTCTCAATTAACGTATCACAGTGCTACTTCACCTGTAGCCGGTGCAAATCGTCATAACGCAAAATAAGTCCTTTTAAAAGATTACCCCCTGAGCATGTTGAAATATTCCAGATATAAAGCTCTCCGCCGCCCCCAGCAGGACGGCAGAGTTGACACGCTTCCCCCTCAGTGGGAGCACCGTCTTTGACCTGATTTGTGTAGGCCAATAGGATTCTAGGAGGGGAGGGGCCGAGAAACGGCAGGATCTGATCGGTGTGATGAACTCATTCTACGTGGACGCTATCAAATGTCCTTTGCACCTGTACTGCATTTCATCCGCTTAACATATTCTCTGCTGCTCTCATTTTAATCTCCAGCTTTTTATTTGCATTCGTATCCTCATGTTATTTTTTATAATATTTGGCCTTAGAAATATTTCTTTGCATGATTCTACCTACTCGAAGAGTTTGAAATATTATTTTGTAAATAATACATCTTCAGTAGCTGCTCTGAATCCTCATTCACACAGTAGTCCATGGAATGCTGTTTAGCTCCAGCTCTCATGAGTTGAGATACATTAAGCATGTTTAAATGATGTAATCTATGATGACTTTTGTCTGAATAACACATGAGATGATTTTACTTTACTGTGTTTTAATCTTTGACTCAATTTTTGTTTTCTGGTGAATGGATACCAAAAATAACTTGTATTCATGTTCATTCAACGCAAAGCTGTTTTCTTACTTGATAATGATTCTTTCCACATAGTGACTTGAAACTGAGGATTTGGTCATGCCTTAATATTAATATATTATTAATATATCCAATCTGCATGCACTACAGGCTTTCACTGTGAATCTAGAGAGAGAGTATGTTATTCTAGCCAGTCAAAATGGCCAATGGTACATGGGTAAAGTGGTCATTTCAATTAATTATAAACATATCTTGGGAACGAGGTTTGAGTATTAATATGTTATTATTCCTGTGTGTTTGTTCTGCTGCTGAGAGATTTATTCAGTCATAGGAAGAATGGCGTATGACTTCCTGCAGCTGCAAAACCATACAGTAACTAGCACCCTAATTAGGATTTCTTACAATTTATTGGCATTAAACTCACATACAGAAGTTCTGTTTCCATGCATTCTTAATTTTCAGTTTTGTGGATGCGTTCTTTCATTTTGGCTGTTGTCCTTCAACAGCAAGGTTCTACTCTGTATGCCATTTTCCACTATGGAGTGGAAAATTGGGAGAAATTATATACCTAGCTTTTTTTTTTTTTTTTTTTTTTGCATTAAAATCTCTAACTTGCAAAAGTGTTTGTACCCCAAACTGCCACGGTATAGCCTTTGTTAAAGTCTGTGTGAATGTCTGTTTAAAATTATACTTTAATAATTAATAATTAGTGTAAATTGTAATAAATGAATTCCAGATGGGCATTGTAGATGTTCTGACGATCACATAGAGGCAGGAAATTGATCGCTGTTTTGTTTGATACTGTGCACTGCATAAATAGACTCTGAAAACACAATGAACATGCCAATCACACCAAAAGTCGTGCTTTTTCAAAATGAAGTGGCACCTTATGTCATTTAATGAAACTGTAGGCTTAACAGTAGTGCTGCTCTAAAATATAAAAAAGTATAGCAGCCGAAACTAAAAACTGCGGGCTATATCGGTGAAGGTGACTTAACTTCATTGAAGTATTCACACAAAGACGTCTCAGTTTGATTAAGCCATCAGTCTGATTGCTTGGATTTTTTTGGTTGCATTTAAACTATGGAAAGAGTGACCACAAACATAGATAAAAACCGAGATCATGTGAGGTCTTATGTTTTAAATCAGCATGTCTTTTATTCACTATTGCGACGCAAGTTTGAATAAAACGGCTTTTCGAATGAGAAAACATAGGGAGGGGTTTGATTTTATCCATCAGAAATCCTGATCCATTATCCATTGGATCGTTGTTTTCTTTTGTTGCAGTCCCACGTGAGTGACAGGTCGCTAGAGAGGAGGATAACCAGGCGTATTTGTGGAACGAACTTTTATAGATAAAGATAAAATAGGCAGGGTTTTTCTTTGTAAGCGGTTTTCTTATTTGCTAGGCGCATTTTACACAAATGTATGAAAAAGGTGTGAAATAAAATCTTAAGTAAATCAGACATAATTACAAATACTTTTCATGCCACGATAAAGAGTAGAATCAGCTCCTTGTCAGCGCGTTATTCGGTTTTCTGGAAAGCAGATTTTGCACGGATCTGTCAAAATTACATTTCTGATAATGCCTTCAATACAGCCAAGTAATTACACCGCAATCTGTAAGCTTTTCAAATATCGACAAACCTATTTTACTAAGAAATAGCCTTAAACCGTTTCGTATACGTACTGCAAGTCATTTCTAATTGTGATTCTGATTTTATATTTGTGATAACATCTGTCCAAAGTTTACTTTCCAGGCAACCGTACAATGCACTGGCAAAGGAGCTCTGCGAGCAATCAGATCCCACTCTTTAATGTGGCATTAACTTTTTTTTATTTTTATTTTTTTATAGAAATATCACCGTGGCCCTCGTGATGCCTGGAACCGAAACTACATCAAAATCAACAGATTTCCACCGCTGTTACACTTTTCCTGCTAGTTCTCCATTTCGTTTCGAGGTGTTTTACTATTTGCATTGGGCTCTCCGTGTTGATACAGCGGGTGCAGTTGACCACTGAATCATTCTAGATGAGGGCAAGGCCAGAAGAATGGTGAATAATGTGCTTTAGTCTTCCTTGAAGCGTGGGTGGGGAGAAAGAGGGCTCGAGAGCGAAACACTGAGCATGTGGTCAGGACCGTAAGTAGATACGCTGTAGGGCAGACCGTCTCGTATGTTCAGTTCCAAATTCTTACTGCTGGCTGAACCGTTTTAAAGCATCCACCGAGACTAAAACGCACCGAACTGTTCAAACAACTTATCTAGGAGGCTTATCAGGTACATGAAATGCAAATGCTTATCCAATATGGCCTAGTACAAGCGGCTGAGCTCTGTGCAGATGTCAAGGGAAATAGTTTTGACATGGGCAGTGCTATTTCCTTATCAGATCGAAGTGTTAGTTGATTTTAACCAAAAGTGTCTTCAACTCTTTATATTCAACTCTTAGGGGAAAAATATGGTCAGTTTCTGCCGTAAATAAATGGTGATTGTCATGTCTTTCTATTAAAGGGGTCGTATGATGTGGTTTCTGTTTTTCCGTTTCTTTAGTGCGGTACGCAGCTTTGTGTGCATGTATAAGATCTGCAGATTTTACAAAGCTTAAAGTCTCTAGGAAAATTTTTTATTCTATATAAAATTGAAGGCTCATCCAAACCCCTGATTAAACCACACCCCCACATGTCTACGTCACAATGCGGTAACATTTGCATAATGTAGCCCAAATGGCAACGCAAAGAAAGAAGGAAAGCACTTTATTTGGATTTCTGAATGTAGATGCAGTTATGAATCGTTAAGATTACTTAATGATAACCCAGTTGTTTGAATTTTTAAAAAATGGTCAGTTTCCGACTTTGCTCTGATAATCTGGTGCTTCTGAATTACCGTGAGTAAAGTATGTGTTGTCTGTTCCTCTTTTGGATTTGAAGTGATGATAAAACTAAGGACATTATTTACTGTCTTTAAATTTATTTTGAAATCTGAGCTCTGAACTTTTTTTGATTTTCCTTTTTGTTTTGTCACCTCCAAACTTTCAGTATTTAATAATCACAAACAACAATAAAAGCATTCTCTAGCACTTTTGTTCACGGTGTTTTCTTTGTACGGCTCAATCTGAATTAAATCTAAACAGAAATATTATAAGATTACAAAACTATAACTATAAAATTAAAAATGAAAACTAAAGGACCAAGAATAAGTTAACTCAAAATATTAATAGAAACTGTAACAATACATAAACAATACTAATATAGCGCTTAATTCCTCTGAAGAGTGACTTTATATATTGCAATTGTGATTTTATTTCTTGCATTATACCTTACAAGTACATTTTTGTTTCTTGTTACTGTGCTTTTATATGCACAGTTGAGACTATACAGTATATCTATATCTTATATCATGCAATCATAAGTTTATTTCTGATAATTGTTATGAACTGTTCTAATAACATAGTGTTATTATATATCTCATAATGTGACCCTTATTTAAACATTATGTCACAGTTATGTCTTTCTATTTTTTACTTTGAGTTAACGAGAGGAGCAAATTTAATCAAAGCACATTTGTATTCTATTTAAAAAAAACTTTATTAGCTCTCATTTGACTGAATTTTGCATGATTATCTTCACAGGCAATGGCCCAAATGAACTTAAAAGCCATCCAATAACAAACCAAAGGTTTGTTAAAAAAATTCAAAAAAAAAAAAAAGAATATAAAAAAGAAAGAAAAAGAAACTTCCTCTATATGCAATACTTAAACACAAGAACCCACATGTATATGCCATTGCCATAGGATGACAACAATCCTGTGTCGATTAAAAATAAAATTAACATAACTTAGGAAAATTGAATATATATATGAATATATTACATTTTAGCTACTGACAAAAATTGTATTTCAGAGTCTAAATCGGAATAAGATCATATTTTTGTGCTTCTGTGTTTAGTTGTAGTGATCTTCCACACATCAAACTTTCTTCACTATGTCATTTTTCATTGGACAGTGGTACGAAAAAAAAAAGGAAAAGAAAAAAATAGGCACGTTGGTCGGTCAACATGTAGTTTTCCTCCTAGAAAAGGCTGTTGTGGATCGTTTTCAACAAAATTATTGCATGTAGTACATACTCAAGTGTTCAGGTAGTCTTTTAGTAATTATGACAGAGTACAGAGCGCTGTCCAGTCTGTTAGCCACTAATGTCGGGGTTGTATGGGTACTTTGACAGTCTTAATCTCTGCTATATGGGAAGACTTCTGGATGATACAGCTGGTTGTGCCCGACGTTGAGGTCTCCTTCCCTTGGGCCAGGTTGGTCAGGGCCATGGCGGCATGGAGCTCTTTCCAGTAGGTCTCGTTATTTCCTCCTCCGCCACCTTTGCGAGCACCGCTGTTGCCAAAATAGGGAGGAAACGGTTAATGAGGAGGTTTTAGCAGTACTTAAAAACCGCATGATTCAACGGCGTTCTTACCTCTCACTTTGGCGCGTGCCGCAGTCCAGCGTCACTGAAAACACAGTTTGGTGAGATGAGTTATAAACTGGATATTCGAGCTGGATTTTAAAATAGCCACAAAAGCTACTTGGCCGAAAGCTGGCAAGTCGTTTATGCCGCTAATGAAATATCCCTGAGCTGCTCTGCTCCTCGTATCGATGGAGCCGACGGGTAAACATGTTTTCGCGTGTGCACATGTGTACATGGGTGAGTAAGTGGGTGTTTGTCGAGCTCAGGGAGATTTAAGTGGAGCTCTGCAGGCTGTGCCTACAGCCGCATTCATGTGCTCCGGCCAAAACAAATGCAATTATGCTTCCCCTGCGCTCTCGAGATGGAAAAAGCATATCTGCTCTGTGTCAGAAACGGACACGTTGTTCCACCGCTCTGCAACTGATTTGCATTTTTTTAATTATTACACCTTTTGCTTTGACTAATGACTACATAAATGGTCGTGACGCCGTGTTAAAGGAACGGTCGATCCGACGTGAAAACGTAATCGTGTCGTTCCGATCCTTTCTTTCTTTTGTGCAATACAAATAAAGACGTTTTGTTCGTGGAAGACAAGCAGTGGAGTTACATTTTAAACTCCAAAAAGAATGCAAAAGCAGAATAAAAATGATTCATGCAACTTGTGCAGTCACACTTTAGTTTGGGAACCAATTCTCACATCTAACTTTTAACTACTTATTAATAGTCAGGTAGTTTTTAAGTTTAGAGGTTGGGTTAAGGGATCTAAAATGTGGTCATGCAGAATAAGGCATTATGCTTATTACGTACTTATTCTATCTATAATCTAACCAAATACTTAAACTTAACAACTGCCTTATTAACTATTAATAAGCAGCTAATTAGTTTTTGGTATTAAAAATCAATTAGAAAGATCAGACTGTTTACGACTCATTATTCAGGGCTCTATATAGTAAATAAAGTGCGTTTTGTTTCTCAGATAAAGCTTCAAAGTCTTGGAATAAAGGGCGTGATTGGTATGGAATAATTTTAGCATAGCTTGATAGCTCCATTCCTTTTCTTTGCAACTGAAACAGAGTGATGGGTACATTCTTCAAAATAAATAAGGCTTTGGAACAAGGGTGAGTAAATGAAGACAGTATATAGACTAAGCAACTAACCCAGTCATTGTTAGTGAAGTATTCTTAGCAGTTAATATGCTGTCTTCACACAACCGTTCGGAAAATGAACACTTTTTACGCTATCTGATATTGCCAGCAGTGCGAAATGAATGACAGGAAACATCATGTTTGGTTAGATGAGGGAGGACAGCTCAAACAAATTGAGATCCATGCATTAAACATCCATTGACATTATAAATTTATTTTCAAAGTCATCTTTTGGAATGGGTTTAAATAACGTCCTTTGTTCAATGTACATAAATTGGTTTATAATAGTAAAGCTGTCTCTCTTTTCTGCTGAAAGCACTGAGATCTGTAAAGAAAAATCTCTCTTATGGGAGCTATGAGGGGGAAAATTGGACGACAGTCGCGAGCGCACAAAATGCAATTTTCAATATTCTTTGCCTAAAACATCTCCAACTCGGATTTCTTAAACAGCATTTGTGCCAAGAACTACTATAAACCATTAATAAATCATTTGGCTCTGGTTCCTTTGTGCTACTGAATGTCTCTCATCTTTTTAACTTCACTTCTATTGTCCACAGATGCTTTGGATTGACTTAACCTGTAAAAAAAAGAAAAAGAAAACACACCAATTCCTCTGGCTAAAGACAGGAGGGCTCTATTAAGCAAAATCAAATTAGCTATGAACTGAGATCATATAAAACAAATCTAGAAAAAAAACAGAGATAAAAATGGGTTTTGATTGAATTTTAAATGGGGAAAAAAGAAAGGAAAGAATATTCTCGTATTGCAAAATATTTCGGTTATGTGTCAAGGTAATCTGCAACTATGTGCCGCATGGTGGTTTTATTCTGGGAATTCCAACAAACTCACATTTAAAGTTACCATAAATAGCTGTTTGTCTGCATTGTAGCATATTTTCAAGTAAAACAGTGAGTAAAAAAAGTCGACTGGATGCAAAAGCCTGAATGAATGCCTTCGCTAGGGTATGCTTATCGGACAGCAATGTGCTGAAAATAGAAAAACTGTGTCCTTTGCATATTTCATTACATTTTAACGAAAGATTTCATAGCAAATACACAACGAAACGCTCATAATAAGACCAGGAACATGCATTAAGTAAGGACTTGTTTAAATTTGACTTTAACAACTCCAGCTAAAAAGACACATTTTCACACGATAAAAATGATGTTTGAGAGTTTTTTTTTGTTTTTTTTTTGCGGAGATGCCTCTGTGTGACACACAGTGGTCGAAAGTCTTGTAAATGTTCCCTCGTCTCTTTTAAAATTCTATCGCAAGCTTTAGAGCACCATTCTCACAGCTATCAGTAGCTAAGCATTTGATCCATTCCGAACTATTATTATGTGAAAATATTGACCTTTTTGTTTTATGATATTTTTGGTGGAAAACGAGTGGTTTTTCATCCGAGGTGTGTCTCGGGGTCAGGGGCACGCTTCGGTGAAACAATGACATCGGCTGATTCGTTTGTAACCGCTACATGCAAAATCAATGAAGAAAATATTTACGGCTAATCATGTTTTTGATGGCAATGACGACATCACAATGGAACAAGTCTAGAAGCAACAAAATTTTAACAGCTGCCAGCTGTTTTCTTCATATCCTGACAGGCTCTCTTTTTACAGTTGGTTTGAGTTAACAGCTTTATTGTTACTTTATACATTTACTATGTTAAGGTTTAAGCAAGCTTAGTTAAAACAAATAACTACTAAACTTTATTTTTTAAAAATACAAAAGCCAGGATTGTGACGCAGCATGTAAAAAAAGGCTGGAAATTCTTTAGTGAATAATAATGGGTTATAAATTACATTTTTGTGAATATTCAATCATCAATCCAGTCTGTTCCTCGGGCAAAGCTGTCATATGGTAGAATACTTGTTGTATGAACTCAATTTTTTTATAATTTCTTATTTTCTTATTTAGATCAATGGTGGCTGTTCAATATATGGAAAAGCACAGCTCGGTCATTCTCAATAATAGCTTTTTCCGCGAAACATTCTTTAAATGAGCTCTTTGTAATTTCCTGTTAATTTTAATGTCCTTGTCATGTGTTTGCAAAAACTTTCAAGTGGACAGTGAGGCAAAAAGAGGTGGTTCTTCTAAACAGGCCAAACGTAGTTAACTACAGGCCGCATAAAACATACATCTAATTGATAAAAGTACATTGTTCTCTGTGGTAGCACATAACTGCGGGTAAACCTGTTATAGGTTGCATTGTTAGGTTGCTTAATTTCATCACAAACACCTGCATGTTTTTATAGACTCATACTTCATAATAAATGAAAAAAAAAGCAGAGCATTCCTCCATTTTCCAAAAACGAGACCGTTCCAATAGGGCACAGGAGCAAAATAAACAGAGCAGTAGAACATTTTGAAATGTTGAGGTGGAATTATGTTAATGATGAATTAGACTCAACTCCTTTGGCAACACTAAAGCATTTTCTTTCATGAGGCATCAGCAGGTGTTCCTACAACCGTCGAGCCCAAAAACGTTCCACTCACTAATCAAACCATATGCGACCACAGCTTTACATTCAATTCAATTATTAATTCTAAAGAAATTCACAAAATCTTTCATTGCGTTTGTCTCCATTTTTTGTCCTGTAGATCGATTTTTTTAATAAGAAGTTTAGCTGAATGTTGATCAGAGATTATAATGCTGGGGAAAAAAAGTACTGTGGAACTTCTCATATACCTGTAGTTTATACAAAGTCCTCTGAATCCATAAAATAGCTTTGTCTAGGAAACAGCCCTATAGAGCATGAGATAAATCGTACAAATGATGAGTTCCATTGATCTAACATCTCACAAAAAAGGGCAACAACACTGTTTTGAAGACCTCCGACGAAAAGCACAGCAGCAACTATATGACAATATCCTCTTTAAGTGATTGCATTTTTGAATCTTGAAAATTCGGGACAGCCCTTACCTGTACGGTAGGTGAAGTTTGCCTCAGCTTCTGAAGACGGCGAGAGAAAATCATCCTCATACTCGTTGGAACTAAACGATCCAGAATGGTTCCTCTTCCGAGAGTCCAGAACTTTTTCGGAGGCCATCACATGCCGAAGGGAATCATTTAGATAGCGGTTTAGCAAGCTGTTCTTGTATTTTGGTGGAGACACATAATCATCACAAACCGAGGGGTCTGCGCTACGCCCCACCCCTTTGCCTCTGCTGTCCTGAATAACGGTCTTGTGCGTTGGCCTGTTATAGTCTGATTCGCTGGCCTGAATCTGTAAAGGATTCTCCCCATCTGTGGAACATAATTTTTTACAGTTTTAGTTTTGGCACAATTCGTTCTTTTAGTTTTTGAAGGCCAGAACACATTAGAATGTCTATGGAATAGGTAAATGACTTAAATCTGTACCGTCTGACGTTGTGTCATCGCTGCTAATGCTGAGTCTCTCGGCATTGCCTTGTACATATTTGTTGTACAGCTTTATGCGTAGGGCCCAGCTCAGGTCAGGCTGTCGAACTGTGTTCTTGAGCCTACGCCTCGCATTTGCAAACCAGTTGGAGACCTGAAAAACACAAACGCTTCATTGGTGAATCAGAAATCCACCTTACAAATATGACTCCTGGCACTAGATTGATCAAGGATGCATTCATACAGTAAATCACGGACGCTGTTTTCTCAGGGTTAAAGAGGAAGCGTGTTTCAGAGTTTAGTTCTAACGCCAGCTTCTGTAAAGGTACGTTGGTGCCTAAGTGCATACGTTATAGGCAGCTTGCATGTTTTAAAAGGCACGATGTATGCTGAAAAGTTTATAAGGGTTTTTAGAGCAACATATGCTCCCCTCCAGCTGACATCTATTTCAGGGAAAGCCTTGTGTATTTTAGCAAAACAATGCAGAACCACATACTGCAGCTATTACAACAGCATGGCTCCACTGGCCTGCCTACAGTCCAGTTTAAACATTTATGATGTTATTTATGCAAATAAAATATTGGCTCATGTGATTGGAAATGTAGTTTTCATTTTATTCAAATTTGAAAAACATAGTCTCAACATTTCTGGAAATAGGGTTATATAGTTACGTTGTAAATGTGTTTGGCAATAGTGAGTTTTGTCATGATTTATCTTTTTTTTTGCATGGTAAAAAGTAATCTTGCAAATAAATAATGATTCAATTAATGAAAGGAAATATAAATGTTTAAATCCCGAATCTGTGCGTCTGTCATGATGTTGGTAAAAGGCTGATTTAGGGGTAGTTCCTTTTGTTTTGTTTTGTCACAAAAACCTGCCTTCCCTGACCTAAAAAAAAAATCATAAAAAAAAGGATCATGAGCAAGGATCATGTCAAAATGATCTGGATTTCTGCTTAAGTGGATTCTAAATGATATCAGATTTTCCATCTATGTCATGATATTAAATACAGACTTATTTAACAAATAACACATGCACCAGTTTGCAGCACCATAAATTTATTGGACCAAAAATTTAAACATTTAAAATCATCAATGGAAAAAGTATGTGACCCTGAAGGATTCTGCAGTCAGATATTTCAGTGCATTTAGACTGACCTGCTCTGCAGTATCAAAAACACATTAGTGCCCCGCTCTTCAGAAGATTCTGTTTATGTGTAATACAGCTTGATCAAAAGAGATTTCAGTAGACCTCAGAAAGAGACCTGTTGAAGTTTGTAACACTGGAAGGGTTGCATAAGAATTTCCAGACTTAGCCCTTCGTCCGTTATAATCAGGACGATAGTTTACAAATGAAAGAAATTATTGTTACTCAGATGAGCATTCTTCAGCAGACCACCATTGCAAAAACACAAAAGATGGGAGAAAACGCTGAACCACCTTCAAAAAAGCACGGTGCCTGACAACTATATGCTTAAACACCAAAAACTCCCAATTGTGAAAAATGATGCCGGGAATATGATATTGTGGCTGCTGTTTTGATGCCTCTGGGCCTGGACAGTTTACAATCAGAAGGACTAATGAATTCCAAGTTGTACCAAGAAATTATACAACAGAGCTTCAGCACATCTGTCTGTTATCTAAAACTTGAAAGAGAATGGCTCATGCAACACAATAAAGACCCAAAACACAGAAGCGAACAACAATAGGGAAGAATTTGGTATTTTTATAGCAGCCAAGTCAGAGTCCTTGGAATCCAGTTCAAATTCTGCCGAGCGATCTAAACAAATCCTTTAAGCATATGCAACACTAGTATTCAAGAAACTGCGAAGATATCTTTTCCATTAATTAACACCACTGATACTGCTCACTGTTGAAACCAGATGGAAATGCCTTAAAGACCATGTTTGTCTTGAAATATCTTGATGACCCGTCACAAAATGACAAATGAGATAAACCAGTTCAGTATTTTATTGGTATCAGCAAGTGACGTGAGTTTGCAAAGTTACAGGTATGTTTTTGCAGAGGCTGATTGGGCGTGTATAATTATGCCAAAAATACAATTATAGGAAATCTTTTATCATCTTTTACTATTATTATACATCTGAGCCACCAGTGGCTTAAACGACCATTTTACGTTGCTGTGTAAGTTGTTTGCTAAACATGTCTGGATAGGACTAATAAGCTTTTTAAATCTGTGTTTTTATGTCATAATGTGCCAAATCCATCCCAGTACTCCCCCAAAACCACCCCACTCTGATCGGTCTCTTCCAGTTTCACTGTTTGTTTTGACCTCACCTGAACCAGGGTCATGTGGGAGCCCAGAGCCAGCAGTATCTTCTCAGTCTTGGTGGGGTAAGGGTTGTCCCTGTGCTTATAGAGCCACTGCTTCAGCGGCCGGGCCATATCCTGCAGGGCCTGACGTTTGTGTCGCACCTTCCCTCCACTTATCACGTAAAACAACACAGAGAGGCAAACTTGTCATTTTATATTCCAGATGTTAACGTATATGTCGCATATAATTAATTCTAAACTAAATCGTAATTGTTAGTTTCTTCATAAAACTGTTATCTCTAGCCATCTGTCCTGATATTTCACTGCATGATTTAATGGAATTTACGTAATTTTTACTGCAATATGTTGTCGCTTAACAAATACTTTTCCCCCTTAGTCGCTTTGCTGATTTTATGACAATTTTGTTATCCTTTGTGCAAAAGTAGCTGACAGAAATGACTTTTAATGGTAGACACAGTTGCTTTTTCAAAGCCTGACTTTTGGAAAACCATCAACAAAGCATCCTTACCACTCACCGCACTGTATTAAAACAAATTAAAGCATTGCCGGTGTATAATTAAAACATTTTACATGAGTGATAATGGAGAACAATGATGCTGTAAACAAAGTCCAGATCAATTCAGCTTAAATTAATGAACATGAAAAGAAAATAGCTGTTGTCCAATTGGATGATGTGGATAACCAATACCAAGACAATCAGCAGATGTCACTGTGGACCAAGTAAGTGTAATACATCCCTAATGTATCTTTACCATACACATATAATGTACCTCCTGGTCAAAATATATAACTCAATTCATTTACATAGGGTTTGAGATTCACATGTCTGTCTTTTTCCTATATTGGTGTCTTTAAATAAGAGTACAAAATATATGTCAGTGTTGATGTATTTATAGGCTACGTTGTTCTGCTTTCCTGAATATTAGGAGAAAGGAGAAGCATCCATTTACATAAACCACCACCATCATCATTATCATTCTACTTCTTAATATTGAATAAAGCTGGCTGGTTACATTACATTTACAACAGAGATTACATTGACATTTTTAATACTTGAGATTAAAAGTTCAAATCAGTACTCTTCACGATTATTTACTCATGTGGGGTGCTTAAACACGAAAAAGGCTGCGTCCATTTAAAGCAGCTACGCTACATGAACTAATAGTGAATTAAATCCAGTCACAACGACAAAGTTGCACGCGCGGTCATTTTGACTGACACACACACATACCCATTTCTCCTGTGTTTGAGAGCTTCGGTGCCACCCATCACTTTGTGGCCGGTCAGTAAATCTGAATGTTGTCCATCAATCACCTCTAAATAGCTTCTGCTGGTTCTCTCCACGTTCTGTCCGCTTTCTTCAAAACGCAGCTGATCAAACTTACTGAAGACCGTCGTGTTCATCGCTGCTCGCGCTGCATTCATTAACTGCCATGTGCCATATGATAATGTAGCTCCAAAGACCGTACAGGAAATGTCCTTATGCTGGTATAATTGAGAACGAATGGGTTGTTATTTGAAATTATTCTCCTGGTTTAAAAAAAAAAAAAAAACATATATGTTTGCTACAGGCTAATTGCATTTTAATTCAATATAATAAAAAAATGCGTAAAATGAATATAACGCATTCAGTAAATAAACACAATATGAGCAATGGGCGAAGTATTATTTAAATACTGAGTACAAAAAAAGTCAACTTAGCAAGCAATACCGACTGTAGCAAAAATGTACTTACAAAGTTATCCTGTTAGTCGCTGAACTACGAGGACACTATAATTTGAGTGTCTTCCATCCCATCCGCTCATATTCAACAGCACTGCGCTCAGCTACTGCAGCTCTCCGCTATATCAGCCCGACTCTGGAGGGTTCGAAACCCCGGAACATGAATACAGCGCGAATCTCGTCTTTCCCAATGAGTCTGGCGGGCTCGTGTCCATTCAGCTACTGTGCGTCTGGCTGCGAGCGGGACTGGATCGTCTCCAGAGGAGTTCTCATATGTAACCTGCTTATTTCACGGATAACATTTTATAGGTGCGTTGGTGAGGCTCAGCTCAGCACCGGCAATTAACTAGGACCGTCTGGTTTAAAGGAAAAAAAAAGAAGAAGACACAAACAGGCGGTTTTTAATTCTGTTACATTATATATATATATATATATATATATATATATATATATATATATATATATATATATATATATATATATATATATATATATATATATATATATATATATATTCTTTGAATAAAAACAACAACAAACCTTTTTCCTTCTGAAAAATATATTAATAATAATAATAATAATAGGTTATTTAGTTCATAAATAGTCATTAAGACATAAATATCACACTGGATACATGAAAGACAGGACACAAACATTATTAGCATATGCAAATCATAAACAATTATTCCATTCATCTAAATCTTACAATATGTAACTACATTTTTAATAGGTATGTTCACAAACAAATGAATAAAACTTAATATTTTGCATTGTTCTATATAAAATGACGCTTTATACTGATAGTCTAGTAACACTGCAGAATGTCATTCTACTTAATATCTTCTAACGCTTTTTTGATGGGTCCACATTATACAAGATAGTAGGAAAATTTGTAAGTATATGTCAACCCTAAATCTAACCTAACAGTCTGAGAGTTGGTAGACATGTAGCTACTAGTTGACATGTAGTTAGCTAGTTAGTAGAATGTCTAAAGTGGACTATGGACATGAAGTGTAACTAAAATACTTTATTCGGAGCTAAATTCGAGGTGCCGCTAAAGGCTAATGTAATCTAATGTAACCGATGCAGCTCCAGGTTTAATTATGATGATTTGATGCATCAGCCTTTAGTGGCACCTCAAATTGAGCTCAGAATAAAAACACTTTTATGACAAAATATATATTTTTAAATTACGCATAATTATGGTTATCGAGAAATCTTTATTTCCCACTCAGACCCGAGCGCAGATGTTCTCACACAGGGGTGTTTTAGTTCAAGCTTTTGTAATCACAAAGAGCATCCCCATATGACACCTTAAAGCAGACAGCACATTCCTCTCCAGTAGCCCAGGCATATAACACAGCAACACACGCCATAAATTCCTTTCCCTCAGAGATAGCCTCGCTACCACATTTGTTGATACTAGCTACAAGCAGCCCCTTTTTTCACCTAGGAAAACACAGAAAAGAAGGGACGCGTTAAGGTCGAGTTGTTCGCTTAAGTTGCACAATACCGCGAAACTTTCCACATAAAAGACAGGTTAATTCCCGCATGTTTTTCCACTCGGATAAAGGATGTTTCGGGTTCTCTCAAACCCGGGAAAATGGACTTTTATATGCTCGCTTCCTGTTTCTTTGCTCTAATAAGAGCATTTGTTGACTTAATGCTGAGTGATGTTGTGTAATGTAATGAGAATATACGGTTATGAAGCTGTAAAATTCATTGCAAAAACAGCTGCAGTTTCTTCACAGGCCCCAATGAAAAAGCATCGGGCAACTTTAGATTACTGCAATATAGCACCAATTAGAGCAAATCCGAAACCACGAACACCACAGCCACAAATGCTCTGCAGCACGCAATAAAACGAGCACAGCCCGGAGAGATGTACAGTATGTCTGTAAATGACACAAGCGGTTTTATATTCCTATATGGAATGATCTGAATAGAAACAGTGTCAGCGAATGTATCGCATGTACAACCAGCCTTTTGAGTCATTCAGTTAACAGTCGCGGCTCGCTCTTGATCTGTTGTTTTGATTCCTAGACTTTGGTCACAGATACAGGATTGCATGTACTGGAAAAAATATGACGACTGCGGTGCATGGCGCTGTCCCATGAAATGTGTGCATAGTTGCTGTTAAATCCTAGAAGGAAAAAAGCTTTGAAAGTGACAAGAAAAGCAGCTATTATGCTTCCAGTTTGGTCTGGTATATCTAGCAGTTCTTGTATTAATTGCGACTAATGCTGTCTGATGGGCTTTGCTATTATAATGCACTCATTGAAGCAATGGGACATTCCGTTCCCGTGTGATTTGTGTTGGCTGCTCGGTATAATTGACCGTACGATGCCTTAGTGATCACATCTATTTCTTTGATTGGGCAGCTGTTGTTCTAAGGCGGCAACGGTGGCTCTGAAAGGTCACAGTATCCATGTGCAGCAGGTTCTCGGCCAAAGCCGGCTATCACTGACAGTCTGTAGAGAAGAGCATTACTGCAGCGATACTCTGTCTCGAGCTCTATAACCAACTCCACATGTCTTATCTAAATAAGCACTACGCCAAGACAGATCACATTTCCGTCTGGTGCTAGCCAGACGTACGGATTACCTTGTCACTGGCTTCGCCATAAAAATCGGAATTAAATTGGTACTGGCACACGAAGCTGTGGTACCAGTCATGTTAAAGAAATACTGTACTTTGGTGCATTAAGTGATTCTTCACCCCTTTTTCTTAATGACCATGATCATATAGTTATTTTACATTACTTTTTGCCGTTCAGGAAGTCTCATCTGGGTACGTTTACCGCACGAGAAATTGTAAAGTAATTGATATCCCTACAATATTAGACCTATGCCATTCCACTAATATAAATCTTTTGAAGAATCCCCCCCCCAACTACGATTTGGGCCAATTGAAATGTTAATTCGTACCACAATCACAGGGTGAGCAGACAAAAAACAGCCCGAATGCCAAGGTACAGTCATGGCAATGGCTGGAAAAATGAAACAGAAGGCAGAATGTGGAATGCAAAATGTAAGGTCATATTAGTAACAGGATCATTTTGGTGGGCGAAGAGACTGTATTAAGTATGAAGCGCTAGGTTTACAATCAACATGAAATCACAATTGAACTTTGTTCCTGCACATTATTTCAAAAGAAAACGTGATCACACTTTATATTAGGTGGCCTCAACTACTACGTACTTGCATAAAAAAAGTAAAATTTACTTATTGGGGTTGTATTGTATTGCTGAATGCTTCTGCTATTGAGGTGGGATACGGGTTAAGGCTATGACTATGGTCACGTGAGCTATTTGTTAATATTATGAAACCTAAGAAAAATAATGTAGATAATATACAGTTATAAACAGCCTTGAAATAGTCCTGTAGTCCACGCAGGTTTCCCAAATGCAAAATTCTGTAGGTTGCTAATGCTAATAATTATATGTTTTAAATAGACAAAAAGGGGACTGTGTTATGATTACAATGTAAATCAGTGTGATTGTCAATCAAAGGCTTTGAATATCATTTGATGAAATGCATATTTCAGTGAAACCAGCACATACACGTCCCTTGTGATCCAGCATCTTTGGTATCTCAGAGTGCGTTTGGGAATGCAGAGTAAGCTAGGTTTGCTTTCTTTTCACACATTTTTAAAGCATTTCCCCAGTATTTTTAAAAATAAAATTCTTTGAAAGTGAAGAAATTAAGACAAAAATATTAATACTGGAACTAAAATAAAATACTAGAGTAAAATGCTACTTTTAATATATGTATATATTATTTTACAGTATAATATTCAGTAGTCTTTGTATGTTTAGAATCAAAACATGGGTTGTTTAGGACAGAGACAATAAGTAAATAACTAAAAAGAGTTTAAATCCACTTTTTAGTCAAAGTCATGTGACCATTAACTAACATCAGAGAACCAGGAATGTACAAATGTGTCATTAAATAAGTTTGGAACCTCAGCGCTAAGGTAATAAACAGAAAATTATTTGAGACGTTCTTAAACAGGTGGAGAAATCTGCCTCTCCTCCACACTGTAATTGTGGTGAGAGAAATTCACGTGATGAACCAAAGCCGTTCACAAGCAGCTTTTAAATAATAACATATATAAAAATGTGCACAAAATGTGTCATTCACACACCAAACAGCATCATGGTGAGACTGAAATATGCATATTAATTTGACATTAGATGTAACATAAAATCCTAATAAACAAAACTAACATAACAAAAAAAAACTAAAAAGATACATAGTGATTTTAAAGAGAAAAACATCAATACAATGCAAGGAATTCTGGGAGTGTAATTTTTACAGGAATTTACTGTTAACCATTTAACAGGTTTTTTCTTACAGTGTACACTTTTTGTTGGCAGGTACAAAATATATTAACAGTGTGCCACCTGAAATAAAAGCTGTAATACCACTTTATTTAAACCAGACTGTAAAAAATGCATTGCTTTTTGCAGGCTGCCTGATGTAATTGCTTTTTCATATGCGTCCAGCCACCTTAACATTGTCTGCTCATAATTCCTAAAACATTCTCTAATCAACATATCTCCGTGTCTAACAAAATGTCAAATCCCAGTAGACTCTATTCACGTCATGTGCTTTCTTTGCTAATAAATCTACCAAGGTGGAATTATATCCACAGAGTACAGTAAATTGAGTATGATGACATACCAATGTTAGCATCTTCTCATAGTTGCTGTTTTGCCCATTAGCTAGCTGGGGAATGGTCCAATAGAGAGATGCACCAGGTAGTTTAATATTCTACAAGTCGACGAAAATCCAATTTCTTTGCATGGGAGGAGAGTATCTTTTTTTTTTCTTTTTTAGAAATCTGTTGGTGTTTTATAGTGTTACACAGCCTTCACATAATGCACCCAAGGCGATGCTAAATAGTGTATAACTCTGGATCTTCAAGAGTCAGAAGGCACAGAAGTGATAAATTTAAGCTATTCAGTTGCATGCGAAGCTCCACGGGATGCATCTTCTTGCTCTAAGTTATGTCGAAAATTGTTCTTTTAGCTCATTCGAGAGCACCTAAAATGTATTGAGGGCAAGGGCAATAACTGGGACAGGTATAATTGTGTCTGCTCTTCTGCAGGTGCCTCTCTTTAAGGGCTCACCCTATTTTAGCACCTTACGTGACCACTAAGGTTGCGCATAGAAAAAAAGGCTCTAACTTACAACCAAATGTCAGCAAACAAGAGCTACATTAACTCTTACTACAACGCGATTAAACATGTCCATATTAAAACATAAACAGTAGGATCACAACTCCTTTTTGTAACCTGACTACCTGTGATGTATTATGAATTATGATGCTTTTAGATTTTAGATGATGCTTTTTTTTTACCTACCCACACCACCAAACCTGTCCCTAACCTTCCCAATAATCCCACCTCAATAACAGTAGAAGTGTTTTGAAAGCAATATGAACACAATAGGTACTTATTTTTTAATGCAAGCACATAGTAGTTAAAGCCCCCTAATATAAAGTGTGACCAAAAAAGTACAAAAAAAGCTGCACTCTTATTAAGCCTATCAAGTAATTACACATCCAGTTCTTCAGCCTTCTTTAGTAAAAATAAGGACGACTGAAGAGGCAATGCCCATGCCTTTCCCTTGATGAATTGCTTTGTGAATGTGTTGGTCTGTGCCATGTACACTCCCAGAAGTCCCTGGGTGTTTAAACACTGTAGTTACTATATCATATAATTATGACTTTGCCATCAATCACATTTTCATACTAATGCATCATTAACCCAACAAATAGCTCCCATATGTTCATCCGAACCCACTCCTCTGGTCCAAATACTGTGTGCCTGCCACATGATTTTCCACAGAGTTGTGAGTGTACCATGCGCCACATGGTTCTTTCACCTCATAGGCTACATCTCGTTTCACATCCCTAATGAGTCGGGTCATGTTTGCTAGTTAAGCAGTCATTGATAATTCGTTATGAATGTGCTCTTCTGAGAGCCATGCAGATGTGTCAAGACTTCCCTCCGTTCCTGGGCTTTTCAAATGCACCGCATTGCTTTTGCAAACAAAGCTTCATACGTCTCTGTTACCAGGGTCTGCAATCTACTCTGACAGCCGCCGGCTCCCTACCCCCGTTCCAGGTTTTTTCTTGGACGCTGACAATTTTATGTTTTTCTGCTCGCTTGTAACTCCAGGTCTCAGCTTCAGGACGAAATCCCCTTGTAGCACATTAACCTCTTCTTACTTAGCATCATGCTGGTTTCCGTTGACAAGCAATGGGCAATTTTATGCCTTTCACAGCCAATTGACTATATGATCCAGGGGAGAGGTGAGCCTCTAAAAACTTTTGTTATTTCACGTTTCTCATTAGACTCATCATGGGTCAGTGTTGAACATGGAGCTTTGCTAATGACATGGAGGAAACTGCACCTGCAATTACGGCTCTCGTTATTGTAATCATCTTTATTTATGACTCCCTGTTTAGAGTATGGCTGAGCCCAAATGGAGCATAATGAGGTGTTGGGATGATAATGAGTTCATTGTGAAGATGATGAGGATGATGACGGCATAATTCTCCAATGCTATAGTGACTTACGGTGTCAAACTGCTTTTGGCCCATGTGTGAGGCAGCTGGCACCTCGTTGCATGGTAGAGGGCCATGTGGTAAACATCACACTACATACTTTTTTTTTCTTTTGGCTAAATTATTGACATATCAGTGAGAAATTAGAGCTTGTTAAGTTATATTAATAGACCTACAGAACATTAACCCATTAATATCCATATTTTCTTACAAAAATATATATTTTAGAATGCAAAACAACATTAGGCTTTATATAAGATCTCCCATAGGAAGCGTTTTACAAACCGAGCCTTTAGCAACTGTAATTGCCAACGGGCTTAAATGGGTTAAATATCATCTTCATTTTTCAGATTTAGAAAGACTTAAGAACACTCCCGATATTCTAAAATGAACCAAGACAAACAACCCAACGCATAATCCTCCAAAAAGGCCATCCAAAAAGAAAGACCAGACACACAAATTAGGATATTTTGCAATGGAAAATGAATCTCCCATCACTGTGGAATAACATAAAATTTGGCTGCGTGCGTAGGAATCTTGTAAGTTATTTTTCTAGTTGAAAGGACTAGCAATCCAACATATTCTTCCAAAATGCCACTCTTCCGGCTTTAGGTATATAATGGTCAAGTCTGATCAACTTTCCAGGTTTATATATATAACAGACTTTTAACTCTGAGTCTATAAATGGTTGAGCCAATAACATGATTGAATGCAGAAATTATGTTTGACTTTTGCTTAGGCTGATATTCCCTAATATAACCATTTTGATGAACCATAGCTGCACCTTTAAATAGTTTGAGACAGATGGTGTGAAATCTTTAATATGTTGTGCCACTTCCCTTGAGATGCTTTCTGAAAGCATTCATAAAAAAGATGTACAAGGTGTAAGAAAAAAAGAAAGACGCAGATACGTTCACCTCCACGTAAGTCTTCATTGCAGAGATGACTTTGCTTTCCAGCCAGAACACTGAAACATGCATGGCTGAGCCTCTGATGCATGAGTTAAAGCCATAACATTTCGTTAACAGGGCAGATTGAATTAATACCCATCCGAGGACCCATTCCAGATGGCTTCTGCCTCACTCACAGCCTCTCATTGTGTAGGAAAATAAACATCCGTAAATCACCTCTATGGGAGTTCCTACAATCAACGGCGCTGAAGTCATGGTCCGAATCGCGCCTTCTCAGAGGACCTGCTGATTTTGTGTGGAATACTGTGCGCTGTAAAAAATAATCGCCTGACACAACATAACGTAGCTGTTTGAGACGGATGTGGTCTCGTGTTCTTTTCTGAGTTGATGTTTTTGGCTACAACTGATTCTGCCAAGGCCATGAAGTAGCAACACCTCTGCTCGCATACCTGCTTACAGCGTCTATTTGTATCTTCAGGAACTATTACATTCATGTTCTAAGAATCCAGAAAGGAAGCGTCCTGCTTTTGGAGTCTTGTCTCGCTTGGCCACCGTATTACAACAGCCACATAAAAGAGTGTTTTTATTGGAAAATAGGTGCTGCCCATTACCCTTTTATGCCAAACTAAATCCATATGAATGGATGACCTTAAATAGAGGCTGGTTACAATTGCAGTAAATAGAGCTTTTTGTGGATATTTAACAAAAACATTCATTACATTCATGTTTCTGCCATGTCAAATACGGAGAAGTGACTCATGGGAGTGTTTCGGTTGCACGCACAATGGGAAAAAGATTAAAAGGATCTTTCTGATTGATTTCTTTTAAAACATTAAACTTGTTAACAGAGAATTCTGCCCCTGAAATTCTTGTTTCTTTCTTGTCAACTCTTTACGTTCTTGTTAGATTCAAATGTTTCAAGAATATTAAATAAAACCCAAATATTTTTATTCATGTGGTATAACCATCAAGTAAAGTGAATAACATACTTTTCTTATACCTTATCAGTTTTTGGAAAGTCACACCACATGACATCTAACAAATGCTTATCGAAAATGACACGCATCTGCGGATGTGCTTTATATAATTTTTTTGTTTTATGTTTTATATTTGTTTTTTTGCATGTTGTAAGGTAATAGCATTTTTGTAATCCCAGATCCAACCTGAGTGGCCAAGTGAATGATTTGGTTAGAGGTAAACAGGAGGTTACTCTGGCTCTTTATGTGCTTTTTGGTCATAGTCCATTAAACCCACAGGCCCTCATCTCTGTTCACATGGTACCCGAACGTTCTACACTAACAAGAAGTGATCAGACATCGCTGTAAATCACATCTTATGGAAAAACAAGAGCTTTGGTTTTCATATACTGCAGTAAAAAGAGTTTCAATATTGTATTATGAAATAACAGGAGGGTCAAGAGGTAAGTCTAGCCCTTCGTCTGAATGTGTGTACATATGTATTCCTTGCTACACAGTATGTGCAAGAAGCATTATGTATAAAAACAATGTCTTTACAGTAAGAGAAAACCTACTACATGTGATAGAAAGTCTAAACGCAGTAGACACTTTGCTATTCCTTGAGGGCAGAGAAGCTAAAAAGACGTCAGATTCAACAAGATGAGAAAAACAACCTTGAGCTTCTGCTTGGTATGAAGTTGCTCTTTACCTACGCTTTGCTTTGTGACCTTTCAGTGCAAGTGCTACAGCGCCCAGATCATGCGAGCATTTGGACACAGCATAGGTGTTTTGAAGCAGATCCAGCCTCGGTCGTCTTCTCAACTGTCTGAAAAGGTGAGTAATTCAAGAAAGTGAAGATCCAAGGAGCATTCGTTGTTTTTTTCATCAGTACGGAGTTCTTTTAAAGGCAAAGCTTTGCCTCGAGAAGGTTTAACTTTGAATTTGAGAGCTGTCATTGAGACAGACAACCTTCTCAGTGGGAACATGTACTCATGCTGGTTTCAGGGTCGCGTGCTCATGAAGGTGGAGCCCAACAATACAACCGCAAGCTCTTTCATTTACTAGCAGGGAGCAAAATACCAAAATGAGCATTTGTGTTTTTAAACGAATGGACACAATGAATCACACATGATGGTGGTTTGACGGTTATGGTTGTGACCCAAGCACAGTTTGGTGATTCAAGTTTAAGTGAAGTTCTCATAAAATTGAAGCATGTGTGGCATATTTCCATCCCGAGGATATTTCGTTCTAAGAGGTGGTCTGTTTCATCCATATTGATCATAGAATTGCTTACCATGATGGTGAGGTCAGATTCACCCAGTGTACGGTGGTTCATTAACTAATCAATCTCATGTGCTTCAGTCAGCTGTAAGAATGGCCCGTTCTGTCTCGATCTGTTGTGATTGGCTTTCAATATGTTTAGAATCCCTCTGCTTCTCCAGTGTGTGTCTTGTATTCCTCAAGTCTCCATAAATAACGCTTAATTGAAACTGTCCAGCTGTCAGAATGATTACACGCTTTAGTTCGCCATTTGGCGGCAAGAGACAGAAGTCTATGCGTGCTAGGTTAAACAGTACAAGTTTGTGGGGAATTCTTCACTTTCCGAGCCAACATAATCATGCCACTGGAAAAAAGGGTGAGCAGCTTACTGAAAACCTAGACGTACACCTGTGTAGCGCACTAGAGCGATGTAAGCGGGTGTGCAGATGCTCTTATCAGCCTCGATAAACAAATATTGAAACATTTCTAAGGTCAGGGAGGAGTGCTGGTTTTTAACTAATCCATACTTGGAAAGAGAGAATGAGCTGCTAAAGGACTTCTAGCTCTAGCATGCAAAATCGCAAAGCCTTTTTGCATTGAGCCAACACAGATGCGGTACAGTGGGACAACTTTATGAAAGACTAAATAAAACATTTTGCTAGTACAAAAGCTGGCTGTTTCTGGAGCCTTTCTTTGGAATTGGATCTGTGGACCGTTGAACTGAACAATTCCTCTTTCTATTATTTTACTGATTTATTGGTACTATAAAAACATTCAAATTGTGCATGTTTTGTCACAGAGCAGAAGAACTTTCTGAACCTATAATTTGTTTCTGCCCAAACCTAAAGCAGTTTAAATTTTGATTAATATTATTTAGATTTAGATGAAGATTCTTTAGATTTAAACAATAGATGTATTCCTAGAGTTAGAGTTTGAATAAATACATCTGATACATCTGATAAATAAAATAATCTGACAAAAGCCAAAGATCTAGCAAATAATTGTCGTTTACTAACTGCAAGTATGTTGATTTTGCAGGGTGTTGGTGTTCCCAGCATACACTTGGGTATAAATAAAAACGTTTCATGTAAGTGTTTAGATCTGTGTAGGGAGTTGGAGCCAGGAACCACAAGGGGCAAAACACTTCCAAGGGGGCCTTGAGATGGCTTAAGAAAGTAAAAAATTAAAGATTGATTAAAAACTATTAAATAATAATACATTATGTTTGTGTGTGTGTGTTTGGGCCTAGTTTGGACCTATTATTGTGTTGTTGGAATTTGAGATTAAAGAGCTTTAATTGCGAGTCATGTCCTTAAAGAAATAGTCCACCCAAAAATGAAAATTATGGCATATTTTATTCACCTCCTAGGTGTATACGACTTTCTTCTTTACGACAAGCTCTTCCAAGCTTGGTAATTATTTTGAAGCTCCGCAAATCTGATATATCCACAATAACGTCTATGTACATTTGACAACCCGCCTTTTGGGGATATCGCATGTCCTCTGATGCAGATCAATAGGTTTTTTTTAACAAGTTAGTTTTAAAATTATAATGTATGAATTATGATGTTGTGAGTTGGTAATAGGATGGTAATGAAATTACGTGCATACAATGTTGTGCCAACGTTATGCAAATGACCAAATAATGACCAATACGTTATGTAACTGTTACGTTGTTTGTGAACTGGGAATATAACATAGAATGCAAAAGTCAACAGATAATTTTTTTATCAATTTAATGTGGAATTTGATTGATTTAAGTAAAAATACAGGTTGTTATTGTTTTGGTGAATGGAATTTTCTGAAATCAAAATGCCCCCCAACAGCCCTGTACCCATGGCTCCTGAAGATTTACTGTTGTCTTATGAAGTGAATCAATTCGTATCTGTAACAAGCATAACATTAATTACAACTTTATTATCTGTAATCCATAGCCTCAGGCAAATGGTTTATTGGTTTGCGTAAAAACAAACCGTTCTTTTGAACAGGTTCTTTTTAGTGAACTGTATGAACCAGCTTACCAAATCGAACTGAACCAAGATCAAGCCAAAACAGACTTAAAACACACCGCCCAGTGACAGCTTTTGTAAGATTGACATGAAACAGAGTTCTGGTAACTATGGCTCTGAGGTTTGGCAAGAAGGTGAATAACCTCTGTGCGGCATGTCCAGAGAAAGGTGTGGCCTTCTGGAGACTGTTCAGAGTGCACTTCTTTAACCTTTTGCATTTTAGCACCCATCTTGAGTTAGTGCGCTAAAGAAATGTTTGAAACAGCCCCCATCAAATAGCTTCATCCCTGCGTGATTAGATTTTGTAAACACGGAGTAGTTGAAATGATTTCACTGTTGACCACAAATGGTGTTCTGTTGCTGAGAGACAGGCCTGAATTTAATGATGGCCAATGCCTGGGTATAGTTTTGACATTGAGGATAAAGTGTGCTTTGTTTTTTGCAGGTTCATTAACATTATTCTTACATTGCTGTATTTTGATAATCAGGACAGCACAAATCTCTTGTTCCCCGTGAATTATGGTAGCATACTTAACTCAATCAGTTATTTTAAACCCTTGTCTGCAGCTCTATTGGGCTTGCCGTATTTTTGTTGGCGTTTTTATTGTGTGCATGTGCGCGCATGAAGTATCCCGGTCGTTTTAACACACTCGGGCCTTGCTGTTCAGATAGCCCTTTAATAGCAATGACGTGAGCCCATGAAGGAACCTGACCTCTCGTAAAGCCACAAAGCCTGGGCTCTCTACCCATCCAGCTCCTCCACACAAAACCAGACAAATACAGTATCCATCTTTTCATCCAGATTTCCCTTTCTACACTGGCCTCTTTCTAGTCATTATAAATCTGTTACATAAAAAAGACTAAATTGATTGACGTTTGGATGAGCCATGACTGACTAATAAACTCATTTCACATCCACCGCAGATACATGGAAATTTGAGTGGAAAATTGCAGCACTCTCAGCTTTAAAAGCTGGATGTAATTTAGTTTTTACAAAAGAGTTCCTTGAATTTGATAGGTAGATTGCTTTTTTTTTCAAGAAAGAAAATATTCTATGTTACCTAATGTTTGTAAGGTAATAATGACAATATTTATGATTAATATAATTGAACTGATGTGATTACTATTAGCCATCTACCAATCTTTTAAAATGATTTTAGCATATGTATTGTCACGGGGTGAAGAACCACATGACAAAGATTGTTCGATAAATGCCCCCGGCGTGAATTTATTTACAAGGAATGTGCAAAGGGACAGATGGATATAGGTGCTCTGGTGCCGTGGGTGCTCTCTTCCTTCTTCCTGTGGGGCTGATCGGTCTTTTGCTGCTGTCTGAGGGAGAAATGAAAGGTTGCGTTAGTGCTCAGTCTCATGTCTCAAGGCCCCCGATATGCTTAAAATCGAATCAAAAAATGAACTGAAATGAAGTAATTTCAACAAAATCAGGCCAAAACAAAGTTTGTTTTGGCAGTTCGAATCGGCTCAACAAAGCAAACCTTTTGGGGAATTTGTTTAGCTCATAAACACCTTTGTGCTACCATAAGTCAGGGGCTGTTATGCAAACGGTGGGCGCGATCTGAAACTCCACCTTCTTTGACGCTGAATATTTTCTTCCCGGTTTGTTTCTCATTCTGCTCAGGCCAGGCGAGTGAGTAACATCTCCAAGTCACTATATATATAGCTGAGCTGCCACAGATAGCCTATAGTTGCACCTGTAGAATCGCTTGCAGAGAAAGCAATTGATTCCTACAAAGAAATTACAACGAAGCTTGTGTCAACGAGCTGGAGAAAACTCCAAGATACAAGTTATGATTCACCATCTCTACCGCTGTTCAAAGCCAGAAGAACGGTGCTGAAGAGATCTTCGTGTTGGCCTTCTTTTTAAACAGCTCCCTCTGAGGCTGGTAGGATGTGTAGCCATGGTTAGCAGGTGGTCAAACCTGGGCCAGATCCTTTAACACCTTTAACTAAAAATGATCCTAATCATAATTATTAATTTGCACATAAGTTTTACAGATATTTATTGAAAAGTGTTTAAACAATGTTTGACATGCTTGTTCAATGAAGCATAAACTAATATTGCATGTGCCCGTGGAACAGCCTTTTAGACACTAACAGCTTACAGATGGCAGGCGATTAAGGTCACAGTTACATTATGACATTAAAGACACCTTTGTACTAATTCTGAAAACACCAGAAGAAAGATGCCCAGGGACTCTGCTCACCTGCATGAACGTGCTATAGTCCTGCCGCAGGGACGCATGAGGACTGCAGATGTAGCAAGAGCAATAAACTGAAATGTGCGTAACCTAGCACATGACAGCTGATTATGCTTCCAGTGGCAAACCACGTGTAAAAATTTGTCATTATTATTATTTGACATTATTAATCAAATTTTTGATCACAGTCTGTCACAATATCAATCAAAAACCTTTCATTCTGGCTTCACAGACAGGTATACAGGCAGGTATGAGTTTTATCCCTTGTACTGATCAGGCAACCATCCAATGTAACCCCAGGAACTCTCCCGTTACTCTTTAATTCCATTTTAATATGCTAAGGGCCGGTGAAAATGATCCACTTCCTCCTCTGGCGTCCGCAAGAACAACTAAGGTTACCTTGAGCAAGCGTCTTCCTCTTAACTTCCATGTCAGCTCATCTTTCTAAATGCAGTATTTGGGAGGAACTGCCACGGGAGTTGCTCTTTTCTAGATTTAAACCTTTAAAAAAGCAGCTAAGGTTGGATTGATCCTTTTGAGAGGTTGACTCATGGATCACCTTGTATACCTGCAAATAGTAATGTTCTTCAAAACCGCTAAGGCATTTAAATCACTGTGAAGCCTGGAGTTCAATGTCAGGAACACATATAAACTTGGATTGGAACTGTTCGGTTCATAAAGCTACCTGGATGTGTTTCAGAGGTCTAATCCAGAGTTCAATCTTGTATTCACAATTTACGAAAGAAAAAAAAGAAACTAATGCTCCACCTCACTTGAACCAAATTGAGAACACATCTTTTCAATGGAAAATCCACGTCTGTAAGTGATTAATGTCAAAGCGTGAGCCACAACAGTGCACAAAGCAATATGTGTATAGAAATAATCTAGTAATACTGCCTAATGTATATCATTATGTACGAATTAGGGGCAGATAAAAATTCTTTACAATTACTTGTTTCTCAACATAAACAAACCTATTTCAACTTCAGTGCAGTGTCATGAGTTTGGCGGTTATGAATGGAGTTGATTCATGACCGGCCAGCACACACTACTTATAAGCGTATAATTACAATAATATGGTGTGCCTTTTTTATATGCAGAAAATCTCCAAAACATAGTCAAAAGTTATCACGTGTCTAAGTGGTTCAGTGAACATGAATTGCTTTTTCAGACGTGAGTCCATGTATTTGGGATCCAGTGTGTGTCTGTTTCTATCTTTGTGAGCTCATCTCTCAGCTCAGTGAAGGCCACGGCCAGGTCATCATTGATGATTACTTTCTCAAACAAGTAGCCATATTTATTCTCCATGACGTGGGCACTGGTAATCATATTCCGAAAGTCGTCCTCCTGTAAAAATGAAGAAAAGGGCAAAGCATAAGAAAAATATTACTGCGGTGTTCAATATACAACAGTTATTTCCATTCTGAAATTTGACTGGCTGACGACATTCCAAATGTGCTGATATTTATGGTGCATTGACATCTTATCAGAATTACAGCAGAGTTGGGACTTTACAATTTGTAAATAATGAGTTTTATAAGGCGGTGAATGTGAATCCCGTATTGATTCCCATTAGTGTAACAGTACTGGGATGTTTTACTGTTTGTATCACTCCTCTTGTCTGTGTTGTAGAACAGAGTATTTGAGTGTTTCCCGTGCACAAATATTAATCAGATAGGATGGGAATCAAATTAATGAGATTTTAAAAATCATACATTTTAATGGTAAAACAGTACAAAGGCTGTTAAATGGTTAATGGTAGTTTCCTTCCTTTACATTGAAAAACTGTAATAGATCTAATTGGAAAGTTTAATTAACATTATAATTTCTAGTAAAAATCTGAAAATGGACATTCCCATTTCTCTATCACACTTCACATATTTTTCTTTTTATAGCAATTTTTTTTCACTTTTTACACTGTTTTAAACCCTTACATTAGGATTTATTGCATCTCTGTTTTGAAGATGTCGTTAGTAATTAACTAATTAGTAATTAGTAAAAATAATATTGATAATTTGTTAATGTAATTATTTTTTTTAATCTGCAAAACTTAAAACGTTACTGCTGTATTTGTTAGAGTAAAGGTCTGTTTACTCTAAAAATTAGTCTTAAAATGTAACATGTTTAATAGTGTACAGCCCAATATACAATGAATTGCTAAAGTTAGAGGTTTAATTAATATTCTTTACATATATACTCATATTTAAATATATACACAAACCCTTTAGAAAAATATTCATAAGCATGAATTTAAAATACACATAAGCTGTGTATTTAAAATTCATTCAGGTCAACAGTCAAATGTTCATCCTCTTTATGATATTGTCCACTATTTGTAACATTGAAAAGACATTTAACCCACAGCTGCAGATCGTCCAAAATAATACATCTTGCCTATAAATGTCTTGCCTTACCTCAAAAGGTATTTCACTTTGCAGTTTATGAATTATAAAAAATGATGTGACATTATACATCAAGCTAAACTGACTTGGATTGGAGAAAGAAAAGTAAAGAAGACCGTAAAGATGAGTCAGCCCACTAAATCATGAAAACAAGAGATGTCCAAGCGTGTCTTGTTAAGGTCAGTGCTCAGTGCAGTCATACAGGACTTGTCCCGGGTTAATATGGAAAGATGAGCAACACATTTGCACCCAAGCGCTTGGTAGTTTGTAAAACAACCTCCAGGTGTGAGAGAGATGACCTAAGTCTTTTATAAGACCCCAGAGCAGACTTAGGTGCTCAAGCGCACAGCATGACACAGATGTGTCTTAGTGGGGTTACCAGAAGACCTTCTACCCCAAGCCTGAACAACCATCAGACATTTGGAAGTGTAAGAAGATGAACCTGTGTGTGCTCATGGGGCACACCTGCAGCCCACCCTGGAGCGATTTTTTAAAAGTGACCCTTTGTTCATTAAAGGCGCACAAAATGCCAAAGAAGCTGAGAGTTGGGTCAAGATGACGGGTCAGGTCAGGCCCTTTGCACCTATGTACTGAACTGGTGTAACATCAGGAAGGTCGTGAATTAAGAATGTGGGATTCTCCAGTGTATTCGTTTCTCCTACGTTATAAAGCATTTTTTTTGCAAAATTTTAATTAAAAAAATACACAGTTGCTGCTAATGAGGTAAGGTTAGGAGAAGGGGTAAGTTTAGGCTCAGGGTTTGAATACATTAACGCATTCACACAATTTACATGCACTTGAAATGTAAGTACAATGTAATAGCATGTGTTTAACAATAAGTGCATTGCAGATTTGCAACAGAACAGTTTGTTACATACTTTTTAACACATCTTACCGTAAATATTTTTGTAGGTGTTTGCTCATTCTGATTCGACAAAACTTTTGCTTTTCTTCGGCTCAGTCTCAAGCTCTCTATTGACGGAGGCTTCACAAATATAACATAGGGTTTAAACTCCGGGGTGTATAAGCTTGCTATAGCCTGTCAGAGAATGGAGAAATGTTTTTTTAAGAATGACATACAGTGAGCAAAATGGCAGCATACGTGTCCCTGGACCAAAGAACCAGTCATGCGGGTATATTTGTAGCAATAGCCAACATATTGTGAACAAAATTATGAATTTTGACCCATATAATGAATGATTAAGAACGATTTAGTTTTATGTCAAACATCATTAGATCATGTTCCATGAAAATATTTTGTAAATGTATTAAATTTTGCTTAGTAATATGCAGTGCTAAGGACTTTTCTCAATATTTATATGTTTTTGCAACCTCAGATTCAAAATTTTCAAATAGTTATGAATCATCCAAATATTGTCCCATCCTAACAAACCATACGTCAATCGAAAGCTTATATATTTAGCGTTCAGTAGATGTTTAAAGATCAGTTAAAAAAATGACCATTATGACTGGTTTTGTGGTTCAGGTCTACATATAGGAGTAAAAAAAATATTTAATTCAGTCATTGTCTAGTATGAATGTGTTCCTTTTCAAACCGTTTTCTATGACATGAACACTAGACCGTTTCCAAAATTCCACACAAGGCCTGCAGCATGCCTAAATTCAAATGTGTGGCCATAGCATGTTCGTTAATACAGTGAGAATGTGTCTATAAATGTTACAAGCTGATGAAAAAATAATCAGACCACAGGAAATGTACCAACTGGAGTGGAGCTGACAGAATCTCCCTGTCCAGAATGACATAATTCCTGCCCTTGAGTCTGTGTTCCAAAGTCAACAAATATGACATGTAATATAGGTCTCCCTGGCTCTCGCTTACTCTGTTTATCCCTGTTTCTCTCTTTCCTCTTTCGTTCATGCTTCTGGAGAGAGGCACAAAGCGTGGTATTTGTATCGTACAGTAAAATATGAAATGAAATTCACTAAACAATATGTCCTGGAAAGGGCAGTTGTTGTTGAAGATTACTGCGCATGATACACAGTAAAATATTCCATAAAAGTAGCTTTAATTCTACCTTAAAGAAATACACGGTAACAAACAATAGGTTTTCACTGTTTTCACTTACATTTACAGTTAAGTACCGTAATTGAATATAATGTTAACATACCAACCTGTTAAAGTACTGAAATCTGTTTTCAACCGTTGAAATACATTGGTAACCACCAAAAACAGGTGGTCATGAAAAAGTCACATGATGACCCAAAGCCCATCATAAGCAACTTTTAAACAATAAAATATATAGAAGGTGCACAGTGCCATTCACACATACACTAAACACCATCACGGTGAGACTCATTAAACTGACAATTTTAACAACATTATGTGAGATACAACTCTAATAAACGTAACATAGTGATTTCAAAGCAACAAACATCAAATTCAAACTAAATTTTAAATGCAATGCAGGGAATTCTGGGAACGTCAATTTACGTTTAATAAATTTTTCCTGTACAGGAATTTACTTTTAACAATTTAACAGGTCACAATAATTTTTATATAATCCAGTGCTTCTTGGTACTCATGAATGAATAAAAAAAAAATAATGAGCAACCTTTTACTCACATGTGGCTTCACATCCAGCAGGCACACCTTGCTCTCCGCTACAACCCTGCGCACTGAATCCAGACTCATACCGTAGTAGTTCCCTTTATATTCACCATACTCCAAAAATCTAGATGACACATTTGAGATAGCATGAAATATGGGGAATACAGTGATTTTTTTTGTATCATATTTTTATGCATGCACCACAAATGAAAGCCACATGTCTGATCAAACATTTGAGGATGGTTTGTAAAGAATGATCCAAAATGCGATGTGTTCCGTAAGTGTCACATTTGCATATAAAATAAAATAGTAAATGAATTTGTGCCTTATTCGTCGAAAGTCAAGTGCACTGCCTACCCTTAAACGGAAAGGAGAATTAATGCTAAGTATGTATTTTGTTCATTTTGTTCAGAGGACATATTAAGCAGACTATTTAGCATACTATTATAATAAAATGTAATTTACCATCTGCTTTTTGTAGGCAGTAATAGTGTAACGTTAATTGCAACAAGCACATACAATAGTTTTGTCAATAAAGCGTAATTAAAATAAATGACATGGATTTTGGGTTACAGTGTTATGTGCTAAAATAAAGCGTAAAAAAACAAAACCACTGTTCAGTGATTTCAAACCAGAATCCTTTTCTAATTTTTAAATCGCTTGCCCAGTTGGTGCTGTTTTACTAAAGTAGAGATAGGTTCCTACTGCTCAGTTCTGGTAGTAACTTCTTTAGCCTTTGGCTTCAAGGCTTTTTGTATGGTAATCAAAGATGATGGTAATTCGGTGGAGTGATTTAAAAAGCAGTCCGCTTTTCCTCTCTCTAGTACGTCTCTCTGGAAAGTTGGGCAGTCTGCTCTCCGTCATTCCTGTCTTACTTGCTTTGACTTCTTTCCCCATGTCCAACTAACAAGACAAAAAGTCATTTCAAACCACGGAGGGCTCTTAAAATATCCCCCTAGTTTAATATAATGTGACACTGTTCACGGACACATGCTTTTGAGATTTCCTTTCACTTTTGAGTGAAAATTGGAGTAAGAGAGTATTTCCTGTCAATGGATGTGATCTGCGTTTTCAGCATTAACAAGGATTACATGTGTGATTTAAATTCCACGAGCATCTTTGAAGGACGAAATAAAGCAGTCGGCTTCTATAAGATCCACTATTTAAAGTTTTATGTTTATATATTTTGAATTATATTTGGATAAAAAAAACAAGGTTATCATTTAACGGTAGTTTAATGACTATTAAACGTGTTGTTGGATTTAAACAATATGCAAATCTGGATTAACAAACTTTTATCTAACTTCCATAATTACTTGCTAAACAAAAGAGGTATAAAACAACCCAGAACTAGTCTTTATAAGCTACAGCATGGGCTGGGTACCATTTAAAGGGTGTTTAGCCTACTTGTGGTTGAGGATATCTTTTTCAAAAGTGTGTTTGGAGACAAAGTGGTACTCCACCCCTTCTCTCTCATGCTTTTTCCGCTCCCGAGTGGTATCTGTAAAAAAATAAATAAATAAAATCAAATGCTCATTTCCTATTGGGGTGGACTTACAGATCCCGATATGCTAAAAAATAATAGTATTTATAAAATTATGTTATTTGTTATAACAAAATCTTTTAATATTTTCCTTAACCTTAAAACCTACTTGTCAGATATGACTGCTATTACGTTAACAATGTGATAACAGAAAAATAATTTACTGCTATTTCTCTCTCCCAAATAGAAAATGTGACCCTATACCACAAAACCAGTCATAAGTCACATGGCTGTTTGTAGAAATAGCCACTGTATGAGTCAAAATGATTGAGTATCAGTAAAGATCGTGTTCCATGAAGATATTTTGTCAATGTCCTACCATAAATATATCAAAACTTCATTCTTATTTAGTAATATGCATTGCCAAGAACTTCATTTGGATAACTTTAAAGGCAATTTGTTTTTTTCAATATTTAAATAATTTTGCACCCTCAGATTTCAGATTTTTAGCTGTATCTCGGCCAAATGCTGTCCCATCCTAACAAACCGTACACCAATGAAAAGCGTTTTATTTATTCAGTTTCAGTTTCAAAGAACTGAACTGATTTTGTGGTCCAGAGTCTGAATTTAAGAATTACAGAGCCTTTTATTAGCTTTTAATTGGGGCTACAAAAAAAAAATACAAAAGAGAATTTAATTGTTCTAATAAATTCTAATTAAAGCAAAATACTAATTCAATATAGGCTAGGCTGGTATAAAGGAGATTTGGGTTTGCTGTAGACCCAGGGTCAATAAATACATACTCGATACAATTAAGAACACTTCTTTTTCACAAGTGGAACTGTCTCTGGTAACATGTGTCCAAAACTGAGCAAAGGTTAGGCAGTAGGACCCTTATTTAACTAGACTGAGTCACACAGAAAATATGCTCAGAGGTGAGCTTAACAAGACCTGAGGAGCTCACCACACACCCTAACTCTAATTGTCCACACGTTCTCTGCATACTCCAAAATAAACTATAAATTTTACTGCCAGTGGTGGCAAGATGCCATGCCAGTGTGATTTGTGTATGTGTGTGTGAGTGAGGGTCCACTTCATCTAACCATGCAAATCACATGAAAACCTTCTATGGAGCATGCATACTAAGTGATATGGTTAATATTGCAAAAAACGATCTAAACCCATCAACATTCATTTCAGCCCATTTCAGTATGTGTGTGTGTGTTCAGCTTAAGGGTACAAGCTTTATATGAAAATTTAAAAGCAGCAGGAGATGCTGTTTTAAACACTTTATTCTGCTGAACTGTTTATCAGTTGGGGTTGTCATACATTTTGGCGCTCATGTACGGCAACATGTTGATGCTTAATCATGTCCACCGTATTAACTGATCAGTTTTAACACTCGCTAACTCAAATGTCATAAATCAAATTAATATATATGTCAGACGGAGTTAGACCCTAACCCTGTTTCGCTACAGTTCGGGAGCTTGGAACGCAGTCAGAAATATGGAAAGCTGTTAGTTTGAGCTTCCAAAGGGGAGAAACAGGCAAGACGAACGCCAGCCTAAAGCAGAAATGTGGCCTTTTTCCAGAATAAAGAGAAAAAGTCACACCGCTCACTCCATCATGGCATCGTCTGTCTGTCTAGCTGTTAGTGGCTGAGATTATCCTGTTCTTTCATCGCTCTATCGCCCCCTGTCCACATCACTCTTGGACACTCAGAGTGGCAGTGGAAAGCTGGTTCTGTTCTCTTCTCCACTCTGGCAGTCCAACACAGCTTTAGGCCTCAATGTGGAAAGATTTGATGGTCTGCCTACAGATTATTCACGAACATTTACAAGAGTGTGGAGTCAAGGCAATAGTTTTACTTTTAAGAAATGTCATTGTTCTTGATTCTTGTTAGTCAGTTTTCTTGCTTGGAACAGAGACAGAGAATAACTAGTACCAATAGTTCATGTGTACTTTTAAGAATTAAATTTAAATTAAATAAATTCACCCATCAAATAAACAATTGACAAATTCATAGGATTACCTGTACTAGAAAAGTTTTTGCTACATCAATCAATATGTTTTCTAATTGTACTGGTTTTTGGATTTTATATATAAAATTGGATTTTATATATAAAAAACTTTCTTAAAACTTTCTCTTTTTTAAAGTAGATTGTAGGGATGGACATGAAAAAATGCATTCTCTCAAGAGTAAAAATAATGATAGCACCCAAGACTGTCACATGACCTTGAGAAAAATATTAGCTCATGTGATTTGAAAGACCACCCCAATATTTCTGAAATTCAGGTTGTACTTCACCAGCAGCGATATACAGAGCTGCTACTAAAATGGAAGTTCAAAGGCAAAATTCCAAAGATGGCTGCATACCTGTTTCTGTGGTGCATAACCCATTATTTACTTTTAATTCCCACCATATTATTTCCATTATTTGAGTCTGTCTGGTCCCTCTCATGATGTCCCTGTTGTCATTTAGTTTGGATGGTAACAGTTTCGAGGTAACTATAAGCAGGTTTACTATTAGATTGATTTATTGCACAAATGTTATATGAACTCACATGGCACAGATACACTGAAGTGTTCTGGGTCAGAGAGTAGAAGTCTTCTCTTTAACTCGGTCACACCAACCCCACTAGGCCCTGTACAAAAAAAACACACACACACACACACACACACACACACACACACACACACACACACACAGCATACACAGTTTATCACTTATTAATCAACACTGACAAAGCAATAAAGCAGCATTCGACATTCACTCAATAATTCATTCAACATAAATACAAGCTTATCTAAATCACCAGTACAGATATACATTTTCATCACACTTCAGTCAGTACTCTCGTGATCCCCGTCCAAACATTTTCTCTTTATCTTGCGCCCAACATAAAAGACTCCAGACTTGGCTGGTTAAGCTGGTACATGAACAGATTCGCTTCTTGTTTGTAGGCGGACATGTACTGTATTTAAAGTCTTCATGGACTGTCTAGGCCATGAAGTGGCCCATTATTCCAGCAGGCATCTGCTGTTTCCATCACTGGGATTTAAGTATGAGGATGATGGGGTAATGCTGTATTGATTTCAGGCTGCGGCTCCCGCCACTCGCACCCTTTCCAAAACACAGATCCAGTCTCTGCTCTGGCCCAAGCACCCCCAGAAGGAAAAGCCATACTACTGTAGTGAAAATGAAGAATCTGTCTGGTGCCCATTCATGAGAGACTAAAAGCCTGCATCTGCCAGCCACAAACAGATGGTACGGCCGCTGCGGGTGCATCTCTCGAAATCAAAATAAGTATGTTATCACTACACTGACTGCAACTGACCTCCTTGATGTGGAATTTGATTCTGGAGTGAAATTCCTGCCATTCTGATAATGCATGAAATGCTTTTGGCCATCTCAGTTCACAATTGGCGCAGGATCGCTTTTCACAGCAAATGAGTTTTACAGAGTGAGAGGAAAGAACAAAATCGCATTGAGGTTCAATATGAAAATATTAAATCATCTTGTTTGACCTCACGTGGGCCCTCTGCCTGCCCTCGCTGTCATCATCCACCAGCGCTCATCTTGCAAACAAACCTGTGGGTTGATGGTCTTTCGAAATATTTGCAAGCTGTGTCTGTGGTCAGTTGAACAAACACATTAAGGAAGATACAGTATATTTTCATTCCGGGATGCCTTTTAAGTTATAGTTCTATATGGCATACCTAGGAAAGCAGCGATCACAAAGTTAGTCAAATTAGACGTTAACGTTCTACACCCATGGCCAACAAAAACTCATGAGAATGACACACATTAGAAGTGAAACTAGCAATTTGTACAACAACCTGCTCATTAGGGATGAGCAAGCTGCTTTGGTGGGCTTAAATTTTTCTGGATATTTTGTTTGTCTCATATGCAAAATAACAAATGATGTATTAATGTGTTCATGACAGAGAATAGAATAATATATATATATATATATATATATATATATATATATATATATATACAAAACTCTTAGAGTAGACTGTTAGGGTTTAGAATTTGTAGAATAAGTTGACATATACTTGCAAAGTTTCTCATAGTCAGTATGTTGTATGTTGTGGATCCATCAAAATAAAATGTTAGAAGTTATTAAGCAGACATCAGTCTACTAATATTTTAATAAATATTAGTTGACATGTAGTTGGTAGGCACTGTTAGCAGAATAATCCCCTGTCATTGCTTTCTTAATGTAGTTCTGAAAAAAGAAATTGGGGGGAAATCTCATTACAGGACAACAAAAAAGGCATGAAATGTATAATTATCTGATATTTTAAGAGATTACTCACCCTGACACAATGTCAGAATCTGTATGTGTCCTCTCAGTTATATAATTTCAATTTTTTGTTGATGCATGTTAGTTGCAGCATATTATTTGCTGTACCAAAGTTTTAAAATAAAACAAATGTGCAAACCTATTTAATAATGCTTATTTTCAGGAATGTTTGAAATGTATCTTTTAATGAGGATTCTTTCTTCGTTATGCAATTCCCTGCAATTTTTTGAGAGAAATATTAAAAACCAACATCAAATTTCAGATGTATTAGTGTGAATTAAACTTCAAAGTATTTGTCAATGAAAACATATAATACATACAATAATAATAACATATACACACACAAACACACACACACACACATATATATACAAAACCAGTCCTAAGTAGCACGGGTATATATAAATATGCGTCACAATGATCTTTTTTTTATGTCATGAATCATTAGGGCATTAAGTAAAGATTCCATGAGTATATTTTGTAAATGTCCTACTCTAAATGCATTAAAACTTTAATTAGCTATATGCATTGCTATGGACTTGATTTTGAGAGGTTTAAAGGTGGTCCCAATATTATTTTTTTTTAACATTCAGGATTCAAATACATATATTTCACATAAATAGAAGCATTAATATATAGGAAGTAAATGTCAAGTCTACTTGTCGAAATCAAGAATAATCACTAATCATGAAAAGTTTCACAGCAGCTAATTTCAGACATTGCAGACGAAACTAGAGGGAAAAAGCAGTCTGGTGCCACATTTTTGTTCATTTTTCTCATATATCAATGGTAGACAAACCAGGTTCTGACCTCGCTGAGATGATTTAATGTTTTTGAAATAAATCCACACAGTCCTTGAACATATTGGCTCTTTGGCCAGACTTGTCAAGGCTCACTTGAAGTCCTTCAGTACTGGGAGAGACTTTGCTGTGCTCCTGTACATTTTTTGTTGTTTGTTTAGGAAAGAAGTCTTGCATTCACTTACACCTTGCCAACAGCTGTTCTCACCCCTGATATACCTAAGAATTAATGCTCTAAATTTACCACAAGGGCATATTTTTAATTCAGCAGTGGATAAAAAGGAGTGAAAAAGTTTAAACGATCTCACACGCCTCATCAAATTTCTAAGTAGAATATCATGCATTCATAATTTTGCAAACACTGAAACAATGAGGGCATTTAGGCAGACAATTGCTACTTTTATAACAATAGAAATTCTATCTGCCAAGATGCCATTCAGTTTTGAATATTTATAGCTATACACTCAGCAACAGAAAAGCTAAACTTCCATTTCATTAAACTTCTGAACAGATAGCTCTGGGTTTCATGGTTTCATGCTTAATGGAATGTCAGCTTTTGATTATGGTCATTTTCTAAACTCTTGCTACTGATGGACTGTGGCAACAGGGAATGTAAATGATGTAAAAAATAGCAAGTGGCTCCAGCTGTATGGAGGGCTGCCTGGCATATTGAAGCAGCACTTTCATGTTTAGATAATAAGCACATATTCTTTTGGCTCCTTTGGAGTCTGACTTTAGAAATGATGTTGAGGTGAACATTATGCAGACCCAGATCTACGTCCAGGCAGTACAATGAAAACAGATATGTAGACTGCAGATCCATGTGTTAATTTAACTTTCCAGACTCTCTTTCTGTACAGTATCTATATTATTCACCTCTATCAATAAATATCATTATTTCAAACTTGCATGCATTTTTGTTTGTTCCCTTTGCCAAACACATGCAAAAGAATAAATAATAATATATATATATATATATATATATATATATATATATATATATATATATATATATATATATATATATATGTATGTATTAAGACTTTTCCATGCTTTTTTCCCACGCAGTTACAATGAACAGCTGTTAAGCTTCCAAAAATATACAAAATATTATGAAAATGGAACATGTGACTTTAAAGTCAGGGCCCCATGGCTAACAGCTCTGTGGCAGGGAAGCTTACCAGTGATGAACAATGCAAAATTAGCTTTCTGACTTTTTCTCCCACTATTTTTTTTTCTTGCAATTGAGAATTGATGAATAGAATATCACAATTGCTAGTTACAATGTCAGAATTACCAGATATAATCTCGGAATTGTGGCTTTATGTAAGTTTTGACTTAAGTTCATATCTCAATCTTTGGAGAAAAGAAGTCAAAATTGCGAGGGAAAAAAGTCAGAATTTTAAGATATAATCTTGCTATTCAGAATTGTGAGTTTATATCCTGCAATTGTATTTTGCAGCTCTGACTTTATAACCTGCAATCGCACATTCATTTCACACAGATGTAAAAAAAGTCATAATTAAAATAATTAGAAAAAGGCTTCCATACATTTTTAACTATTGTGTAATTTTCAACACTAAACATTGAATAATGACAGACTTTAAGTATAAATTTTGCAATTTTTTTATTCAAAAATCATTCTCACCAGTTAGGAGCACAAGGCGGTAAGGCTCGTCAGGCTTTCTTTTGTAAGGCAGGACCTCCTGATATATTGGTAAATGGATTCCGGCATGTCCTTCATCCGTCTTTTGTCTCACCTGTTGACGTGTGCCGTCCATCCGGCTCAACCGGAAACTTTTCCTCAAACCAGCTGTGGTAAAGGAGAAAACTAAATCAATTAACTTAACATCATGTAATTAAATTTATAAGAATACTTGGACTGTTTTGTATCATTTTTTATTGATTTAAATTTACATAGGTATGTCATAATATGTCAAGCTTGATTTGATTCTTTTCTCCCCTTACATTGAGTAATGTGTTTAGAAATTACAGCATAATTTGCTCAGAGTTCCTACAAAGTAGAGATGCCAAAAATATTTGGGCAGTTGTTCTTACATCTGTTTCTTATTAGACAAGTGTGTTCGTCTGGATCATTAGTGTATGTTTTAGATAGCTGTCAATGTCTAGTTTTTCTTTGGAATTGGTTCTTGGAACCTGAAATCAGACATGAGGACCAAAGCAGGGTCAACAAAACTGAGAAATCAGTAGACTTGAATCCAAGAGGTAGTCAAAACTATAGTTTTGGCAAGACTTGCTGTTTGGTGATCTTAACAGTGACCAAAGAGAATCAGTAATGTGGTTGTCAGAAGAAAACTTTAACCGTGAGGAAACCCCCATCAAGAAAAATGAATAGCAGTATTCACCAGTATTCCAAGAGATTTCTTAAAGACTATCCATGTGAATGTGATGGAAGTTTAAGTAGCACATTACGGTGCTTGGACGGTGGTTCCCAATCCTGTTCTGGAAGCCCCCCAACTGTACACATTTTACTTGTCTTGCATATCTGACACACCCACTTGGAGTTTTGGAGTTTCTACAAACAAGATGATAAGTTATATCAGGTGTGTGTGTGTTTGATTAGGGAGACATCCAAAACGTGTAAGGTTGGGAAACACTGCTCTGGGATATGAAGCAGAACTGATTATTGCAGGCCATGATTACACAGTGCAGGACAGGATGGACACAATGACTCGCAAAAACCTTACTTGGAGAGTCTAGCTTACAAGAACCTTTCCTTCACGGGAGCAATAAAGTAGAGGTAGTCTTGAGAAGCCAGAACTTCAGACTGATGGCTGAAGGTTTGGAATACATAGTAGTGTTCATTGGCTACAGCCCGCCCATGAGGCCGTTTGACTGACATGTCAAACAACCAATCACAGTTTGTGATTGTTCGGGGCCTGGAAATGCTGCAACAATAACAGACCAGTGTGTAAAACTCTTGGACGTATACTTTTGAAAATCCAGCATTCAGTTGATCCTGAAAGGCGCTCATCTTCACAGTTGTGAACACAAAGGCTTTCTTCTTTCGTGAGAGGCTTGGGGTGACAGTGTCTTTATTTTCAGGTGGAATTTTAAAAAATGCAACACACCTCCCGGAAATCCTGTATAATTCAACCAATCCGACGACAACTTCTAAACTCCTGAAGTGTTTCCAGATAAGTGTGCCATATGCATCGGACATTTAGCCAACATTCCGTGGACGTGACGTCTGAGGCTGAGACTAAAGTATAGTGATTGGAGCACTGAATTCTTTAAAAAAAAAAAAGGTTTGAAAACTCTTGGAAGAGCTGAATCCTCTTTACTGATGATAATTTGGGCCTTGTTCAGATCTATTTCCATGCAATCAAGATATAACAAAAACTTAAAAAAAAAGACATTCTGGAAATGTATAGCACATTGTTTCAAACTTGGACAAAGTTACCTTTCACTAATAGCTTTGTGCACAAAGTATTTTGAAAAGATAAGCATGTTGTTAAGGTACTCTGTCGAGCATGATACATAAATACTTAATTGATGAAATTCTGGAAGCCTGTAGTGACCTGAAAGACTGGGAGACTGGCCAAATCAAACTGCAATACCTGCCCTGTAGGCATTATGAAGATGCTCTTCTAGTCTTTCGCCTCTTGGGTGAGCAGCAGGGTGTAGACTTCTGAACTTTCTGAATAATTTTTTGAAGATGGTGTTTTTTGTCAAATCAAAAGTAGCAACCATCAACTTGAGACAGTATTAATTGTTTAATTTAAAAAACAACAACATTAGTTATCCCAAGAAGAAAAGCCAGCATGTGCTATAGATGTGGATAGGTGGATAAAACCATACCAGCTTCCGCTAATTGCTGTTAGTGTGTTCACGAGAAAGTGGCATCTAGCAGATGACATAAGATGTCAGCTAGAGATTGTGGATTTTAGAGGCTGTTTACACCTGGTCACTTCATATATTTTGTGTAATCAGACAGCAATCTGATCATGAAAAGACCAGGTGTAAATGAACTCTGAAATGCATTCATTGTTCAGATATAAATGCATCTGGCTGCTGAAACCACATATGTAAATTTAACTTTCCCCAAAATGTTAAAATAATAAATGTGTGAGAGTATGTTATAAGCTGCATGAAGCTAATGCAACACACATCACTATGGACAATCTTCTCCTCGGCAAGCCAACGTGCAAACTGCCACAAATGAAGCAAAGTAAGGTGCAGATAGTCAACACATAATCATATACATTATTTGTTGTAAGACAAAGGTATCTTTCCAGTGCTGATACCGTGCTATCCCATTGCCATCTTTGATCTTTCAATGCGCTGATAATTTTAAAAAATGCAATGCTTATTTTTTGATTTCTTTGACGTGAACCCAAAAGCATGGTAATTGAAACTGAAATTGTAATTGAAAGAAAAATGTATATCCTTTTTGTGATGACATTTCACGTTTTAACAATCACATTTTAAAAAGGCCTATATTAACCCCCTAAAGCCATGTGAAGTACTTTTTATAAAGGGTGGATGCACTATATTGGACTTTTTACATTTTTAATGTAACTCTATTCTATTCATCTGAAAGACGAACACATATGTACCTAGAATAGCTTGAGAGTGTGTAAATCACGGGTAAATCAATATTTATCTATTGGTGAACTATACCTCTAATATGAGAGGAAGCATTTTTATTCTCTATCGGTGTAATAGTATAATAAGGAACTCAGCTACCACCATATAAACACAACTTTTAGCAGGCATACAGCATATGGAATCCCAAAGGCCCACATCTCATAAACTATTCAACTCAGCAGCACAAACTAAACATATAGGCATCAGAAATGTTATTTCCAACATATAAATCAAATGCAGTATTTTGCAGTAAACAAACAAAAGTTCTGAGTTTGAAGGATTTTTGTGGGAAAGATGCATACAAACTCTGTTTTCATGTAATGTTCCACACAATTTCTAAACAAATGTTGGGTAATTAGTCAAAACATCTGCTGCAATGCAGAGAAAAAAAAGCTGGAGGTTTATAATTATAATTATAATTGTCCAGTTCATTTAGTAGCTACCAGTGATAACACTATCATAAACACATTACAGGGCACTGAATGTTCATCTACACCTCTGGGAATTATGTAGCTGAGGGCCTGAACATAGTGGTCTTGGTGAACAGATGTAAGGCATATCTCACAATTGTCTACTGCAGTATCCTCTGTACAAATACTTGTTTGATTGGTCCCACCAATATTAATCTTGCTGAATCCTTTAAATGCTTCCAGACGTTTAGTGTCCCACATAGACAGCAAAATTGGAGGCCTAAAGGCCAAACAGCTTCTGGATAAATAAATCAAAAAGAAGCTAGGAAGATTTGACAGAGATAATCAAACCAATGCCTAAAGATGAATTTTATCTGGCCCACTGGACTCCCACTAGGTAGGGATCTCTAGACAGCGGTTTTTCTTTCTTAGATTCTTTTAACTTTTTTTTTTTTTTTTTTTTTTTAAATTTATGCAGTTCAGGATATCTACGTAGACTTAAGTAAAGAAAAAATACCACTAAACATACAATAGTAAAAAATTATACTCTACACTGTAAAAATGTTTTATTGCGTAACCCAGAACTTGCTTCATGTGGTAGCTAACAAAATAAATAAACTTGTACAAATCAAGAATTCAAAATAATACGTAAGATCTGGATGACTAAATCAGCTTTATTACACTGATGGGATACAGGAATACAAATGAAAGCCATTTCCCTTAGTTTTCTGTTACTGAAAGACACAATAAGGGGAAAAAACACAGGACAGGAAAAAATAATTTTTTTTGAAACATAAGCTATTATGAGGTTATAGGAAAGATGTTTTCGTGAGCACAACAATGCTGCTATAGATATACCAGAGAGAATCTTTTGGTCTGTGACACTATAGTTCCATCAGCCTTCACGCTCATCTCTGTTCACAGATGACCTTGGTTACAACTAATGAACATTACTGCTTGTTTCCATCCTGCTCAAGGAAAGCTGAGCGGCTGGCAGTAAATAACCTGGATCAGTCTCGATCCTTAATGCAGTTGATGACTGGTGATGGTGGTGCTGACAGAGGCGGACTTTATCTAGAGATTAGAAACTTGGAACCTGCAGCATTTTTCGTGTCGGAAAACTTACAGAAACATAGCCACATGACCAGTTTCAGAAAATAACACCGTGCAGGAGTCACCACTCCAGAAGGTTAATGGTCCTTAATTCATGGGCTACACCAAAGCAGGGCTTTCACCACATGCATGCGGTCTCGCGGAAGCCATGTTGTGGGCACGGCGAGGCTCTGACTTACTGCAAATGATATGGGCATCTCCTAGCTCTGACATCTGTGAAATTACACTCAGTGGTAGAACAGCCTCTGTCTTATTATAAGTTACAGAGATGTTTGAGTTTTTGGAAGCAGTTTTGTTAGGATTGACTTGGGATCATGGTAATCCTGGTGGTCATGTTGTTTTCCAGAGTCTGTAACATGGAAGACCACTGTAGACAGGGAGCAATGGATCTCAGCCAAAAGAAGAAAAAAAAACACAGGATACAAAAACAAGATACCCACTTACACAAATCAGCACTAATAAAATCAGCTCAGATCGTTAAGGGCACCATCAAATTAAAATGTTTTTGGCTTTTTTGTCCATGTGTGTTAGCTTTGAAGTCAGATATTATGTTACTACAAATTGGTGTCTGGGGATTCCTGGGGTCTGAGACAGACAGACAAACAGATCACGCTGCTGCACAAATAGCATGTAAAACAACCTATAGCAGATCAATACAGGTGGAGCTGGGGAAGGTGGAGGGTTTCTGGGGAATTCTGAAAGCGTCCTGCAAAATGCTCAAGTGGATGATAACCGGCCATTTAAATGTAACGAAGCAAACGCATTGGTTGCATATTCAACATGCACTAATCAGCTTGTGTCAAGTCAATGAATTGTTGAATTGTTGTTTTTAAAAAAATCATGATTTATATTCTGGAAAAAAAACTTGTTCAAACAAATGAGTCTTTGTACATGGCTACATATAGATGTATTTATATTTCTGTCCTGTATACATTTAGAATGTCTTAAACTGCATAAAAATATTCATGACTAATCTTGTAGATTATTCATTCATGTATGTTGATTATCCTGACAGATTCTATTTGTTGAGTTAAGCTGGACATATGCTTAAACCCTGCACTTCCATAACTGACGGCAAACTCGCTATGAAACCCAGCCCTTCATGTGCTTTTTCTTTTTTAACAATCTTTTATGCTCACATGTGCATCAAGAATCATCTTTAATTTCTTACATTTTCTATTTTGAGTGCACTATTCCATTTTAGAAAGAGTGAGAGGTATTCCAAAACACACTAGATACCCTGTATACCCCCAGACTGCTGCCCTAGCATTCTTGGAGCGATGCACGTAGCCACCCTGATGAACCATTAAATCATCGATAGCGATTTAATGTGCGAGCAGTGAGCCAACACAGACACAATATATCCCATGCAGTGGAATCTGGACAGACAATTTGCTAATATGACAGGGAACTTTTTTTATGCCTCTTCAGAAACCACACGGCACGCAACCTCATCAAGTGCACAGTCCACATTATCTGCCACAAACGGTACATAAAATGTATGACATATATCATATGCGGTTGGTTACACCAGACTGCATGCTAAAACCATTATCAGTTTGACGAAGACTTTCGGTTGCCATATTACCGAAGTCTGCTAACGCACATGAGCTGCGGCTACCTGACACCGAAAACATTCAAAAGATCTGGAGAAGTAAGCAAGCTTTCTGGAGTTTCAAGCATGCATTAAATATTGGCTCTTCGTAGCATGTGGGACTGCATACTGATTAAATAATCTGGTTTGTAAATAGAGCCTGTTTTTAATGCGTCTCTGTTTTTCCATGTCTGGATCTTATTGGGATTTGCTGATACCTTTTCCAGGTTTCCCCAGTTTAATATCCCACCACACCTCTCCCTCATGACCCTTTTCATATCCCACAATACCCTGGGCCTTGTATCTCCACGTGGTTACTCTGAACAGCACCTCTAAATTTTAGCAAGGGCTTTGCTGAATAGATTTATAGAAGAATGTTGACAATTGCTCAAAAAGCATCCAGTGCTACCAGAGCTCTCCGTCTGTGGCAAAAGCATCCAATTTTCCATCACATACTTGCTGCACTGCTGCTGTGATAAATCTGAAATTTTGGAGCAGGCAAAATAAGCCCAGTATGGCCTGGTCCCATTGTAATGTCTTAAGCATGTTTTCTTGAGGGACCGCAGCAGCCCTGACGCTAGTTTGGCCATTGTGTGTCCTGAAGATTAGCTGTGGACATTCTGGCTTTTGAAGTGGGGTCAAGGTTGCCAAAGAGCTGAAAATGAGGCACGTCTCTGCTAGACTCATCCGGTAGCCTAGCTGCTAAATGAGCGCAGTGCGTGTTTAGCTCTCAGATGGCCTTTATCACTAATGGACCAGCACAAAGCACCCAGTCTGGAGCCATCAAAGCCTCTCCCATTAGCATGAATGCTCAAACCAGATCAGACTAAATCTAAAACTAATGATCCTCACCTTGAATAAACATCATCCTCATAATAGTGTGGGAACATAATGCAAAAAGTACAAATCAAACAGGATGAGATGGATATCTCTAACAACTGTCTTGTTCATCAGTACTAGCCAAGTCACATATACTAAAAAAAAAGGAGCGTGGCTAGTTGCATTTGAGTTAGCGGTGAGTTCAAACAGAAAGGCATGTTTTTATTTATGCATACAGATTATCTGTACGGAAACAATGTTGATTCAGTATAAACATGTATATATGTGTTTTCTGGAAATGAAATGTATTGCAGTGGACCACAAATAAATTCCTGAATAAGTTTCTTGAATATGCTATATATCTGTGTGTGTGTTTGCAACTTTAAGACCCAATGGCTATGTGCTTACAGTGTTTAAAGTATAAAATAACAGGCTAGGAGGGTACCAATAAAAATGTAGACTTACCTATATTTATGCCACTTATTGCTCCATAGTCCACATCCTCTGGGTATTGGGTGAAAGCAGGTTAAAGAGAAAAGAGAAAAAGTGCACTCTAATTAAATAATGATAAATGTGAGATGGAGTCTGGGCAACCCTTAATCAAGAAGTGGTGAAAGAAAGGGGTAATTTGCAGTGTTACTGTTCTTTACACTTGATGTAAACAAAGACAAAAATACTGGCAAATTAGAGCTGGGTTACTCTTATGTGACTGTGCTGAAAAGGATGAAAAATTACCTTCCATGTTGTCTTTTCAGTGTGAATGAAAGGGCAAGAGAGAGAGAGAGAGAGAGAGAGAGAGAGAGAGGGAGAGGGAGAGAGAGAGAGGGTCAATCAGACTTTGAACTCACAACAATAGAATAAAAGGTTTTAACATTTTATAGAGATTTCTAATATTCAGGAAATACATACTCATTCTTAGGTTACACAAACATCATAGCTATTTGTTAAAGAAAGAAGCTGCATTTAGATACAGCAAAAGGCCTAGCACTTCATCAATCAATCTTACTGTATAATCATGTGATGTCGTTCTTACTGCCTAAATTTGGACTGTCACGGTCACAGAGTTAGACTTCACCCTCACAGTTAGTTCACTGACCGCTTATGCATATTACTCACAGGCCGTGAGTGTACATTCTCTGTCTGGCAAGCTCTAAGCTGATTGGCTGACAAGGAGCAGGGGAATATGTGGTCCAATGAGGATAAGCAGATTGAGTGATTTTTAAAACAGCATAGTTTTGAACAATGTCCTGTACAATCAATAACTGACACCAATAAATATTATTTAAAACAAAAGGCAATATCTAATCAATCTGCAAGCCCAAAAGCTAATTTACGTAAATGCACTTTTAGTTTCCATTTAAAACAACCTAATGATGGACTGTTTGACTCATGGGATTTAATTTACTTTATCTATTTTAGATAAACCTGCTCTTTGCTTTAGGATACACATTTAAGATAAACATTTGCTCATCTCTACTTTTTCATTAGTTTTTTTATGATGTACCGTAAATCGAGAAAAGAAAGGAAAATGTAATCATTTTGAAATAGAAGCATGCTTTTATTCCTCCAACGGGATGAGGTGAGTAACGCAAATCCAAAATTTACAATATGTGTGTGGTCTTGTCTTGAGAAGCCACAGTGCAATGGCTGCCAAAGGGCAAGACGTGGACGTTTCAGTCCAATTGTCCATCATGCTGTGGCCAGGGTGGATTTTTGGAATAGTAATTGCAATTTTCTGTGACCAAGCTCAACTTGTCCTAACCATGTCCTCACCTGCGGTTCATCGGGGAATGATGTGTTTCATGCTTTTACAGAGCCAGTAAAAACGCTGGTGCTGTCTTGAGTTTAACATGTGGCATTTTGGTAACCTTCTGCTTCAACCCAAGATCTGTGTTTGAGTGTGCTTTCGGGGAGGCCGTAAAGTGACCTCGTCGATCATCGCCGTGCGAGTACTCGGAGTCGCAGAGCAGCTGTCACTCTCCTCGCATCCAACTCGCAGATGGAGGTTTTATAGGGAAGGCTGTTGCTTTGAACAGACCTACAATGGCTTTTCAAGACGAGATCAAACTATTCCAGATCCATCTATTGGCTTCCTCCTTTTCCACCCCAATTTAATTCCCTCAACAATTTATACAGCAGCAAAATAAAGACTTACGACAACGTCAACTGAATGTTGTTGCTTTGCATGTATTTTGTTTTCATTGTTCATCAGTTGATATGTAGTGTGCATTGTTTATTCTATGATACCATAATTGTTTAAGTTTAAGCCAAACTTTAATACCACATGTAAAATATTAAAACATATCTGCCAAAAGTTTGCTTGTATTAATCTGAGTAAGGAATTTATATCAGATGCGTTATATTGAATCCAAAATATTGTAGTTTTTTACAACACAGAATTCCCTATTTAAATATCTTTAATAAATAGACTAAATTCATAAGAATATTACAATAAAACTAGTTCATTTTATAAATGGATTTCTGGAAAACTGCTTTCATCCTGAGGTTACACATTGCTGTCTTTGCTTTAGTCTATGCTGAAGTCTTTAGCAAAAATGAAACTAAGACTGATTGACTAAGACTGTTCTGAACAGTGCGACTGCAACCTTTCCAATGGCTTAGTATGAATGTGTTCACACGTAGTAAAACATTTTTTAATATGTCCGGCAGAGCCACTGTGATTTACAGCACTTCCTCAGACTTTATCAGGTCATTTATTCAGCTCACATCTCCAGAGAGCAGCTCCAGGAAGATGCCTGGCACCCTTAGACACACTCTCATCTCTAACTGTCACTAACAGTTTTTGTAGCGATGTTAAGCGTGACATCACACCATTTCCACAATCATTTCCACATCACTCTTTTACACAGCGTGGGATGTCTATTTTTTGTTTAAATATTTCATCCAACAGGAGCTCCAATGACCTTAAAATTTCCCTGAAAAAATGTTATGATTATATTATGCCTTATAGGCTACTTGTTGTCTTTTATGCCTTCATATAGCATATATACAATTTGGACTCTTTTAAATGACCTAATAAAAATGAATTGGACTTCCAGTTTTCATATAGACTTTTTCATATATGATGGCCTTAGCTGAGTGATCTGATTATGACATAAGGCTCAGGAAAAGTGCATAAACCCTACTACAAGCTGGGCTCAGGTATGTATGGATCGCAGCAATCACAGACTTGCTAGTGTACACCATTTGGGACAGGGACAGGAAGAGTGATGATTTTTAGCATTTGTATATTTTAATTGATGTCTTATCTGCCTGTTGTTTCAATACTGCTTGGATTTCTGAGCTTACCAACATATATCATGGCCTCTCTCAGTGGGTGGAACAGAACTGCAGGCCTTTGTAAAGTCACTCTCCTGTAGGGAAACATAGGAACCATGTTGAAAATATCAACATCTCAGTTAGCTCAGGGAAATTCATCATAAATATTGTAAAGCTGTCTCTTTAGAGTTAAAAGAAGTTCAGTCTCTCATAGTCAAAACATTTGACAAAAACATTAGTAGGTCTGGTTGACATTAAAGCCTATTCTGGCTGAAACTCACTATAGCTTGGCGTCGTCAGTTAGAATTCCAATTGCAGTAATAACCATAATAATATGATATATTGAATATATTTTAAAATGTGATTTATTTAAATTAAAATCTAAATTTTCCAAGTCATTCTTCATTGTCACATGATCCTTCAAAAATCATTCTTATATGCTAAATTTGTACTCACTGATTAATATTACTACAGTTATATTACTACATCGTGCAGCCCTGGTAACAATGTTTTGAAAGCTCTGGTCAGTGTAATGTCCCTTTGCTTAATAAAAGTTTTAAAAAAATTTTACTGACTGCATAGTTTTTAACAGTATATTAAAATGACAAAACAATAGCATATTGCATCTGTTATCTTCAATAAGGCTAAGTAATAAAAAAGACAAAACGAGAATAAAACTCCTTTTCTCAGAATATAACCTTTTACTCTCAGATGTACTTGCACTTTTTTGAGTGACTACCAGGCTGTTCTGTCTTGAAAAAATAAGTATTCCCGAAAGTTCCCTATCATCTTATGTTGAGACGACATGAAGTTATTTAGTAAACCTTTCAGTAATGTCACATACATGTCATTAACTCAAAGACACCCCAATAACAAAATCTGTGTAGGCTGATATATTCTAATCACTTGGTGTGATTTATAGGCACCAACTGTCCATACAAAAGACGCATTTTGATGACATTGATTGTTTTTCTTTTTATGAGCGAAGGTTTGTGTAAGGGAGTGTCAGACTGTGTTGCCCTTGACTGTGTCTAATTCAACATTGGGAACACGATGACAGGATCTGAGTCTGACTGACAAAGGTTGTGTATGACTCTGACAACAGAAGGATTCAGTTTCTCAGTCTAGACTTGGAGTGAAACTTTGCAGTAGTATGATTATGAACTTTTTCTTACCTTTCCTGAAGCTGTCTTGAGGGAATCAATCCAGCCCTGAGGTTGGCGTCACCATGCTGCCTGGCCTGCCACCAGGTGTCATCTTCTTGGCTTACAATCTGTAACACATCTCCTCTCCAGAATTCCAACCCGGCGTCTTTGCATGGAATAGCAGGATCTGCTTGGGGATCATAGTGAAAAAGTGCCCTTACAAAGATCTGCAAAAATCCACAAACATATTTGAATGTCACCAAGTTTGGTATTAATCACCTGACGTGTAAATTAATAAAAAACACAGCTCTGTACACTTTGATTTTAATATATGAGACCTTGTTATCTACGTTCTCTGGCTCTTCTTTCGTGCCTGGGATGACTTTGAAGGTCACTGCTCCTTCTGACTTGGCCTGGAGGATGTGATAATAGCATACAGGCCCAAAACAAGCTTACAAGGTTCAGATTCAATAACACTTATGAATAAAGACAGAATGCAGATTTGTTATCCTCCAGAAAACCCTCAGCAACAAACATACCAAATTCTTAAAAGCATTTACACACACAGCTTAGACTAATCAGATTCTGTTTTGGATATTGCTGGTTTCTTGTCTAGACAGAATAGTAACGTTAAACAAGTGAGGTCTGCCGGTTAAGCTAGTTAAAACATCTTGTAGGGACATCACTACACTATCATCCTATGCTGGGAACCAGCTTCCAAAATGCAACACATCCTGGTAATCTGAGATGCATACTAGTATGGGAATGATCTCCTCTGGTTTCCTGTCCTCCATTGGAACACCATTGACTTCCTTGAGCTTGTCACCTTCATGAATTAGACCTGTAGTATTAACCAATGAACCAATGAGAGGAAAGTTTAATCAGAATAAATTATGTGTATTGAATTTAACCAAGAGCTTAACCATGAGCTGTAAGCATTGGTATAGCACTATGCCATGCATATTTAAAGCAAGACTTTTTAGTATAGCGGCATATCTTTTGTTTCATTGTGTGATGTACATCCAAGGAAAAAAATTAAGGGAAAAAAAAATCAGATGGTGGCAGATCTGAATGTAAGCAAAGCTGGCTAAATGAGTGGAAAGTCATGGCAGTTCTGACATTTTGATAAAAAATTATGAGCTATAAGTGAAAATGAAACATACATATGTATTAATCATTCACAATAATTAATTGATCAAAACATGGTGAATTTCTATCTCGTGTCAACTTTAAGTGTTCTCCTATGTCTATATACTGATTTTGGTTCTAATTAGGTTTTAATATTGATACATTAAAAATGTTTCTCACCACTTCGATCAGCAGCTCCTCCTCTCATGACCCGAGCCACCACTATAGCTCCAGTTGACTCATCTCTCTTGATGGTGGCTCCCTGGAGCATAGAAATATCTATTGAGGTTCTCAGGCTATCATTCAGAAATTTGAATATTAAAGTTCCAAAAAGCAAATTGACTGTAAAGCTCAAATTCATATGTCTGGAGGGACCAACTGCAAGCAAACATTCCCAGTTTGCCTTGTAAATCAATATGTGAGCGTCAGGTTAAGTCCAAGTAGAAATTGGTATAGAAATATCACAAAAGGAATCTTAAGCATGCTATGCAGACATTAAATGTTCCTTGAAACCATGGTGAAAAGGTCAAACTTATTGAGGGAAACCTTATTCATGAAAGCTCAAATTAAGACAAAAAAGCTATTGTTTAAATTACACAGATTGTTGACATTATATGTCAAACATCTGATCCATTTTCTTTTAGTATGTGAAGGAAAATTCAGCAGCCAGTGATATTAATCTTTCAGGTTCATTGGATCTAAACACACATCACATTTGACCTTGATGAATTAGACACCCGTCTGTGTTATGCTACAGTTCCATAACCATTAGCACCATCTCACATCATTTGAACAGAAAAATCATTTCTGTTTTAATCAATCACCAATATGTTAATTTCCATACACATCATCTTCCAGAACAATCAGTATACTGGCCATGGCCACAATACCACAGCTACAATATTATTGTTTAGGTTAAACCCTCCAAAACATATTAACAACTTGCAGAGGTCCTAAAATAAACTCTAGTCCAAACTATGGTGAAATTTTAGTCCTTAAAAGGCCTCTCAGATAACTGGTTTCAGGAGGCCGGGCTTTAACAAGCCTGTACAGCAGCAGAAAATGAGGTACATGATGCAACAAGGGACATTGATATAGGAGTTAGGGGGCCCTGTATAGTTCCTCAATCACAGAAGAAGCCAAGTGGTCTGTAGGGCCCCTATAAGTAAGACAAAAAGATCTCCTCAGATTGTGGAGAACTTTTAGTTTTTTCCTCATGCTTCTTAAATAGAAAAGCCATAGACCAAATTTAGACCAAATTTATAATGTTTATATCTTTTCATGGTGTGGGAAAAAAACAGATGGCTTCTGGTCTTTGCCTCTTTAAAATAGCCTGCTCAAAGAGAGAACAGTCAGATATAAGGTTAATGTTGCAACATCACTGATCATCATTTGTAAGTTAACCCCACCAGGTCTGACTTATACAGTCCTTATAAACCGCAAATATTTTTGCTGGAACATCGAACAATCTTGATGATGGGAAATGCAGGCACTTTTGTTCGTACAGTATCAGAGTATACTACTGGGTTAATAACAGAGCACTGGTTTTAGATGACAGTCACTATTGAAAAACAAGAAACTAAATGTATTTTATACCAAACCTCTGAAACATTCCAAAATATAAATAAATAATATAAAAGACAATTAAAAAATATTCTTTATTTATTGATTCCTTGATGGTCATGAGCTGGTCCTAAATTGGTCCTAAGATGATCCTATGCAGATAGCTCCTACTAAGGACAAGAACATCTCAAACTAACAGCCATGCTTTAAAACATACCTAACTAGCATATGCTGGATTTTTCAACAGGGTGCCTAATAAGTTTGTATAAACCACAAACTGTTTATATATATTTTCTTTTTTATATATATATATATATATATATATATATATATATATATATATATATATATATATATATATATATATATATATAATCTAAAATAAAACATGATGGTTTAGTATTTAGTGACAATCTGCATCTTGTTTGTCAAACCAAACTGCTTGAAGGTTTTGTATATTTGATCGTTCTCTGATTCATTCATTTAGTATTTCACTCTAATCACAATCACGATAGACAACAGATGGGAAAAAAAATTCAGATGGCATGAAGTGACTCTTCGTCACAGTCATGTCAAAAAATTATGATGCTCTTTCCGTTCATTCTCTGGAATTCATAAAGCTCCATTCAAATAGAATCTTCAGTATTATTCACCAGATGTTATAAACGAAGACTCATAATAGGGAAAATCTGCATTTTACAAGTTATGCATTATGAATGGGAAGACAGCCACATTGTGCGTCACAACAAGAAGGATAAACCACAATAAAAAGATAGACCTAGTTTGAGAGAGTTCGATCTGAAGTCAAGCATTTTATTTGCAGAGCACTGTACAGCATTTCCTATTTGTATTCAAAGCATCCCATATAAGTAACACAAATGTAAGTGCAGATGGTTTTGCTCAGAGATGGAAAATATGATTCTGGAGGTAGAGCCGAGGGCAAAACCGATCCACGTTGCACTTTGATACTGTTTAATATTATAATCCAAATCTTACCCCTAAATATGCGTGCCTTATTAGTCTTATGCTGATTATAATCAAAAACAATTCAGTGAAGTAATACATTTTAGTTGATTTGGCTGATTTCAATTGATTCCTAATAAATTCCACTTCCTTGATCTTAATACAAACATGAAGTACAACTCATAGTTTAATTTTTGGAAAAAGTTAACCTATGAATGATCTTTTCAAGCAATCGTCTTACAAAATAAGTTTGTAAATGTGTACCTGACAGTTTGATGTTGTAAGGCAGACCAATGAACTTTACATTTAAAGCTGAAGCGGATATTTAATCTTATAATGAATTGTAGATATGATGACTGTCCATAATGATTTAACTGCAGAGCTCCTACTACTACAAACTGGTTTTAACCAACATGGACTATTTCCTATGTTTTTACTCAAGTTATTCAGAGGGACCTACCAGTGGCTCCTGGTTTTTAACCAAGCAAACAATCTTGATTGAATCTTCCTCTTTCTCTATGTGTTCGGGCAGTGGGGGCAGAGGTGGCAATTTAGGGTCAAACTCTTTCTGAGACACCATGTCATGCACTGAGAGAAGAGCCTGAGGAGGAGAATATAAACATAGTGGAATTAGGGATTCAGTTTGCAGCATTTTTAAGGGATAATGTGGTACGAAATATTACAAAACACTATTTTTTTAAACAATAACATGTATAATGTATATGTATAATCCGAGCGAAGCATTTTTTGAATGAGAAAGATTTAAAACATCTGAAAACACTTATAAATAATTAAAAACCTTTATTGCTATTCTATAGTATTAAATGTCAATTGTACATTGGATTGGTTTATTCTTTTAAAAAGAAGCAAAACTATAATTATTATTAAAATGTTATACCAAAAACTAAATGGGAAACACCTTTAAGATAACCTGTAGAAAAATAAAAAAACATCTTAAGTACACAAAATAACTTAAGTGGGCTTTGAAAAAGTATTTGCCACCTTGATTGTGGCGTCCATAATTGCAATAAGAAAATCAATTAATTGTGCAGCCCTATATAAAAGGAAAAAACATTTTTAGCAAGTAAAAAAGGTAAATCATCCATCAACACTGCTGACTGGTCTTTACACTTGGCTTGATAAAGAATCTTTCCACGTTGAATATCACCTCACTGAGGCAACCCAGTGTTGCTTTATAAAATGTGAGAGCCAAACAAACGATCCAAGAAGCAACATATCATTAGACCAATCACAAATAAAGCTGTCAAAGCCCTTATAAGTAAAACTCCTGAACTCCATAAACTTAATGTGTGGGTCTGGATTTTTACAGGCCTAAAGATGTTTTTTTTTTTCCTTTTCATATCCAGTTCATGCTTTGAGTCAAAGAGTAATGTACATTTTCCATTTATTGTATCTATTATAATATTTTCACCAAATACCATTTATATACTTTGTCCATTGACACCGGCCCACCATAAAAGCAAGGATTACTTTATTTGCTTCTGTTTTCAGTTGCTAAATCTTGACCTAAATGTACATTCTCTTCTCACCTGTACATGAGGTTTAGAGAGCAGGTATAACAACTCTGTTGTCTCTGGGCTGGCGACTACACAGAGCAGCTCTTTTGCCAACTGGAAAGAAAAATGAGAAGCATTAAACATTTAATAATGTCTATACGATATGGTATAAGAGGCAAAAGTCTCTGACCAGCCCATTTGGCTTAGCTTATGCTCTAGGTATCATGAACTGATCTGGTGCCAGTTTGCTTTGGCAAGGCTGGGGAGTCTGGTTCAGTGTATCCCATCCCAGTTGACAATATTATGTGAATGTTTGCATAGCAGGTCAAAAAGCCATAGTACCAGGAGCCCTGGAGAAATAGCTGTTTCTGTTGTGGTTCAGCCAAGCAACAACCAACTTGACTGAATGCGGTTGTGAGCGACACCGGACCTGACATTAAACATACATTAAATCTCCAAAACTGAAATTTTACACTGAGCTGCGACGTAAGGAAAATGCTTTTAACGGCTTAATGCTCCAAAATGTCCTCCTCATTTTCAGCCTGAGAGAAGATGGAAAGTGATATCACTTTTAAACTACTCTTTGCCTTAATGAAATACAGCATGCACGGTCAAAAGCTGGAGATAATCTTTCTTTTAAGAGTCTCTACAGAATTGAGTTGATAAAGACAGAGCTGATTGTTTTTGCAAGATGTGTAAGAAAAAATAAAAACTTTTGTTTCATAATAGAAATGTGTAATACCCGATGAAAGGAGATAGCTGTAATATAGAGGTTGAAATGTAATCCAGTGTTTGTGATGAAAATACTTCACAAAAAGGAAAACATCAATTAACATTTTTTTAGTCAGTAGTTTATTATTGTAATAAATGTTTAAAAGGTAATTTATTCTTGTGTCATCTTCAATAATTACATCAGTCACATGATCCAGAAATCCTTCTAATATATCCACTTGATACTCAAAATAAATAAATATGTAATGCTTAGCATTACTATTAGCAATATGTTTTTCTTTCTTTCTTAAAATTATATACTGTACAATATTATTTATTTTAAATGAATATATTCTTAACCCAAACTTGGAAAAGGTATAGATTATCACACTTTAGGAGGGAGATGGGGAGGGAAAGGATGATTGAGAAGCCAAAAGACTAATTTAAATAGAATATTTAGGATGTACGTGCTGCAAAGGTTAAGTTTCTTGAATATGATCGTTGTTCACAAAACAAAGTAGCCAGGATGAGGGGAAGAGGGTACCTAAATTTCACTGTAAGCTTGTCAAGAGACTGGTAATCAATACAGATACTCTGTCCTTTTTTTGCCACAAATAAGAAACTAGAAGCTGCAGGGGATGTTGATGGATGAATGTTGGAGCTGAATTCAAGCACAGGCAACTTGGATGGAGGAACTGATGAAGAGCAATAAAAAAAAAACACGGAGCACCCCACTTCAGGACCATGTCCAGTAGACCCGGATACTACTCTATGGGTGAATACTTAACGAGTCACGGGTGCTCCAAGTTAATGACCCCTGTTGACATTTCCCAAACCAGGAGAGTGATGTCTTCTACTTGCAAGCAGCCCACCTGCAGCCTTATTAGACTCACACAGTGACAGACAGTGCCACAACCTAGAGGTTTTCTTATTATTGAGAAGATGTTGTTTGAATATTCACAGAGATTATTCTGAAGGTGGAGGGAGCGACAGAGTTGCAGGTTGCTGGCTGAATATAAGTGCAGACACAGATAGAGAGGGATTGGAGACATTAAGAATTTCAACTGTGGCTAAAGGCTTGGCATGGAGATCAAACTCACTAAAGGTTGTGGGGGCTTGATGGGACATACCACTCCAACCTACTCCATAATACAATATAGACAAAAACGAAGGGCATGCCAGCATTGACACTCTACCAAAGAGTGTTAATCTGCATTGCTTTGAGGCCTGGTTCTGAAAAGACAAATGAAGCTGGCTGGGAATGAAGATAGGAGGACAGGTGAGATATATCAATGAGGAAATTAAGCAACATGTAACAGCTGCAACGCTAGTCCTTGTCGGTATGTTGACAACAATTTTGGCTCATTCCAGTCTCTGGAAAATACGAGGGTTCAGAACTTTAAAGAATAATCTATAATTGAGGTTTTCCTCGATGTAACTGATATCTGTTCACTGGCTGAAGTGATGTCCAAAAACCTCATAGAAATTAGACAGAAAGTTCTGAAGTGACTGAGTGGCGGGACAAGCTTGCCTGAAGAACTCTTCATTAAAACGAATCTAGGAAACAACCTGCAAGGTTCGTGGTGAGTTGTGGTCTGGCCTTCTGTCACAAAATATCAAACACGGTAGAGAAGATGTAGGGACCAAATCACAGGTATTTATTGCACAGTAGAAGAACTATGACAGTTAAGTAAATGAGCAAAGATAGAGATATTGCAGAGATACAGAAACAATAATTATAATAATAATGGCATCTTTCGTTGGATATCAGAGCAGCACACTACATAGGGGAGCAGAAGAGACAATTACATACACAGGGTAGTACTTACGGAGATGTAGGAGATCGCTGGAGATAACACAGGAGATATAGCTGTCTGGCTACTAGTTTTCCTCTGTAGCTGTTCAAACTCAATATTTGCGCGAAGTAAACATTATAGAATATTATAGTCCACGTTCACAATACTACATATATAATGACATATAATAATATAAATTCTATATTAAAAACTAATCTGTATTAAAAATTTGCTTTTTATTAAAACTTTCCTTACTTCATGAAACAAGCCACTGACCAGTTTGACGCAGCAATATTGGCTCAACCAGTGGTGTGAATTTAGGACAGGACTATTTATTTCTTTGACCAACGCAGATGATAGGGTTTTTCGGGAAGCTTGTTTGAAACAATAATTATTTTTTAACTAATTTAGAGTTGTCATGCTGGTGGTGCAGAAATTATACACTGCAGATTTAAAGAGCTTAGGGAAAATTGGGTCATGCTGGGCATTGACACACAAAAATGCTATTTTGGCCTAGAATATAAATAGATATATATATATATATATATATATATATATATATATATATATATATATATATATATATATATATATATATATATATATATATATATATATATATATATATATATATAAAAATGTAATAATAAAAAATGCAATAAATAAATGAGTGTCTGTGAAGCTGCACATGTATTTATGTGACACTGGGGTGTTCACAAGTAATCCCTTCCAGTGCACTTCAAACCAACAACACTAAACAGACTAAAGGTCCTGCAACTGAATCCCGTCCCAGCTCTGCTGGATTGTCTGATCACTCTGGTCTGGAGACAGAAACCACTAGATGCCCCAGAGGAGAACTTACATCCTGAGCCAGGCCCTGTGTGCTTTCCAACAGTGGAGCAGGCCGCTGGGCTCTGTACTTCTGCAGCCTGTCATAGACCTGTGAGGAGAGGAGAAGTGGCATTAGACTGCTGTCTGATTCCCGGAGGGATACCGTTCACCCTGTTGATCCTCACCCCTGAAAATCATCTAGTAGCAAAACGTTTCTCTGCATTATGCGAGTGATATATCACGGTCTGATAAGCAGAAGTAACCAAAGTGTAATATATCAGTCAAATCTACAGCAACATAAAAATAAATAAAAATGCAGGAATTTGGTTTATTGTTCATCTGTCTGTCCATCCATTTGCTGGACGGTATGGTTTAGGCAATGCTAAAGCTATTAGAATATCAGCCAAGAAAGATGTAATCATATTTATTGCCCTCACACAGCTAACAGAGCTCATAAAGACGAACATGTTTCATAACAGATGTATTAAGTAAAACAATTTTACATTTTTTAAAAGATGATGTCACACACTAAAACCAGATACATTTTGGCTTGCAGGTTTGGGGCCACATTCTCTGTTAACAACAAAACGGCGCATAAAGCATCTTAACACACTTGCAATGCTTGTTTCTAGCTGTTTCCTAATGCAAACCAATGTGTGGAAAATCACACTATAAATACAGGAAGCCAATAGTATAGTGTACAAAAACAAAATGTTGCAATGATGTATATTCTCACTTAGACTGCATATTGTTTTTAAATTATTTTGGTACATTACTTGTAAAGTTTTTTCTTGTTTGTAATGGCAGCACGATTACTTACTTTCCAACACAAGTAAGAGCTCTGATTTCCTTTACAGTCATCTGGCAAAAAAAGCTAAAACTTTCTCTTTGTGCATACTTAGTATAATCCTTTAGTTGCATGTTTGTGTTCGCTGCTGAGATGGACTCTGACATTAGTTGTTGTGTGGTGAGAATTGGTAAATCAATTTAAGAGACTCATGCTGAAATGTCTTGCACATAAACTAAATTCATCGCTTGCCTCTGGAGATATGCTCGTCCATGTAACAAACACTTTTCTTTTTAATGGTCCCTCAACAGGTGTGTGTGGGGGAAGCTTCAAGCAGCGGTTTACTAGGGTTTCACATGCTATAATTCATCTGAAACTGTTTAGGAATTATTCTATAATTATTGAGTTTTTCTGACCTCATTTTCATTGAATTTTAAAATTGTTCTCATGTCTCATAAATTCAAGAGCACTTCAGTATAATGAAGGTAATAAGATTAAATTACTGTACATGAAACATACTTTAATTATATTAACACATACATTCAAAAGTCAAAATGTTTTAAAGTTTTTGAAAGAATATCCTATGAAGGCTGCACTCATCTGACCAAAAATACAATAAAACCAAAATTAAATTATATTAATACAGCGTTGTCATGATTTTATATATCTTCCTTTTAACAGATCGTTTTTAGTTCCTACATTGCAAAATTGTATCTTTAATATTATATCGATGTGCAAGTAGTAGGGCTTCCTGTAGAGCTTACATCATTAACCGAGATCAAATCATAATTTAAATGATTTAATTCATTGTGAAACATCATGAAGTAAAAGCCATAAATGCTACAGGTTTTCATTATTATGTCATATAATATTGTATTTGGCATGCATTTGAAGTATTTTTGTACCAATAATTGAAATAGCTTTCAAACTATTTGAAGAGTTATGTTGTTTCTCTAAGGAAAGTCAAAAGTCAGATTGATTGGAAAATATGATTCTTCCTTAGCATTCAAAGGGCAACATGCAGCAGGAGCACTGAACATTTCACAGGTCCACGTGACTCATGGAACAGAGCGCCCTACAGTCCAGCTGAGCTGTATTTGGGTTTTATCACAGCCTCCCCTTCCCCTTCGACCTCTCCTCCCTTTCTCCTCGCCTCCCCCTCTCTCCGTGTCGCAGACAGCATGTGCTGGATTCATTAGACCCGTCTGCCAGCAAATGATGATGCTGGGTGCGCACTTGCTGCAGTGTTCGGAGAACTCAGCTTTCAAAACAGTTCACTCTGAAGTGTGCACAATGCCCATAACTAAAACAGGGTGAGTCAATGAGTCAATAATTGTCTGGTCTTTGGTCATTTTAGACTGAAAAACTGTATGTACCGCCACAATGGTATGAAGCTAGGTGACTTTTGTGGCACTGGTGATATCTAAGGAAAAATGTGGACATGAGTAATTCACTTAAACAAATAAGAAGAAGAACAAACAATGTACCGTGACTTTGTGTGACGTTTTCCTTTTACCATTGTGAAGGGATCACTCTGCTTTGTGCTTTCATATACATACATTTTTTTAACTCCTGGAAGAAACACTATGAAGTATTTGTGTATTTTGACCTAGATGCTGTTGCATTCCAACCTCATTATCCTCAGAAATAAACTGCCACTCAAAATAAACATACGATGGACTAAGGCATTAGAAATTGGAACTTGACTGGATATTATTGGAAATCAATTGTAACGTTTTCATTGCATATATTTCGCCAGTATTTTGTAAAAAAAAAAAAACAAACCCTAATGGAGACCTAACAAATAGTTTAGATACATCTTTAATAATAATAATTAGTTTATATATTATATATAACTATAAATTACATTCAAAAAATGTATTAAACCTTATAAAAAAGGTTCTGTTTAACATCAAAAAGTGTTCTACTATTGTTACAAGCCTGAAGAACCCTTGTCTGGTACCATTTAGAACCCTTTTTTAAGAGTGATAAGTGCAATTCCAGAATTCCAAGCTAAACGATCAGGTTTTGCACTACACAATTTTCCATGAAATCTGTCACTATGACTTTATGCAACCAGCGTTGACTCATCCAACGTGCAATCCAGGGCAAAATCATGTAGTGTATTCCAGACAGAAATCAGTGAATGCAAAAATTTGTGATTGGGTGAATAAATGTATTAATGCATGGGTGAGTGAGTGACTGTTTAAAACAACAAGTAAGAATGAGTCATTGAGGCGCAGAATCAGTGAATGAACAAATGAATGACGATTGTGTGCAGGTGCATCTTCTCGCGGTCAAACCGGCATCAGAATAATTTCACCCAAGTCATAGCTCTGGCAAACAACAGTCACTAAAATGGGCTAACAACACTCATATACTGGCTACTGCTAAAAACAAATCTGACCTTAATAAGCAGATGCAGAGTATTGCCCATGAGCATGTCCTGTAGAAAAGTGCTCTCCTCTGAGTTGTCCATATGAGACTCTAGGCCAAAAAGCAAAGAGGCCAGCAACCGGCACACACCTAAAGATGAGAGGGATATGATGAACACCTAATTCATTACCTGAAATCATTTCTATTCTTACACTGTACATTTTCTTTAATTTAGACATGTTAATGTAGGACATTAATGATTTGTCTCATTCACATGTTGCCCTCTACTGGCAATAAATGAAGTTTTGCAGCTCTCATGCTTTATAGTAAAACTAAAATGGGATGCTTAAATGCAGATCCGTGTACGACCGTATTTTTAACCTAAACTTTAGGAGCCAGACTTTCAGCCAAAGTATATATATGACCCTTAAACATCCTGCTCACCTCCTGGTCCAGATGATGGCTTTATCATGATGGTACACAGAAAGACAACAAATAAACGCTCTGATGATGAAGGAAACAAAAAAGTGATTAATTAATTAATATTTAATGCAAATGGCTGATATTGGTAATATTTCATTGTCATACGCTACCCACTTTACGAGCAAGAAGGATACATGTTATACAAAAGTAATGGTAATGACATGTTACAAAGATAAAAAAACGGTAACATCTTACAGTAAGGCACAATTTATTAACATTTATTAACTAAAATGAACAAACAATGAAGAATACATTTATTACAGTGTTTATTCGTCTTGGTCAACATTACTTATTAAAAATCCAACCATTCATTGTTAGTTTATGTTTATGCTGAAATTAGCATTACCTAAGATTAATTAATGCTGTAGAAGTATTGTTCATTCTTAGTTCATGCTAATTAATGTTGTTAACTAATGAACCTTATTGTAAAGTGATAAAAAACTATTCAAATAATCAAATAATTTTTTTTTTTTTTTTGCTGTATTTTTGAGCAGATAAATGCACCCTTGGAGAACATAAGAGACTTCTTTTAAAAACTATGAAAAAAATTTTTTATATTATTAATTGGAATATTACAGAAAAAAAAAAAAAAAAAAAAATATATATATATATATATATATATATATATATATATATATATATATATATATATATATATATATATATATATATATATATATATATATATATATATATATATATATATATATATATATATATATATATATACATATATATATATATATATATATATATATATATATATATATATATATATATATATATATATATATATATATTTCCTATCTCCAAAAAGCTGTTTCATAATGTCATGTTATTATTTACTTCTGCTCATATGAACAGTTTGTTTTGTGAAATCATTCATATATATATAGCACACTGTTCTACAGCTTACCTGGTCTGCAGAATGATGTTCCAGTAATGATCCTGTCTGAAAGTTGTCACTTCTAAACTCAGCATGAAGTGTGACAGAGGCTCACTCACAAACTGCCAGGCAGTTTGATCATCATCAATAATGACCTAAATAGAACAGACAAGCAGACGCAATCAATAAAGCAGCACAGCATTTGCCCTCTTTCTCTCCAATATAGCACAAATAAACAACAGCCTTCTACAACAGCCAAAAAGTGAACTGAAATGTGAAATGAACTACTGAAAGTGAAATGAACTACATTTATTTACTGATCTGACTGACTACTCACTGTTTTAAGTCAATTGTTGTCAAGTCAAAAAAGTCAAAAATGGCCTTGTAGCACCTTGCAGTCCAGATATAGGATAAATTAAAAGATACCAGAGATGTTTTTCTTGTGCTGGACTTCATCACGTTGAGTATATATGTTTTCACAAAAATCACGAGCGTACTACATGCCTACCAAATTCAACAATACAGAGCAATTTATTTAAAAGAGACATTTTTGTACGTGTTGTAATGATCATAAAACCAGTGATCCATCCCAAAATATGATCAAGCGATGGTGAATCACGTATACAGACCCAAATTAAGTGTTCTTTCCACTTTCAGCTCATTCAGTCTAGGTGTGTTTCACATCATTCGCAAACGAGAACTCAGAAGAGACGTTATTTGAAAACATGCATAATTCTGAAAAAGTTGCTTAAAAACCCAGACAGTGTGTTGAAAATAAATGGCACGATAACTAAATAAATAACCACACAATAAATAAAGGTTGCTATGAGATTCAGTGAGAATCATTCAAATTCTGCACAAAAATCCATGTTAAAACCAAAAGTAGTAATGCTGTCTATAACTATGATAATAATAATTTTCAATGGGATGACCAAAATATATATATATATATATATATATATATATATATATATATATATATATATATATATATATATGTGTGTGTGTGTGTGTGTGTGTGTGTGTATTTATTATATTTAATTACAATAATTACATTTTACCATTATATAATTACAGCTTAGATCATCATAATAATTAAGCTTGCTAAAGCTTTGCATGACTCTATTTTACACAGGCAGCAGTTGAACTTTGCTTATATGAACATATTGTATATCAAAATAATGAACTGAGCCTTCTTTAAAAAATAAAACAATCTTCATATGTTTATGTTTTATTACCACTTGAATGCAAACAGGTTTCTTCAGAAATATCACATTTTGGACAACAAACTGAGAAAAATGCATTTTTATCGAAGTAGTGCATTTTTAAATGTAATATAATCAGATTACATTTGGATTACTTTTAGATTTTTTTTCCCTAACTTGTTAATTACATTAATTTAAATAGATTTACCTTTTACCTTAAAGTGTTCGATTTAATCTTATTTACATCACAAAATGCATTAAACATTATATTAAATTGAGGCTTCTACAACTAAGGTTTATAAGGGAACTGTGAGTTTAAGGAAAAGCTAAAAATTCATTACTTCCTAAAAAAATGAAAATAAATAATTTTAAAACAAAGTCCCTTTCAAGCAAGTCTCTTTACGTCTCTTCACTCTGTGAACATTTGGACACATTTTATTGGTCTGATGAGAACAAAGATGAACTTTTACCGAAGTGACAGAAATGCTAAGGTTTAGAGAAAGAAAGGATCTGCTTATGATCCCAAACATACGAGCTCATCTGTGATGATGTAACACATGATGGCATCAGCAAAATGAACTCGGATGTGTACAGAAACATTTTGTCTCACAATTTAAAGAAAGATGCAACCAAACGTATTAGGAGATCCTTCATCATGCAAAAAGTGGAAGGTTTTAGACTTAGTTTTGGTAGTCATTTAATTCTAGCCTAACTTAAAGTGACATTAAAACCAGTCATTTATTTCTTTCAAGCAAAATGCCGCTTCTAGTATTAAAATGATCAAATGACACAAATGACCTCATCTTTTGCAGTCAAAACGGCATGCGCACAAGCAGCGTGTCCATGATGGGTTGCAGCTAAATATGCTCATATGTATCTCTTAATAGCACAAATAACAAATAACGACAGACTGTAGATTGATTTTCATGTTCAAAATGCAAGCAAGAAATTTAATTGTCCCTGAACATTGATTTTAAATGACCACAAAAAACTTTATATTATTATATTATGTAATATATTATTGTATTTTGGTGAATCTGTAGCTTTAAACGATTCGAAGAGTCCAGTTCAGCTCAGCCTCCTTACTGTACGAATGAACGAATGAATGATGCCTCGCTCATTTAAACGCTGACTCACCGCCACCTACTGGTTATTTTAGCTTTAATAAAGCCTAGAAGACTGCCTAAGGAAAAAATGCAACTGTAAATCAGGTTTTCCAACATTGTCCCTTATGGCAAAGGTGTAACTGTGGCCTAAGTAGGAGTACTCAGAAGATGCCCCAAGGGGTACGACACTGTAAAAAGTTTGAGAACCACTGCTTTAAACTACATTGGTCTAAATTTTATCAGCAGTGTCTTCTTGTATGGAAGATTTACTATGTTCACAGTTTGTCACCCTATAGAACATTTTTATGGAATAGAAATATTACCAACAGAAATAAATCATTTTTTTTCTAAAATGGTTTAATAATCATTTGAATTGTAGCTTATTTGATGACTTATATTTTCTCTTATGAGCAATTCATGACAAAGTTTAATAGTGTTGTTAAAGCAATTTCACCTGAATTGCTTCACTTTGTCAAAAGTCATTCTATGTTTAGTTATTTCTGAAGTATTATGCGGAGGTATTTGGGAGAGGGTTAATGCTTTTAGACGCTTTCCTTGAATGCGTCTTTTTTTTTACTTTATTTTCCTTTCTTTTTTGTAACAGTATTTGTGTTGTTCAACATTAAAAAAAAATATATATATATATATATATATAGACACATTATGATGTAAACACGTGGGGGCAAGAGGCGTTTTAGACCGGTCTGGATCAGCCTTCTCTTTAAATAAATCCTTCTGTGGGAAACTTTGAGTTTTGTAAATCTGCAGATCTGCACGCTAAAGAAAAATCTATAATTATATATGACCCCTTTAAATACTAGTATCCGACATTTCATGTTTAAAATATTAAAACATTATTTATGAATTTGTAACTGCAGATTAAAACACTCCATGTCCCTCTGAGCTGAAATGGCACTTGTCTGCAAATATTAATTTTCTATATACTTTTTTTTTTTTGTAACAGTCTGTATTATTATTTTGACTGATTAATTGTAAAGATGTTGCACAATTAAAGTGATTGGAAAACATTCATTTTTTTTCAGTGTGAGCTGAACGCCACAAAGATATGAAGAATAGTAAACAAGCTGTAGCCTAATACCTCAATATTTAATAACAGAATCCAGTTCCTTAAATTGGACAGGAAAACCGTGGACACAGGACCACTATTAAACATATCCATAAGGTGATTAGTATCTCTATTAAATCATAAACCTCAAAAATAACGATTTATTTGCGATTATAGCCTATATTGGTAGCTTAATCCAAATGAAATAAGCGGCCGTGAGGAGAGAAATTGTGTGAGTGAGTAGCAAATGTTCCAAGTTAATACAGCTTGCTGGTAGAATTCGGATATAAGAGGGAGTTTAGAAAAATACAGAAATACTGAGTCAAATTCTGAGACGCCTAACACACAATCAACATTGCGCTCGTGCGCGCGATCGCGTCCAAGACCAGTCAGATATTCAGGAAAGAGATTAGGCGGGTTTTGTGCCATCTAGTGGTTAGGAGAAAAAAAAATATATCAAATGTTATTTTACCTCTGTGTTCCTTTCAACCCAGAAGAGCGTATCCAGTCTAATTTACTTTCATTATGATGTCCTAAACAATGTGTAAACATTATGAGCCTATACTCTATGCTTACACTACTGAGCCTTCTAGCCTATCTGTGGAGAATCTGAAGTACAAAGAGGTCTACTGAATATTACTTAGTTTAAATAGGATCTTCACTTCTATAAATTAATATTATATATTTTTAACTTAAGTTAAACAAGTTTAGTACATTTATTGCTACTTTCACTCTTTTGGCAGCAAAGGAAAAGGGTGCGTGAGAGCAGGTTGCAGTCTTCTGCTCGTGCACGTCGCGTGCTGATCGCGAGCACTAGTCTCTGCTCGTGCACTCGCGAGCAAAACGAAGCGATGGACCGTCAGCTCTTTCCCGAATAGCGAAGCAGCACTGCAGCAGGGCTACTTTTACAGATATTGTAGTGTGTGTTTTGCAGCTCACTAAAGAGAGCTGTAGTGCAGCAGAACTGCTTCAGTAGTAACACTTCACTTCCACATCATTGCAGCATTAATGGTAATGCATGCAACGAATCCATCCAGACTCAATGATGGGTAATCACACATTTACCTCCAGTCTACACCCTTCAGCCGATCGTTTAAAGGCTGAACTAAGTGCATATTATGTTCGAAGAAATTGTTTCAAAATAGTTTTTTTTCGTCTAATAGCGAGTTGTTTTCATTTCCCTACGTTAGCATTGTAGCTGGCTAGCGAAGAGCGCGTTTCTGACTATATTTACTTTTTTGTCTTTCACAGGTGTAATGATCGAAGAGATCCTCAAGCCTACCAGGTACACAGAGAAGTATCGTATCGTTGAAAGTAGATACATATTTGGGAGAGGAGCCGAAATAGTGTCAAAATTGGATTAGCCGGCTTTAGCATAACACTAGTGCTCACAGGCCTAGTTCCTGCTTGCTAACTGAAACTGTAATATACATTACACGTCATGCTGTGTAGTTAATAGAGGTAAATGTTTGCTTTTTAGCAAATTGTTCTACAGTTTAACTAAAATACTAGCATATACGTAGGTAGTGGTGTGACTAGAGAGCTCACGCCTCAGCGAGCTAGCTTGTTTTTTTTAGTTAGCTATCGTAATTACTGGTTTTACAACAACTAGATACTGAAATAGCACGTCGTTCTTATCCACTGTTAGGTCTTATGAGATATAGTATTACATTTTAGAGCGAAGTGACTTGACGAGCTTAACAAATACTGACAAAAGTGGATTAGCTCCCTATGCAGTTTTAGTAAACATTATATTTGTGTTTTTATTGTTCCTCAAAAGCACCCGTTGTTTAATATCATTTGTGGTACAGTAACTTCAAAAATTACGTTGTGCGATTTAACAATATTACATTTATCCGAGCCTGCCTTTCTCTGCCAGAATAAAAGTCCAAGCCCTGGTCTCTGCAGTTCTTCTCTCGTGCATTGTTTTTTGCAGTCTGTCAAATATCAGTCAAAGAGTCACTCGTCAAATGACCATCGCCATGACAAGATGCGAGATTCGTCAGACTCCACACCACCAACTAAAATGCTGCGGCGATCAGACAGTCCAGACAAGCACAGTGACGGAACAGGGCACGGCCAAACGAAAGCACTCCATGTTCACCGGACCCGTGAGAGGGACAGCGGTAAGAACATGACCGAGGAGAGGTTTCACATGCATATGGTTAATATTTTACGGTTGCGTGGTGTCCCTCAGAACCCCAAAATCTTATTTTAAGTGGGTTTTATGGGGAAACATTATTCACAGCGGTAAATTATTATACATTATAGTATATAGATTTAGCATATAAAAGTATATATTACAATTAAGAGTGCACTGAAAGGGTTTTGAGGCAGATTTTATTTTATTTTTTTCTATATTTAGTTTATGCTTTTGTTTAGTCATTATTAATAGCCCAAATTACTGTAGGTAGTGATAAACGATGTGAAAAGTCATCTCAGCACTGTTATTACAATATAACTGTTATTAATTGTATTGCATTTCTGATGAAAGCTAAAATTTGCTTTGGCACAAACAAATGATTCTGAGTTTGATGGAACTGTTTATATGAATGCTTTATGCATTTTATATTTTTAGTTGATATTGTTTGTTTTTACAGGTCTTTAATATTGATTTATTTAATTTATTTCTAGGGTTACATCAATATTAAAATAGCTGAATTCTGCTCCTATAATCCTTTTTGGCATATTATTATTGATATTATTAATATTACAATCTTAATTATTCTAAGGTGTTTTGTCTAATTGTATTCTTTTTTGGTAGTAGTAGTATTATCTAAAGTGATATGTAAAATGGATATTAATTTTGAGATTCGCTACCTTTGCTTAACCACATTAGCATGTAATTCACGATCAAATTAAATCCTCTGATAACTGACATAATACAAAACACAGGATACTCTCTCGTGCTTCTCTCATGCTGTCTTACTTCCTGTTATTACCACAGCCATGAGGTTGCATCAGGTGCACGGTATTATTTCAACTCGTCAGAGGCCTCTCAGCACAGGTCTTTTCTATGATAGGTTGTGTTGCACATGTTCAAACCTTGCTTTTAATTCAGTTATGCTCAGATCTTTGGTAAAGACAAATGTTTTTATTTGCCGTAAAAATATTCTAGGAAGAATGAACCTTTTTTTTCTCAACTTGGACAAAAACACAGGCCTAAAAAGTAGTATGTATGATCACAAAGTGGAAACATCGTCTCATCCTGTCATGAGGCCATGTTTCCACCGCTCAGACACAGGACTGTCATCTCAGCCCTATAAACTAGCTGTCCAGTTTAAATGGAAGTCCAGAATACTGTCTTGTGTCAGTGAATTATGTTCTGCAAAAGTCATCACTCGTTCACATGTTTGGTGGTTTGTTTCTGATCTTCTTAATTACGTTTCAGGAGTCAGTTCTTCTCCGCAAGAAAACTCCCATCATGCATCCAGTTCTCACCCTCATCCAAACAGAACTTCAGACATGGTAAGTTGATTAGTTAGTGGGCTGCCTGAAGAACTAGCATGTGTTAGAGAAGCCTGTATAATTAGATGGATATTCGCAACATTTTGAGGTGTGTTATTCCCTGAAAATAACCATTGCGATTAGCAACGTGGAATAACTTAACACTCTTCCGTATGTAGCAGACTTGTTTCTCTCATGATGGATTTATTGTAAATAATATTTAAGACAATATCTGACAATGTAAGATTGTAGTTTCTTTGTGTGATGCGCTCACAGTACAGAATGGCTCTTTCAGCATTATCCTGAACGCCGTATGGGTATTTGTTATGTGTCATAGAACGGGGGTTGCAGGTGCACGTTTTTCGACATCACATCATTTTGCTTTTCCTGGAAAAATGTCCTTATCTTAAAAACAGTCTACAGACTTTGATAGATAACTTAGGAAGTCAGGGAAGGATTTTGTGTTTTTTGTTACGAGCTGCTCACACATTGGTAATGCACTTACATATAGACCCCTTCAACATTTTAGTTAGAATTGTTGCATTCCTGTTTTTTGTTCTCTGCTCTGTTTGTCAGGACATGCAGGACATGCTTCATACAAAAGGAAATCAAAGATGGATATACTTTTGAACGTTTAGTACCCTCAAAAACTAGAATTTAAAATGAGAAATTTGTGGATTTTTGAACAGGTTTTTTCCACTGCCATTAATGTGAAATAACTAAATAGAAAAGATGAAGAAAATTTTAGATGGCACTTCGATGCAGCTGAGCTCTTCATATATAGTTCGAACCATAACAATTTAGTCATCTGCTGAGGATAACGTGTTAAAGGGGTCATATCATGCTCTTTTGCAGTTTTAATTACCCTCGGTCCATAATTTTGCAGTATAGTATAATCAGTAATCTGTGGGATAGCTGAAACTTCAGGCACATTTTGGGGTCGCCTGAAACGTATATTACATCTTATAAAAAGGGATGTAATAAGGTCCTTTTAAATGGCAAATGTATAAAAGTACATGGGAAAGCAAAGTTGAGTGCTTATTAATATAAAGCGTATTTAGGATAACTTGGGCACTTTTCCATTCATAACTTTGTGTCCTCAGCCGTATTTCAGATTGGTTTTATATTTTGGAAACACCTTATTTCCTACCGTAAAGTGTTGTGACTGGCAGATGTTTTCTGTGAACAGTGTGTATCGAAAATGTTCACGTTTCGCGAGATACCTCTCATCAGATTTCAAATATGTTAATAAAATGGAGCTGTTTTATATTAGTGTCCATTAGAAATGCATCAATATATTTATTCATGTTCTGTAAATAAAATATTTAAAGATTTACAAACAAGTATTTCTCAACTTGGTTAACAGTGAGATTCAACTGTGAGGTTGAATTGACTATACTGGGATATTTAAAGGACTGTTGCTAAAAAAAAAAGTAGAAAAAACACACTAATATATCATCATGACTCATCCCTATGCCTAATGTTCTCTCTTATGACAAATTTCCATGCGCCTTCGTTCTCAGTGCGCCTGCATATTTTCTGTCTCTTCCAGCCCCGCGAGCCAGCAGATGATTGGTCAGAACATATCAGTTCATCTGGCAAGAAGTACTACTATAACTGTAGGACAGAGGTCTCTCAATGGGAGAAACCTAAAGATTGGTTGGAGAGGTGAGTTTCTTAGATCCACTCTACGTCCCTCTGCAAACCATGCACTGACGCCAGACTTCCTGTCTGAACAGAGAACAGAGGCAGAGAGAAGGTGCCAAGACTTTGGTTAACAGTTTTCCCAAAGACAGAGACTACAGACAAGAGGCGATGCAGGCCAGTGCCACAAGTGCCCTCAGTAGTACAAGTAAGTGGCAGAAAAAAACATCTGTAAGTGCTATCACATTGATGGAAGCTCACTTTGCTGGTTTCTTAACATATTTGTCTTTTGTTTTTTTTCATAATGCCAGAATCTACTTTAGCGGAGAAGCCATCATCAAACTCTGGTTATTCTCAGCCTTTGTCCATAAACCCCTCCAGCACGTCCAGCTCCTCCTCGTCCTCCACAGTGCCTGTGTCTCCTGCCGTGCAAGCTTCAACCTCCACTCTGCTTCAGGACCCAGCACTCCTCCGACAGCTGCTGCCTGCTCTCCAGGCCACCCTGCAGATGAACCACGGCAATGTAGACATGGGCAAAATTAACGAAGGTAATGGCTATATACAGTGCTTCCCATAGGATTTTGTGAGACTATGGGGGTAGACAGTGTAGTCAGTACATTAAAGTTAAACGCATTCCAGCTCAGTGCCCAAATGTAATTGAGTAAATTGCATTAATTTGTACCTGGACTTGAAAGTGGACTAAAACCGTTTTAGGGCTGGGCGATTTGGCCAAAAAAGTTATTTTTTTCTTTTTCCAGACCTTTTTGCCAATTTACAGTTTTATTTATTATTTATTTAAAGTCAACTTGAAAATGTAAGAACATGATTTAAGTAGCTTGTTCTTTATTAAACCTATAGCTAAAGAAAACTCAACAAAAAATTGTGGCTCAACTTCAGATTTTGCGATGCTACGCGAATGTTTTTTTGCGCAAAGAAAACAAAAACAACTTTTATACAACCATTCTTCTCTCCCGAGTTATGTCTTGCATCATTTTAGAGATTATCACATGTACTCTTTTTTTCCTAAATGTACACAAATACATTCTTAAATTGATCTTATAATAGTTTTTTTTATTAGATTGTGCTGCTTTTTTTAGTTTTTTGTTTTTATGTAAACATGGACATGTTTGACTGTTGCGCTCACGTCTCTTGCAGGGTCTGGTGCATGAAATTGCATTTTAATAATGTGAGCTGCAAATCACGTGTGCTGGCATGTGGTTGTATCATTCTTTTTCCCTTTACTGTAATAATAGTGTAAAAGTCTATGCCACTGGTAATATTTCTATTCAAAATTGTGGTTCCTGGATTTCTAAAAAAAAAAAAAGGAAATTGTGGCAAAACATTCAATTTGAATGAATTAATAAAATCTGAAAAAATTGCCCAGCCAATTTTTATTTTTATTTTAATGGTGTTCAAACAATTATAATATATAAATTATAAGTCACTTACAATGTACACTTGGGAATACAAAATGTGCTTTTTATTTAATGTTCTATGCAGATGCGCTCTCCTACAAAATCACCCTAATCATTCTTGTCATCCTGCTCCTTAAAACAAACTTTTCCTTGCGCATTTCTTTAAAGACACCAGATCTTGTAAGTTTTTTTTTTTCTAGTCTTATAACTTTTCATGCTGCTTACACTGTCATTTTTCTGTCTTCAAGCATAAACTCTACAGAGTTTTTCAAATTCAATTCTTTTTCACTAGCTCCCTGTTCAATTCAAATTCCAATTTAGGTTAATCTTTTCCAATTGAGTCTATTAGTTGATTAGTGATTCAGTATTGCTTTTTCCCCTTTAAATTGCAGTTACTTAAATTTGACGATATTAAACGGGTACATATGTTATGCTATTTAATTTAAAGATATTAAAAGTGCATGCATAACAATGGATTTATGTTCCCCCCAATATTTACAAAATTATTAATAAATGATTTAGAAATTAATTATATTTAAATACTGTAAAATATTCAATTATACTATAAAAAAAGATCACATCAGCCAAACAGGAAATCCATTAGCCTATGCTGATAATCTAAAAAAAACTGAATATCCACCTGTGTATTGGTATTATTGTGAATACTGTATGCCGACAAGGCTTGATGTTCACTAATAGAGCCTTTTTCAGATTGCTTTCAGTGTTTAGGACTGCTTTGACTGTGTGTGTGTCTTTTTCTGTCTTTGTCTTCCTCCAAGTCCTCACAGCCGCTGTCACACAAGCTTCCTTACAGTCTATGCTTCATAAGCTTCTCACTGCCGGACCGTCCGCTTTCAACGTCACTACTCTGCTTTCCCAAGCTGCTCAGCTTTCCACACAAGGTACGGCTGAAGTCCCAGTCACGTCACACCTCTCCTAACTGATGTTGTGGTGCAGAGCAACTAATCCACATGTCGTAAAGGAACTATGTGAACATATATTACAGTAGTTTGTTAGAGCAGTGTTTTAGACTATCTTGAACAATTCCTAATAGGTTAACATATTAAACTTTACAGGAAAACTTCTGTGAAGAATTAGATTACTTGTAGTTTTCTTTTTTCAAATAATGTTAATTTAGTAGTACTTTAAGTAGGATTCAGTGCATTTTTGGTATAGTGTTATAAATAAATGCATTTCCCAGATTCCATAAATAGCTCTGTTTCTATAACTGTTTCTAACAGCTCAACAGTCCGGTCAGTCACCCATGTCATTAGCATCAGATGCCTCTTCACCGAGGTCATATGTGTCTCCCAGAGTCAGCACACCTCAGACCAATGCTGTCTCTAAACCCCTGCTCAGCTCTGCATCTCTTTCGTCACAACCAAAGGTCAGTAGCAACAAGTAACCCTGTCACGGTGGCCTCAAAGTGTTGACATCTCAAAGAGAATGTCAAAATGTCATTGCATTAGATAACAATATAATTTTGTGTCACGTATGTAAACAGATGATGATACAGCTTGAACTGAACTGTCTCAGTCATTTTTTTGTAGCTACTTTCAACCATTTGGTCCCAAAGTAATTTGTTAGAAAAAAAAGGTTCACATCAAGATTAGAGTTACTATCCGTCTTTTAAAATAAAAAATAAAGAAAACTTAATATTCATAAATCATCTGAAAATATCAAAGATGTTTGTAAATTGAATAACTCCTGGGTTTTTGTAATGGATTTGCGAGGTTTAAGAATAAAATTTCTCTATGTACAGTACCTATGTACAGTATATATGTCGTGCTGGTTTGATTTTTATGTTGCTGTAATATTCATACATTTAAATGTGGTGCATTTATTTGGGACCACTGAATTAGTTTTATGTCCCAACACATTTTAGGAAGTCGATACTCTTTTTCTGCTCATATTCAAGCTGTCCTTCTTCAATTTCAGGTCAGTGCATCAATTCAAAGACAAGGGTCAACTTCCCAGCAGTCTGTCAGCTCTGACAAACCTCTGGAATTCAGTGATCCCCGTCTTCACAGGCAAATGTACGGATCTCTCAGTAGGAGCTTATCTTTTGGCTGTTGGAAGTGTTTAAGCAGACTGTCACATGTTGTTCTGCAGCACCATCTACCTGTTCAGTGTTGAAATGCAACCAGACACACATTTTATAGAATGCTGATCATCAGTTTTGGTTTCCTTTGACTTTTGAATTTATTTTTTTAATGAGGGTGCGCATGTGGTGACAGAAATTGCACTGTTGGGTAGACTTCCCTTTAATAAATGTTTATTATTCTAAGCATATTCTTGTTAGTATTATTATTAGTAGTAGCATGCAAAACAATGGTTCTGTAATTAATTCTAATTTGAACATTTTATTTATTTTATAGCAGTCAAGAGGGCTTGTCGGGCTCTAATGGCAGTGCGGGCATCAGCATTCCCGCCTCAGGCAGCACCTCTCGAACCCAAAGCACTTTCACTCCTTCTCTAGCATTGCACTTTGATGAAAATCTCATCAAGCATGTTCAAGGCTGGCCTGCAGAACATGTGGAGAAGCAGGTATGAGCACGCCTTTGTCTCTCAACTGTTCATTGATCTTCTAGGGACAGTTATTCAAAAGTAGTCTGATCAGATTGTACCAAATCTAGAAGATAGACATCTCAATCTGAATTAAATATTCTTGACTTTTTAGAGAGATTATACCTTTTGATCCAAAAAAAATGCATGTAATATATGCCCAAAATCCATAAACAAACAAAAATGTTTTCTAATTTGTTATCAGATAATGGAAATGTTTTTGTTTTTTTTTTAATCACTGCTTGTAAAATTATGAAATTATCATTTTTTATTTTAACCACAAAATCATTAGGATATTACATAGATCATGTTCCATGAAGATATTTTTATGAATTTCCTACTGTAAATAAATCATTTTGAGTAGCAGTATGCATTGCTAAGGACTTAATTTAGACACATTTAAAGGTAATTTTTTTAATATTTTGATATTTTTTGCACTTTCAGATTTTCAAATAGTTCCATCACAGGCAAATATAGTCATATCCTATCAAACCATTTATTAATTGGAAGCTTTTCAAATGATATTTACATCTCAGTTTCCAAAAATTGACTTTTATGACTGGTTTTGTGGTTCATGTAAAACTTTTGAGAGAATGCAAACACGCACACAAGTATTTTTTTTTTATTTGTATAAACATCATCTTGTCCCTTCGGGGGCTTCGTAGGGGACTTAAAAACAATGGTGCATGAGGATCATTGTGTTCAATCTAGTTTTGCTTTTAAAAACCAGTAGAATAGTAAGATTACCTGATCCTGGATAGCAAAACACAGCCCCTAAAGATGAAACATAAGTTATCCAACTATTGAAGTTCCCTTTCTCTTCATCTTCATCCTAGGTGTCACGGTTACGTGAGGATATCCACAACATGGGGACCCTCTACATGTCAGAGATCTGCACAGAACTTAAGAACCTTCGCTCTTTAGTGCGAGTATGTGAAATCCAGGCCACATTGAGAGAGCAAAGGTCTGTGACTTGATTCAAATAGAATGATCAAACATGCATCACAATTTATTTTTATTAACTTTTTTTTTTTTTTTACTTTTCACCCAGGATTCTCTTTCTGAGACAGCAGATCAAAGAACTTGACAAACTGAAAAATCAGAATTCCTTTATGGTTTGAGAGATGGCTATGGAGCTCATGGCAGTTTCTCTCCAAACATGTCCAGCCCCTGGTTGTTTGGACCCCTGCTCTCAGCCCCGAGCTTTCAGATTCGCAGTCGAACTGTAGGCTGCAATGCCTGTAATGGGACAGAGAGAAAGGAAGCTTCCAAAAGTGCTTATCGAGGCAACACAAGGCCCTGAGATCGTAGTTTAATTTCCTTTGACGTACATTGCTTCTCTATTCTCAGATCCGCAGGTCATTAGAAAGAGATATTTAGAAAGCGTTTTCCAACTCAGACTAACCTTTGAGGAATTGTGCAGTGGATCTGGCGTTTCATGTGCTGGTTTTTCAGGGTTATGTCTGTGTTAACGGATCATAAAGTTCACTGTCGCGCTGGAGACCCTATATTCCCTTATATTCCAGCGACTGACAGTGATTATGAATGATGTCAGAAGGGCTATCTGTGCACAAGGACGCTTCTAGCTGCACTGGCGTTTATCAAAGTGACCAACTAAAACCAACCCAACATACTTCTGATGCTAATTCTCAAAAGTTAGGCTAGCCATGACCGGCTGATTCTCTACCCCTCAGAAGGATTTCATTGGACGCAAAGGTGATCATCCTTAATTCACTGCAGAAAAACAAATGGGTGCTAAAGATTTTTAAATTTGGTTGACGTGGCACTTAAAAGCTTTTGCTAAAGCGGTAGACGCACATTTTCTGAGTTTCTAACCCTGATTTAAGGGTTGTCACTATCTGCCTTCGATGTCCCTTGTTCTTTGCAGTGCTGTTACACATCTAACAGAGATTACTTTTCATGCTGCACCCCAGCACTGTTTGACTTTTTTTCTTTTGTATTAATGTTGTTTTGATTTGTTTGTATTTGCTCAATTATTCTTTACTCATAGAATTGAGTTTAGTCATTCCCATATTGCCCGAATTAGGAGGATGCAATGAGAGAACTCCATATTTTATACAGCTGTGGCTGAACATCAACAAATGCATCCTTCATGGTCAAAAGAGGACCACGAGGACCGTCTAAGCTGACCTACTTGGGAAGAACATGAAGACGTACAGGATCAAGTTTTCCTCTCATTTTTTACATAAAATATCAACCAGTCTATAGAAAAAAAAAAACTAAGCATTTAGTCAACTTGTCGGTTTGTATTTGACAAGGGTGTGAAAAAAGGCAAAACTGGTGATTCCTCTTTGATGTTTGCAATGTCATTCATAGTTTTGCTCCATTGTTCTTTCTGTCTTCACTGCCCTCTGATGCAGGGTTTGAACTTAGACCAATTTTAACGCGATAGGCTGTAAATGGAGTACACTTTCAGAATAGAGATGGGTATGTTGCTTTGTATATGGTTTCTAAAAGCTACAGGAAATAAACAATTACCATATTATGTTTTGGTACGTTTGCTTTTTGTGTATCGAAAAGCTTGCAAGCAATCATGAACTCAAACGCGCGCTAAAATGGTTCTCCATGTTAGCTTCTCTGGAATGTCTCGCATGCACTAGTGATCAGACTACTTCAGTGTTTTAGAACCACAGGTTAATAACTACTTATCCGTTTTACAAGCAGTTGTGTTAGGTGTATTATATACATAAAGTTGAGGCCAAAGGTTTCAACTTATTGATATTAAAAAGAATTCAAATAATTATATGTTTTGTGATGGATTGTATTGGTTTGTCCTGAGCAGTTAAACTGCTGACTGTTCTCATGAACAATCCTCCATGCCCTGTGCTGTTTGAACCCTTCTTTATGATTTTGAGATTTTTGTGAAGATAGTTGTCTAAACAGAAATTAAGTGATTTTTTTTAAAGAGTAAAAAGGTATTAAACCTATGGCAATTGGTTTTTTGACACACAAGGGTCACTGTGTTACAAGTCAAGTCTGCAGAACGAGGGTCAAGCTGTATTAGCTTTGCTCGGGCACATGGGGAGGCAACAGTCACAACTCAGACGCCTGTGAATGAACAGTCCCAGAGGCTCGATGGCTCTTATAGGAGGAGCTGCACTCATTCTCAAATCTTCAACGCTTAAGAGCACTCAAGCGGAGTGTATACAGGAGACTATCCTTTCGAATGGTTGCGAACTCTGAGAACCTCGCGTTCGATTTAAAACGGAAATGGATCGCATCTAACATGGGTTTTTAAATTTTATTCGAACAACTCCGCGGCGGCTTTTACGGCGGACGGGTGATTTTTGGTCTGGGAGTCTTGAAGAGCAAGCGAGGGCTAATCCGCGATGTGATCTTTTCCATCGGAAAAATGTTACGAAAAGTGAACGAAGCGAGTCGGGACACATTTTGGACACCAACGCGGTGTTTTTGGCTGTAAAGTCTGTATCGATGCGAATCTGAAAGGCAGAGAAAGTTTTGTCCAATGCAGCGGAACAGCAGTCTCGTTTCCATTTGGCTTCAGCTCGAGCTGTGCGCGATGGCTGTTCTCCTCACTAAAGGTGAGTGAATACTGTTTGTATGGTCAGAAGAGTCTTCGAATTTATATATTAATAATTCAGTGAAATTACATTTGTAATAAAGCCAGCGAAGTGTAGGCTGTTTGCAGCTAAAATAAACGCGTATTGATAATTACATATTAACAATGTAACACGAACGCTGATGTATAATGTGACCAAAGCTGTTTTCGCACACAGAATTATTTTTATTAGCACTTTGTTTTAACACCACGTTGCTGGGCGTGCAACATAAATAAGCGCAAATATCAATACTCAACGTTGTATTGTTCTGTCAGAGCAATTATCCGGAACAGCATCTACAAGAACCAAAAGCCTCAAAGCCAAATTCCGAACATGGGATCATGTGACCTTTTTTTTATTTTTATCCATTTGGGAGCTAGACTGGTTTAAATTAGGAAAATTAACATCAGTTGGTTGATGGTTGGAGGGAAGTTCATTCAGTAAGAGTAATTTCTCTGTTATTGTAACAGGAGAAATACGGTGTTACTGCGACGCACCCCACTGTGTGGCCACCGGTTACATGTGCAAATCAGAGCTGAATGCCTGCTTCACCCGTACCTTAGACCCTCAAAGTGCCAAGTCTCCTTTATCTCACGGATGTTACGACCCTCTGGTGAACTCTGGAAAAACTTGCCATTCGGAGTCAACCTATGACACCATCCATGGATCTGCCACGCTTCAGTGTTGCCATGAGGATATGTGCAATTACAGAGGCCTACAAGATGTCACATACAGAGGAAGTGAAATCCATGGTACGTAAAGGAGTTTTCTTTAGTTTTTGCTAGTGAGGTAGAGAAATCAGACTATTTTTGATTTCTGTGCCCACTTAGCCAGTTACGATTGAATTCTTTCAATTTAGCAATATGTCATCATCTACAAGCAGTCTTGTCACTGAGGAATTCACAGCTTTTTTTTTTTTTTTAGATATAATGTGCCTTGTATCCTTGCACATGATGTGAAGTATTTAATGAAAAGGAAAAAAAAAAAGGATGCATTTCAAGAGCCATGCTTGTATTTAATAACGTGCATGGACTAGGAAAGATCTGAATGGAGCATAATTATCAAATTTGCAATATTCAGAAAACCTCCACTCTATGATTGGCTGATGGTTATCAGAGTACATTTCACTTAAATGAGTAGTTGTTGCCAATCTGTTTGGCTTTTTTATAAAAATAATTTTTCTCCATTGTTGTTTTGGACCCTACTGACTTATTAATTACCGTACTGACTAAAGCAGTTAAACATTTTTTTTTATTATTTTGTGTGCTACAGAATATCATACGATCGTTTCATATCATACAATAATTTACAATAGTGTATGTTTTTCTTCAGTTGCTTAAAAAAAACATAGCCCTAAACATTCTCTGTTTTTATTCAGACAAGCGGCGACATCAAACCGAAAGCAGCCGTCACGTGATTGCGCGGCTACAGGAAATTCCTTCCTCCAAGGAGGTATGGTTCCGTGCTGCGGTCATCACCGTACCCATTGCCGGAGGCCTCATTCTGGTCCTCCTCATCATGCTGGCCCTGCGTATGCTTCGCAGTGAAAACCGCAGACTGCGACAACAACGGAGAGAAATGCTGTCTCGTCTGCATTACAGCTTTCACGGCCAACATCTCAGCAAAAGTCATGTGGCCAAACTGGACTTAGAGTGTATGGTTCCAGTAGGAGGCCATGAGAACTGCTGCCTGACCTGTGAAAAGATTCAGCAGTCTGATCTTACCAGCCAAAGACTTCTTTCATTGGTCAGCTGGGGAAAGTACAGCGGCCGAGGCAAGTTGGAGTTTGTGTGATGGCTCCGGGGGACTTGCATTTTATTTCAACCCTTTTAAAGGAGGTACTGTAAACAAGAACTCAAAAGAGAACACTTGAAAGCTCTAACCATATGGTTGTTGCTCTAGAAGCACTTTACTTGAATTAGAGACTTGCGGAGAAGACTGCTTGTATTATAGGCTGCGACGAGGAGCGGCTTCGTGCTGGTATTCTTTATCACCGAAGGATTCCAAAAAATGTATTTTTGTTTAAACGTTTGCACTTTTTGTATAAAGAATCAAATGGTTTATTTGCTTTAATAGTGGAGCAAAACCAGTGTCTCAACATTTGTAAAAAAATTGTAGGGGTACAATATTTTGTCACTGGGGCAGTACCCTCAAAGGGACATCTTTGGACTTTGTGCACCTCTAATAGTTTTATAAAGGTACCTTAAGGGTACGTGATATTATTCTAAGGTATTAATATAAACTTTTTAGGGGTAGCTAAGGTCCTGGCTACATGATTTTGTATCAGTAAGGCACAGTTTTTGCTATTTTATCACAGCGAATGATGACCCCTACTGCGTGAATGTGTGACTCTGGCTGTTAAATGGATAGTTCACCTAAAATTTCTGACATTATTAACTCTCTCACAGACTCAAACATGGCTTTTCAGCTGTTTTTGTTTATACGGTGACGTAAAAGCAGTTTCAAACCTTCATCAAACCTTATTGGCACGACGTAAAGGATTTTTGGAATTTCATAGTATAGACAAAAAAAGTACAACTACAGCTTTTTTCAAACACATTAAGGAGTGTGAGGGAAATCACCAGCTTTTTTGATGAACAATCCCTTTAACATTCAGCAGTCACCTCTGACCTGCTTGTAGATTGTGCTCACTGTAAAGATGTTTCACTGTAAATATTACATGAATCCCTTTGATATTTCGCATCTTTATTGTTTCTTGTTCGATGCGTTCGCATTGGTGGGTGAAACTGGACAGCACTAAAAGTACTCAGTGTTGTGTATGATACTGACAAGCTCATTATACCCGGAGGGAGAAGTCTTGGCTAATGCTTCAGTATGTCAACACGTGCGCAGTTGCAGCCGCTCGACTGAGGCATTGGAATCATTAGCAGCAGCATAAGGGCACGGCAATGTAGTGTGGTAGCTATTACAATCATGTCTTGTTTTACAGTAGCGCTACACGTCTGACTGACTCAATTCCCAGGCCACAATCACTCAGTCTCAAACTCTTTCACTCAGCTTCTTTGGAAAGAATTTAGATCCTCTGTGTAAACTTACCCTCTCACACTACTTCTTGTTAATTCTACTGGACCGAAGGTGCACTCGACAGCGTAAATCTAACTTTTATCTTCATTTTATTTTGCACAGGTAGCGCAGTGGGTCATAAAATCCTTTAACAAATAATTCCTCGTGACACTTTGCTAGCTTCTGTTTTAAGTAAAGTTATTTTTGCAGGAAATGCAGTCAGTGCCCTTAACATTTACTGCCATTTTGCATTTTAGTCCGTTCTGAGATCCCAAGCCTTAACGGTGCCTTTCATATGCTTCCTCAACAATTTGTTCCTGTTCACTTTCCAAGTCATCGTGGCACTGCGCACCCGGCCTCTGGGTCATTGCACAAAAAGTTAACAGTTATTGTTGGCCCTAGAGGAGAATGCAAGCTTTATTGCAGTGCATGGGATAAAAGGCATTTTCCTCTGACAGTAATAACAGGGAACTTATTCTGTGGTCCACATATATTTTAAAACATAAACTTAAATTCTTTAATGTGCAATTTTGCAGAGGTTAACATGAGGGTCGGAGAACAGAACCACCCTTTCTTTTGCCTTTTAAGGGTTTTTGGTGGTGCCACGAAACCGTGTGATTATTTCACAGTAAAATATATATTTGCGAATCGATAGCCATTAGTGTCCTGTGCTGGTCTTATTACTATCAGGTTTCTATTTGTGTAAATTCCTTTTAGATATGCTAATAATCCTCTTCCTTAGTACTGTAAACCTTTATCACCTGTTAAAGCCCTCAACATGTCACACTTCTGATGAAGTGCTATTACAATGCCTGATTAATCATTTGAGCAAGCCCAGTGTTCCTGCAGACAAAAAAAAGTTTTACAGGAATTTAAAAAGCAAGCCAGATTTACTAAGCTTTCTCAAGGCAGCTCTGACCCTTACCTTTTTATGTCTTTAACGCTATTAAGTGAGAGGAAATGTTTGGTTTCTGTGTCTAGAATGAGGAGGTGTCAGATTTGAAGGGAGGGTTTCAGCAGTGCCTTGTGCCTTTAACCTTTCAAGACTCCCTCAAATCCCTGGCCTGTTCAGAACATGATCAGCAGAGCAAGTGTGCACTTTGAACTTGTAGTGTGAGGAATGTGGATTAATGAGCGCATAGCAAGTCCTCTCTTCAAGGGCACACAGACCATTCTCTCACACACGACAGCTGAGATACAAAGGCACATGCCCAGAAAGAGCCATTAGTTACGCGTTTATCGGTTATACGTGAAATGGTAAGTTTTAGTTTAGAGAACATCTTAAGAGCTATGTATTTGGATAAAAACATCTGCAGGCAAATACTTTTTTTTTTTGGAAACATCCGCTGTTGGCAAACTGCTGGAATCGACTATAAGTGTTTGAGTCTTGGTTCTTGTGAAGATCACAAATGATCGTTAAACAAGTTCCTGGCATGTAAAGCATTCCAAATTAGTCACTTATGCAGTTCCATTTCGGTTTAAGTGCTTTACTGAAAGGTAGCTTCCTTTGTAGACAGTAGGGCATGCAGCTTGCTAGGTTTAAGAACAGAGCCAGAGAGTTGTGAGAGCTTTGAGCTTTAATGACAGATTGCAGAAAAAAAAAGTGTGTAACTATAAAGAGACGTTTATGAAAAAGCTAGAAGAAAAGCGCAAGACCTTTGCCAGGTGGTTCATAAAGAGCTGGACCAGCTTCTAAATCTGCAGTATGTTTGGTGACCCTCTTTTTTCTTCAACCTTCACGCGCCCCAACTCTACTAACAGACAGGAAGTGCTTAGTCACTCGCTGTTTACCTCAGAAGTTGCGGATATTCAATACCCGAGTCTCACACTTGTAACTTTTTGATGTTCACATTTTAATTTTTCGACTTGTGGTAGTCAGGAAAGTAAAAGTAAAAATATTGTTTTAAGTTCAGTCTCTTTTGATCCTCAACTCAAAGGACATTCAACAAATATTACATCACCAAGCAAAGGGGAAACTCATTTAAAGTTGGTTAGCACTGTAATATTTCAACTTTAACGGGCTAGCTGCTAACATTTATTTAGGTGATTCAAGTATAAAAATGTAAGTTTTGATTTGAAAGAAACTAGTGATTTTGAGTCAAATTCATATTATTTTTAAAAATTGTTTTGAAGGGGCAATTGTATTCTTACAGAAAGATAAAGACAAAGCAGGGATTGGAGAACAACAATTATGACTAGAAACATACATAGGAAGTGTAGCACAACCTGGGGAAATGGGGGAAAACAGGATCAGGACGAGAGAAAAGGAGATGAGTGAGTTATCGAAAAACTGTGAATATGGAGCTTAAATGAGATTAAAGATTCATGTGTGATTTTTCTACACGTTTGAGGAATGCCGGCTTTATAGTTTTTGAAGTTGCCAAGTAGTGAAAAGTAATGAAAACAAATAGGCGGACTGGGAATCATAAATAACCTTTGGCTTAATGTCTGTTCTCAGATCAACATACAAAATAATAAGTTGAATCATTTCCTTAACATTGGCAAGGAACTAAATAAAACATTCCTATAACAATCCCGCATACAGCCATAATAACATGGCTGGATATTTGTAATAAATTATTTTGTAAACCCAATGATATTGAATAAAACTTGCTCAAACTTTGCACATATTATTCACGCAAGAAATTCACGAAACAGCAACACTCACTAAAATGTCAGCCTCCCAACATTAAATAAATTATATGATTTCAACACAAAATAAACAAGATGCAGCAATATCTGTTTTTCTACGTTGAGCTAATAAACAACCAGAGACACTGGAGCCACGTTGAAAAACCCGATGTGTGTTCAGACTACTTATTTTCTGCCCCCTCTTTAAGTGAGGGAGTGATGGTGACGACTGTAATTTTCAGAATCATGATTAAAGTTTTGAAGTTTGCAAATGAAAGATCTTGCAAAGCCTCACCGCGCAGCCCCACAGAAACTACCATGTTCTTGTTTATCAAAGCCTCATGCTAACTACTGAAAACAATATTCACGAAGACAGTCTTGAACCGACAGTGAGTGGAGACCGAAATTGTCTTTCAGAAAAGCCATATATTTAAGCAAGTATTTGAACAAGGCTTATATTTGTCTGTAAAATAGTTCCTCCCTTGCTCCCCCGCGACATTTCTCTTCCTCTGTGCTATTTTCTTGTGGCCTTGTTAAGTACTGTTTAGCTGGTATACATGGTTTGTGCTGAGGGCAGGATTTATTATGCAGTAATGGCATATATATTTTTCTTTTGTCAGACAAACGTGGTCAGTAGTCCAGGCTGCATCACAAATCGGATTATGGATTGATATATTTATTTCATCCAGTTCATACTCCCCGAAGATTGGGGTACGTTAACCCAGCATCTGGTACTTGAAGCTGCTCGTAGGATCTGTCAGACAACTTTTATGGTCTTTGTGATCTGTCTTTATTGCTCATCCAGTTGTCATGATCTCTGCTGAGGACAGACAATGTTAGCGTAGATGTTATGAGAAGTGTTCCCAGTTCTGATTGACATAATTTATGCAGTATTAACGTTTAGATGCATGTCCACTCTTGTATATCTCTGACCCATAAGTATCTCTTTGTGTTTCTAATATATATATATTGGAAAAACAAGAACCAGGAACTTGTTTTAGATGGAAATGTGTGTAGTTTCGTATAGTTATACTTGATATACTCTGATGACCTGTTATAAATCTTTTGATGAGCTGAAAGCTCTGTAGTAGTCAGGCTGAATGTAATATTACATTGTATTTTGGGTGACTGCCTGTCGGTTGCTGTTATGTTGATTTCTGGTAGGTGTAGCACAGAGTGATAGTAGGTGATCAAAGGAACACACTGCTCCACGGAGGCTTTCTGAAGCCGACACCAGATCTTCCCCTATCATGTCCTGTCATGCTAGTAATTACACAAAGCTGTCTACTTCTGAGCCAAGCCCTTAGACTCCACGTTATCGTGTCTCTCTCTAAGGTACATGCTGAGAAGATAAACACACATTTCCACACATATCTTTGACGTTAAACCTAAGTTCCGAGTCACATGAGATAGAGGGCATTCCAGTGGCTGGGGACTTAATAACAGGCCAGGATGTTTGTTCCTGCATGTAGGATGTCACTCTGTCATATGGCAGTCTAAAGGCTACCGGTGACCAACCCTAAACAGATGTCTGCTATATAACAGTACATCAGCAAGTCCTTAATGTGTACCATGATAACACAGATCACAAGGTCAAGTACACTGCCAGGTAAACATACATACATACATACAATTTTAATAATCACATGTACAGTATTACATTTAAAGTTATGGTAATTTGTTTGTAAATCATTACAAATGAATGATCATTACAAAGTATTTATGAAATGATATTGTTTAAGTATGTATATATATTTGCTCAGTCATGAAACTCTTTTGGGCTGCTGATTGGTTTACTTAATCCGGTTATCTGATCATTTGTTTGTTTCTACCTATGTAACCTATTTATTCCTGAACAATAGCTAAATATTCATGTCAAACAATGCATGTGTGTGTGTGTGTGTGTGACCCTGGACCACAAAACCAATCAATGCACGGGTATATTTATAGCAATACATTGTATGGGTCAAAATGATTTTATTTTATGCCAAAAAATCATTAGGATATTAAGTAAAAGATCACATTCCATGAAGATATTATTTAAATGTAATAGAGTAAATATATCAAATCTTAATATTTGTTTAGCAATATGCAGTGCTAAGGACTTAATCTGGACTTTAAAGGCTATTTTCTCTCTCTCTCTCTCTCTCTCTCTCTCTCTCTCTCTCTCTCTCTCTCTCTCTATATATATATATATAATTTATTTATTTATTTATTTTTTTTGCACGCTCAGATTCCAGATTTTAAATTAGTATCACAGACATATATTGCCCTATAGCAAACAATGTAAAAGCTTATTTATTTTGATGTAGTCACAAAGTTAAAGGTGGTGACTAGACTTCGTGACATTGCCCTTGAGAAGCAGGAAAATACTGATGGGGGCTTCGAAAGGCAGGTTTTGTTTTAGATTTATGAGCGTGTGCGAAATTACCTGGACAAGAAGGATAATGGGATGACGCGGCAAACCTGGTGAAATGAAATGTAATTTTGTTTTTGAAATTCATCCTGACTAGCCTTTACCGTGCTGCTTTGCATTACAGTAGCTTTGAAGCCACAATGTGCTGAGCATTCTCTCTTCTACCCTCTGTCTCTCGTTCTTTTTTCTCTAGTAAAGCTAAGTCAAACCAGCACCCGGTGCTTCTAATTATGGGGCCGGAAGATTGTAGGGTTTGAAGTCATCTCCACAGGCCAGCCAAGATTACAGTGCTGCATCTGTGCCTGTGTTAGAGGAAGAACGAGGGGAAACAGACTCTCTGCTGAGTGCTGTATTTAGATGTGCTTGAACTGCAAGACAGCCATTCTCTATTTTTTTTTCTTTGAATGTGGGTTTTGTAAGAGTTACAGCACAAATTCCTAAATTCAACAGCATAGTACCAGATGAAGGTTGAACGATTGGAATATTACAGCGGTGTGTTAAAATGTAAAATCGCATGAAACGTCCCATTAGATCTTCAACAGTTTTTAACCATATAGTGTAATAGTTTAGTGGTTCAGTACCGTTCTGGTTGGAATTACAGCTCTCAGCCTGCGTTAAGGAGCACGGTTTCTTGTTAGTATAACATGTGGAGATAATTTTCTACAGCATAATAATCAAGCTAACATGCAATACAGTTTATATATTTCACTCCATATACAGCATGTTTTTGAAAATTGTGCATGTACAAATCTTCGTCCCTTTGAATTGATTTTGAATGCATTTATTAGATGATGTCGTTAGTTCACCATAACCAACAAACAAATAAATATATTTAGTTGTAGTAATGCAGAGTAGTTTATTAATTTTAAACTGCATTTCTGCATTACTAATGTCACCAGACTGAAAAATAATGCTGTGATCAAAGAAAGTTGTTCTGTAGCATTAACATAACATACATAGTTCAGCTTTAAATCAGATTATAAACATGGAGGGAATTTTTTTTTGTAAAATATAAGGCAGAAACCAAGCGAGGCAGGATGATTGGCCAGTTTAAATGCGGATTCTGGTTTTGCTGAAACTGATATTTAAACATGGTGAAAATGTGTGTTTAAATTTTTTTTGTGGCTCCATTCATCTTACAGAGTCTGACAGTCTATTGTCAGAAGCTGTTCAGATGGAGCCATGCACGCATTTTCGACATAACAGAGTGACAGCTACCTGCTCTAGCTTACCTTTAACCTTACATAAGCCCTGTGCACAGATTTTTGTTTCTTGTTTTGCAACATTGTACAAAAGCATATTCAATACTTGTGTAGAGGAATATTGATGCAAACTTTGGAGTGATTAATGAAAAACCTTTTTTTTTTTTTTTAAACCTTTTTATTTTGTAAACGATAACACACCTAATTAAATTACAGAAGGTTTTTTTAATGCTAATTTTTAAATATATTAAAATAAAAAATATATGATGCTGTACATTAATCACATAAAAAGTCCACAAATTTGTTAAAAATATTAAAATTTACAGTTACATTTTACATTACTGTAAATTACATGTTTACATTCAAAATAAATACATAAATAAATAAATGAATGTTAGGTACAGTGTACCCATGGTGTTCATGTTAAATTGCAAGTCTAATTATTGATGCAACTATATAAATAAATAAGGAAGCTTTTTTGAATGTATGATGAAATAACATGTATCTAGACAACAAGTCCATTGTATAAAAAGATTAATTTTAAAGTAAGTAGTAGTTAAAGACATTTAATATGAAGTGAATTTACATTTACATGCAATATTTAAAATACTACTACTCCACCAAAAAATAATTGGCATATTTTAAGCAAAGCATTTTATTGATAGTATACTTTTATACTTTGTAAATGCACCAAATTTTTAAAAATCTTTTACATTTTTTTTTTCCGATAAATAAACTTTGGCACAAAACTAAATTTCCCTTCCATGTAGAAGGGAGATGCATGACATTTTACATTATTATTATTGTTGTCATTATAATAACTTGAAAAAATGATCTGTGTTAGTCACAGGTAACGGTTTAGGCTGGGTCTTTTCTAAAATAATAAAAAAGGATAAAAAAAAAAAAACAAGAAAAAAACCCCAAAATCCCCTACTGTGCATTAAACGCATATATGCTTAATGACTTGTTTTCATTAAGCTTGTTCCTTGTGTAGGTGGTTTCTTTGAGCTGTGTGTGTAGAAGGGCCGGGTTCTGCCCTATGATTGCTGAGCTCGTCTCTGCGTTTAAACGTGCTCTGCTCTGTAATTATATGTGTGCCAGGCTGTCTGGTGAAAAACAGGCTGAGAGAGAGAGAGAGAGAGAGAGAGAGAGAGAGAGAGGAGAGAGAGCCTCGGGCTTGGGCTGAGAGAAGGGAGGAGACGCTCTCAAAGCCCCATCCTTGTTATTTAATAGTCTGACAGACAGCCATGGCTCCACACTACCTTTTTGTTCTACGTAGTCTGGGTGTTTAGTTTGTAATATTCTATGACGAGGCAGCTGATTTATACCTGAATGAACCTGAAAGAAAACTTGAATGCTGCTAATGCAGAGCAGTTTATACATTCCAAACTACATTTCTGCAAGAGTAAGATTGTAGAACACTTTATGATTATTTCGCACTGTTCCCACATCGGTTCCCACAGACATTATCTCTGATCGGACCTGCAGGCAAAAGTTACTTTCGTATTAGCTTTTAAATGTGCCTTATCCATAAGTCACGTCCCAGGCAACAGCAGCATTTTCCAGAATCTGCAGTAAACGACAGAGCGCAGCGTGTGAAATCTTGTATCCCACAATGCTCTCAACCTGACCACAAAGTTCTCAACTTGACCTTTCCTTTCCAGCGCGATGGTATGAAAATCCCAGAAATTGAATTCAAATTCAGTTCAGACAGCAACGTTCTCATGTGATTTGTCTGATGTTCTTTCTAATAGGGGGCATTATACAGCGTATACAGCACGGTGTTCAAGCTAGTAAATTATTATTTCATTCCAAACATTGTTACCTCTCATCTCCACCCTCAATTCATTTCGCGCGTGGTTGTGCGTAGTAGCTTTGAACAAGCCAAAACTGTGTTCTCAGTGTTCCTCTGTGTCATTTAGTTATTTAGGTGTGTGTAAAATTGCTCTATTAGTTTATGCATGTTGCACAATGACGTGATGCAATAGTCATATTATAATCATTACAGTGAACTCTACACCCATTGTTAAACCCACTGAAAGGCAAGACCTGTGAGACAGGAGGCAAAAAGTCAGATATATTCTGGCTTGGTTTAATAAGACTATTTTACTAAAAGTAGCAAACAATAAATGGGTATAAATAACTAAAATTATGTAGTAAATCTACATTTACACATGCACGTTTCCAAAACATGAAAATGTGATTCGACTGAGGTTTAAATATATATAGATGTTCGCTTTTAAATGAAGCGTTTTAAAATTTATTTATTTATTTATTTGCAGGTTGCTTTACATTTGAAAATGAGGAATAAGTATACTTTTCCAGAATAAGTATACTTTTTAAAAAGAAAAATAAGGATTATGCTTATTTAAGTGTAGACTAAATGTAATCTAATGTTATTGGACAATGTTAATGCATTGCAGTAGCTTAAAATTAGGATATTTTATGTGCATTTGTTAATATTGATATATTGAGTCTATTCACATAAACTACTTTGCATTACTATCTTTAAGGCACCAAAATATTATTGAAACATAATGATTTAAAACATACTTTAATATGTATATATGTATGAGTTTTTATATCATTGACTTTAAAGAAACAAACTATTTACTTATTTATTTTTAAATGTTTTATTTAATTAGTATCACATTATTATCAGTACACTACAATTGTACATTAAGTTAAGCAAAAATACATTTTTCTATTGCGTTTTTGAAAAGTTTTGCATACAGACAACTTGTCAAGGCCATTCCCATTTACACGGATCCGCAAAAATATCAAAAAATGCAGTATTATGCATGCCAGGGCAGTAGTTGTCGATGTCACTTTTTATGCCTCCGCACATTTACCCTCCATAATATGTATTTGCATGATGTCACAAATTAGCGTTTTTACTATAATTTTTGAAAAATCATGCACTTCGAAACCCATTTCCAAAATGTTGCCATTTCAGGGCCCCCCAAATGGAGCCGATACAAATAAATGGCCAAAGTGCATAAATGCATTTTTAGTTGAATAGGGTGTCAGTGTAAACAGGCCCTTAGACAATGTGCCAATATGACCAAATGTGTACCGATGTATCTCACTCAAGAAAGGATATAATGTTCATGGAAAGAATGGTAGAGACACCTCTGGGCAGTCCAAAAAAAAGTGACTTCTGCCAGTAGTCTGTTTGTATTAATAGCCTCATCAAACGTTGAAGTGGCATCGGGAAACACTTGCGGTTACCCCACAAATGAGTATTACCTTCCTTCTGAAACAATTCCCTGAAGGGCTCAGGATGTAAAAACAAATGGGCACATCAGTAAATTGACATCTGTTTGTGGTTTGTCTGGACTCCAGAGCAGAACTGGAGTTGATCTGGCTTTAGTGGTTTAAAGCTTAAACTAGACAGTTTAAGCAAAGGCCTTGATCTCCTAAAAAACAATCGCACCAGTCCTCTTTAATTATTCCTATTAACTCTTTATAATCACTTTGGCTAAAGTGTTAAAAATAGACCGTGTTTCACCCGTTAAATTTCGATTGTGAGTGGCTCAGATGCACGCCAGGCCTAAACAATTTTGTGTTTAGCATTTATGTTGTTTAGTCTTGTACATGGGTTTTTTATGACCTGCATCGGACGGAACTACACAGATCTAAGTGCTCCGGGTCTGAAAGAGGTAGAAATAAAAGGAAAGAAGATGAGGAAAACCATTCCCTGTGCTCTCCATAAAAAAAACAGTTCTGAAATCTGGGTGACTGTGCTCTCCATAAAGTCACTCTGAGAGGGCCCCTTTTTATTTGGTTCGAACAGGAGGTTTGTGTTAACGCCATCACCAACTGTACACAAGAGAGTCCCTGGTCCTTTTTACAGAGGGGTCTGGAGTTCATTAAGCCCTTTGGTGGGAGGAGAGAGAAAAAGAGCTCCAGAGCATGGTCTTTACACAGAAGGACACGAGCTGCCCTGCTTCTGGGTATTGAGGCTAACACCTGTGCTGACTGGATATTTGGTATGAAGTGCTATTGTAGTAGGGGAAAACAGAATTTTTTATTGCATCTTTTAGAGGAAACTGAGTTTCGTTTTATAGTTCCATGTGTACTGATCCAGTCATTTCCTAATCATGTAACCGCTACTGTGCTGGATGTTAAGGGGTTCCATGTTTATTGATGCCTGTGCTTTCGAAGAGCTTTATTTCTGAAAGTGGCAACTTGCAGCTGTTACAATAACAAGCTATTTGAACTGGTTTAACCTTATATATTTCAGTTAATGCTAGACATACATGCAGTTTTATTTGAATGAAATCGGTTAATTTAGATTTTTTTAGGTTACCATTTTTTGTACGGTGATTGAAAATATACTGCCTTAACGATAAGAGATATTAAAAAGATTTATAGATGTGGAATATGTGGATTCATTTTATTAAAACAGTCTTTGTCAGGGATTCATGCACAACACAGAATCAATTTTAAACACTTTACTAGGAATCATAGACAACACAGAACAATGGACACAGGAACTGAGGTTTTAAATACCTAATGGGAATAATCAATGAAACCAAGGAAATAAATGAGTGGTGGGAAAATGAGAAAAAGCGAAGCCAAAAGAGAACACGCATCTAGGCTCATAGGCAGTGTTGTAAATTGCAACAACAGCGGTTTGCTTTCACAGTCTTGACCCCTAGTTAAGGTCAAAATAAGTAGTGATAAATAATACTTTTTTTTTTTTACTTTAAGAGTCTGCAGCAGTTACGCTAAATATTTTGCTAGTAAACCACAAGGAAACTAATATTTTAACACAATATATTCAATGAAAAAGCATAGAGCTGAAACTAAATTGTGTAATGGATATTCCAGTTAAGAGCTGCTACACATTTAGGTTCTGTCCCAGGTCTAAATTCAAATATTCTGTATTGCTGAGTTGAAATTGTTTGGGGGTTAACAAAATATGTTGACCTAAAAACACAATTTTCTTAAAAAATTTGTCTTCAACATATCTCTACACCTGAACTAATCTTACCAATTAGTATGCCTAAAATCAGATTTAATGATAGATGAGTGATACTGATGCACAAGCACCAAATGCTAATTGTAAGTCTAAACTTTACAAAAACTATAAAACGGTTCTTCAGATTTGATTGGTCGATCACAATGTTGTTCAGGGTCACAAAGATGTTGATCCAGGAACATATCGCACTCAGCAAAATTCTGCTCTAAATCCATTGGTTTCCCTTTCACGTTTTTTTTTTTCTGTGTTGTCAGTATTGCTGTCATATTATAGTGGGAACACAAACCAACAGAATACAAATAATATATGAAACTATTAGATACTGGGTTATAGTACGGCAGCATTTTTTAATAATGTAGTTTGACTTTTACCGTCAGTATACCTTGAGGCCAGTTCCCCATATCCCTCATTATTCCACGTCTTCTTCATGAAATGGCCACATTCCTGCGTTTCACAGCCATAAACAACTATTAAGCTAATGGGTAAAAAAATCATTATGAGGGAACATCTGTGGACCCCAAGGTACCAGTTAAAGTGGGTAAGGGAGGCGCGGTGCCCAATAATGCTGTGTCTGATTGGTCTAATGCGGCTTATCTTTTCTTCAAGCCCCTTCCGAGCACATGTTACTTTTAAGTCTGTCTAGTGACAGGGGGAGTCAAACAGAAGGGATGAATAAAATAGAAAGAGGGGGGAGCTTAAATAGGAGGGCTGAGTTTAAAACAGAAGACCTAAATTATTAAACAAACAGATGGAAACATTTAGCTACCCCATGGTAGCTACGATGGCCCCTTCTCTAGTCAGCTTGCTTAATGCTCTTTCATTTAGCCAGCCTCATATTTAAGGATGTCACTGAAAATTGAGGTAAGTAAACTGTCAAGCAAATGAAGGGGGTGAGGGAGGTGGGGGGAAGGAAAAAGATCTCTGGCTGTAAATCACATAATTACAGGCTCCAGAGGGGAACCCAGGCTTTTTAAATGAAACCTGCTTCCCACCAGGATTTCCACTTCAATAACTACACACAGGCAGCCCTGGGGCGGGAGGGTATGAGTCGGGGTTGGGTAGCTGCTCTCCAGACTGCTGATCAGGTCAAAAGAGTGGCCATAACATCTGGCCTGTACCTATGTGCTGCCAAAGCAAGATGTGCCACAGAGCTGCTAAACCAACAGAAATAGGGGAGATTTGTCATTTTGGTGGATTTTGGATGAGTGAGATGGGAGATCTAATACTGGGACTTATATAAGATGTGACAAAAAGTCCTACAGGTAACTGCTCTGATGCAACACATTTATTGCTATAGTGTGCTAGATGAAAACTGTAATACATATATCACACATAAAAATTGAAGTAGGACAGAAGGCCCAAATGTCTCTTGATAAATGTAATGAGATAATTTGCTTCAACAATTTTAATTGGTGTTCTTGGTGTTTTCATTCACTTTTATATCTATTGGAAACAGTTTTTTCTTTTTTTATATATATAAAGGTTATTTTTGAGTGCATTTCATGGCATGTGGTTGGTTTAACTATAGACTTTTATCTATGGAAATCAATTATGAATAATTTATTGTATTTAATGGTTTAGTCAGAGCCAGTAGTCTTATGGGTGGTGCTCAAATAAATACCGTCCTGCACAAATAAAACCTAAAAAAAAATTATTGATTGAAGTATATATTTATATTTTCAATAATTTACAAAACAATAATAACAATCATTAGCAAGGAGACAACAGTGTTATTGAAGAGCTTGACATATTGAATATAAAAAAAAATGCATAAGAATGACAGAACAAGTGTAATCACAAATGTTCTGATAAAATGTTAAAATGAATGCCTGATATTTTATCAACAACAATCAAACTGACAAACGAGTTGCATTCATTCATATAATATCACGTGGTTATTGGTAAAATCTGATATCTTTTGTTTGGTTTGTTGCTGGTATGTGACCTGTTTCTTCCTCTTTTTTCTCTGGGCACAATGTTGTCGTTCTTTAGTCACGCTGTGGTTGTAAGCGAACTAAATACCCTGGAGAGGACCTCCAAGCAGACCTCATAAACACCATCAACTAGCAGATCTTACATTTTTAGCTTTTTCCCACCCCCCTTTGCACTTCTCCAACCACTCCCACACTCTTTCTGTTGTGAGCATAGAGGCATGAAAATACTTTCCCAAATGGAGATAATTGGAGGGGGGGGGCCTGCCCTGTCTGCCTAATCAACTCACACAACAATCGGTGGATTGTTCCGGAAGGCTGGTGACACAAAACCTTGTCCTGCAACATTTGAGCTGTAATTAGCAAGCACTTACTGTCATGCATGTCAGATGCGGTTATTTGGTTGATTGAAATGAACAATGAGTACGTTGAGGCATGCGTGGGTTTACAGTAGAAATGTAGATGAACATAATACAATGTAGATTAAAAAAAAAGTATTCACCCCCTTGGAAGCTTTACTTTTTTTACAATCCTAAATCACATTTCATTTGGATTTTTGGCTTTTTGGGTTAATATCAAGTCAGTTTTAATTCCATCAGAAAACAGAAAAATATTTGTCAGCAGCCTTTCAGATGGTGTTGAATGGTGTGTTTCTGATTTAATATTTGGTTTACACCAAAAAAAGCTAAATATTTGGTGCCATCTAGGCACTATATGCACTGTTGAAACAGCATGTGCTGATTATGTGTTTTTGAAGCATTATGCTGCTAGTTTGAGCTGGTTTAAGCTGGTCCTTAGCTGGTCATGTGCTGGTTCTAAGGTGTTCCTAAGAAACTAGCTCCTGCTCAGGACCAGCACATTACCAGCTAAGGATGAGACAAATAGATGCCTGGACGTTCCTTTATTGCTATAGTGTGCTAAATGAAAACTAAATTCAGGTGGTCATATAATTTATTAAGTTTGATATTTATAACTTTTTAAAATTTTGAGTATGGCAGCTTGGGTACTACTGTAGTCGTGCGGTATTTGAGTCTGTGGTTTAAACATGCTTAGTGCCAGTATTCTTTAATCAGTAAGACCAACAGTCTCATTCCAGGCAGACAGAAAGACAAACAGTCTGGATCCGGTTCTATGTTGAATCAATGATCAGAGTGTGTGACACCAAAGGACTGATAAGAGATAAACTTCACTCGCCCTATCTTTCTCTGTGTCCCTGACCTCTCTTAAAACCAAACAAAAGCACAGAAAGAAAGAACACTACTTTTTTCTAGTATCTATCTATCTATCTATCTATCTATCTATCTATCTATCTATACAGCTGGTGTATTATTTATCTTATATCATACTCAAGTCATTATTTTCTGGAAAGAGCACTACTTTTTCGTAGTATCTAGTAGTACAGTTTCACAGTTAAAGTATGTGGATATATTCAAAAATATTTGTATGAATAATGTGACAGCCAAAAGTGACTTAAAAAGTTATATAAATCCATACAGCTTGTACATTATTTATCTTAGGTCATACTCAGGTCATTATTTACTGAAAATCCTTGAAGAAGAATCTATACAGAAGCATTTTGGAGCTTAACTGTCCAAGTTATCCTTCATTTGTAAGTTATGGACAAGAGTGGCCAGAACACTCTTAAAATTTTGCCTTCATGTTACCTCCATGGGAGACAGAAAGATCAGTTTAGAACAACATGAGGTTGAGTAATTGATGACAGGATTTTAATTTTCAGGCGAACTATCCCTTTAACCTTTGATAAATATTACTTAAAATAAAAATCTTGTTTGTCTTGAATAGCTACTCTGTGTTATTTGTTCAATAAATCTCCAAGAACGATTTCTACTTGGTTATAATTACACTCTGAACTAAGTTCACAGGGGAATGTGTCTCCTAACTGCTTAGAGAGCTTCCCATCTTGGCAGCCCTTTAAAAAGTATCACTGTATAAATCAAATTACCAGCCGAGAAAGAGAGAGAGCGAGAGAGAGAGAGAGAGAGTGAACTGAATAAGGTCAGTCTGATGGTCACAGGGAATGACAGCCCTGGGGGAGAGGTCGTTATCTGACCTGAAGGACCCTGAGGTGCCACTTCCCTGCCTGATTAGATCTTTGACGGCAGGAATGTCTGTTTTGTGACGCTGGTCAGGGAGATCACAGACAGAAGCATTCACAAGCTACAGATCTAATGAGTCACATGGGCCGAGCTCTTGCTCAGACTAGTCCATACCTCATTCCCTTTTCAAGACCCGATCAACACATGTGAAACATGGCTTTAACCTGGCATGGAGGCAAGAAATACACTTTCAGCGTCAGACGAAAAAGGGTGAATCTCACAAGCCTGCCAGGAACAAGTCATATTTCTCTTCAAAATCAGAATAAGAATTGTTATTTGGCTTGAAGACATGAAGCCAGTTTTAGAAGCATTATATATGAATGCTATTAAATCAAGTCTAATCATGTCAAAATGTATTTATACACATTGCTTCAAAGCAGCATTACAAAAATCACAGTCTTAATGTTTATGATATAGCAGAGTATTGAAAGGCAATAATGTACCTGTACATGCAATGTTGTAACTTGATGTTTTATTCAGTAATTCGTAACTGTATTTATGAAGAATAATAGGAAATGATTAAAAAAACAGACTTTCTATAGATATTTTTTGTTTGTTTGTTTGTTTGTTTGTTTTACAAAAGTATACACTGTGCATGCTGGTAAAGTTTGATGTACAGTAAAATTTATTTTGATAGTCTAATTTAGACTATAATGTTCACAACTTTACTACATGTCAACTCATCAGAGTGTTAATGGACTATATTCTGAATATATGTTTAACACAATTTTGATGATCTCCTAAAATACACTGTAGTGACTAAAAATCACCTTGTAAGTACACCAACTTATTCAATTAATTCAAACCCCAATGTAATGGTCAGTTCAATAACATTTGAGTTAGGTGACATGCAGTTTCTGCTATCATCTACCAAGCATTAGCAATATCGCTAGAAGGTATATTTTAGTTTGAATTGAAGCTGCTTCCTCGGGCCCCTCTACTGCGGACAGCAAGCCAAATACACGTATCTTTAATAGCTTTAAGATAATATAGGTAAACAAACTCATGAAATCCCGTTTTAAATGCATCTAACATGCCTGCAAATACAGCAACAATCAAGAAATGGTCTTTGTAAGGTGTTTGTTCCAATGTTGTTATAAAGTCTTTAGAGTCTAAATCAACAGTAAACCGCTGGAAACTCAACTTCCTGATAATTCACCATAATTACAGGCCTGTGCTGGAAAATACACAATATGTGGCAAAGAATCAAAGCTTTAAGCTCCCCAAATGAGAGGAAACACTGCTGTTGGCTGCAGGCTGAATTCAGCTGAGAAAACGAAGGTTTTCTTACTGTGGTAACTAACTGGCTAATTAAACACTTTTGGAGACACTTGGCAGTCAAGATGTTGATTTCTTCGGGGGGTAATGCAAAATGCATATATAAAGGCATTGTATGAGAATACAATTACAAATCTCCGGCCTGGTGATCAGTCATAAACCTCAAAGTCTTCGGGAGAAATAGTTCTCATTCAGTGTGTTTACACTCAGGAGTTTAGGAGCAATTTCGCAAAGGATGCTGGTGTATTTATTCTGTTTTAATGGGCACAATAAAAAAGGCTTGGAAGCCACGATGGGAAAAAACGAATCAGCAGCGGAAACACCATTGGCTCATTTCCTACCAATGCCAACAGCCGTATCCCTTACATGTGCCTTTTTCCAATGTCTTCATCCTCGACAGCTCTCAGCTGCCACCCAGATGAGCCATGCCCAAATGAGACAAACCTCAAGATGATCGCCTTTCAGCAAACTGAATTCAGCTAGATTTAGCCAAATGTCTATAAACACTGATTCATATGCTTATAAGAGGAGGTTCTAGAGAAATACTCTCAGCAGAGACTGTGGGAGTCCTGTAGAAAAAGGCCCTTACTTATTTTCTGTTTAGATGGAGTAAATTGAATACACATTGAAGCTTAACAAAGAGGCCGAATGTTAAATCAGTTTGTTTTGTAATCAGGGCAAATTGAAATGCCAGGGACCAAAAAGAATTTACTTAAATTCCTATCCCTGCCTTAAATTTGTAGAGGACAAGCTCTCTTGACCGTCTTATGAAAACAAAAAAGATCTTGGTGTGTCATTCGGTACTGCCTGGTGCCATAGAGACTAATGGGACTGGCCCCGGGGCCAGGAATGGTTCACCACAAATGTGCCTGTTAGTCTGAGGCCTGGGGATCTGTTTCTAACCTGAATGAGATCCCTGTTTGTTAGGTCAAGGATGTGGTTACTGTAAGTGCTGTGAGAATGGTTTCCTTCGTCTTCGGCAGAATAAGGAAATCAAAATTTGTTTACTTAAGGAAACAGATCTGCATTGTGCAAGCTTTAATATAGAACGATAACTAAAAATGGACTTGTTTATCATTTCTGAGCTAACACCACAGGATCTAAAACCTAAAACTTGAACAGTAGGCTATTCTGAAATACATGACTTAGCAAAATTATTATTATTATTGTTTTACTGATGTCCTTGCTAAGCTTCTGGATGTTGATTGTATTAATTCCATTGCTGTCTATGGGAGGATCAGAATGCATAAAAAAATATAGGTTACACTTTACATAACTGGTATTTTTATTTTATTAATGATCATTTTATAATTTCTAAAGTATTACATTATTTACAAACCAGTTATATTGGAGTTGTCAGTGTTTAATAAGAAAATTTAGAAAGTAAATGATTCAAAAATGATTTAAATGTACATTATTAAGTCTTATCATTTAAACACAGATTATAGTTGCTCACTGTATTAAAAATGCTTCTTTAACATACATTCCTGCTGTAATTCATGATTAAGTCAGGTAGTTATAAAGCATTTAGTAGTTGCCAGCCGTCCAGAGGACTATTCATACTTTGTAAAGCTTTTATGTATGATGTAAAGGCTCATTAATCTTCCAAACAGAAAGATTCAAGTGTACAGTTTGTACAGTTTCATATTTGTCTTGCAGTTTGAAATGAATATTTCTGTATCCCTCTGTGTTGTGTTGGTTTAACACAAAAACAAAAGCCATTTATAGCTGTATTTATAAACTGCTTACTAATGACTATTAATGTTGTAACAACGCTTTATAAAGGATGAACTGACTATTTACTAATTCTTAAAAAATGAATCATAGCATGTAGTTATTATAAAGTGTTACCAAAATATCTTATTTTGTGGCATGAAGATAGGTTGAATCGCTTAATGGTTTGTCGTGATACGTGGGTGAATAATTAATAACACGATTTTCATTTTGGGATGGAGTAACACTTTAAAGGAATAGTTGCTCCAGAAAGAAGAAAAAAGGAAAATAGCTTATGGAGTACTTTTATGATACTTTTAAGCCACAATAACCACTAACTATAGTTTAACCATTGTATTTTTATCAAAACTGTGATTATACAAATGGTAATTAATATGGCAAAAAAACAGTTCCTACACTTTTACTGTAATAAAACCAGGGTTCATTTTGACTCATGCCACTGTTTACTGCACTGACTTGGAAAACTTTTAATTCTTAAAAAAAAAGCTTTTGTTTTAGAAAGTTAGGTACAGAACGCTGAGGGTGAGATGACGCAATTTTCATTTGTGTTTCATCTCACAATGTTAGACTATGTATACTCCTATCTGCAGTATGGGAGATGAATGCTTTGTATTCATTTTCACATGTGCGGCTCCATTTCTTGCTCTTGACAGATCTGTCTGGACCTGCTGACAATATGGTGAGAGGCAGAAGCTTACCTGCTTATCACAGCCTGCCATCGGACCCCTCTTGTCCTTCTGTGATCTGACTGCTCCCTGCTAACCCGGTGGTCTCTCCGACAGCGACAACAAAAGCGGCTTGTAAATGAAACAATAACCTTTGTCATCATCAGAACGAGTAACTTACCCTTTTGCAACCTTCATCTGTCTTATCAGAAGAATACATCTGTTTGAGCTTCTTTTTTTAATTAAAACAAAATAAAATAAGTGTTATCTTAAAGAACTGCGCTATAGACATTTTTTAGGAAGTAATATTGGCATAAAAACAGTTAAAGGAGCAAACTAGGGAAAGCACTGCCATTAAGAGATTTAATCAATTCAGCTTGGATGGTTAGAATACCAGTGCCTTTTGATATCATATAGTACATCTATGATAGATTCCTGTTATGTCTTACTATGGTGAGCACGGGACATGTCTGGGCCTATCGTATGACATGCTTGTATCGCTCTGCAAAATCTTCTCCAGTTGGACAGTTGTTTAAATGCATCAGTTTTAGTACAGTTCCACACTATACAGTAGGTCACTGCTAAGTCATCATTTTATTTAGGGTCTAGGCATGTCTATACAGTAATAAATGCATTTGATGAAAGTCAAATAATTACTATTGCTCACCCTTGCAAAAAATTGAATAAATAAATGCATTGTATGTAATTGTGTGTTATTTCAGATCTTAAATGTCTATAAAAAAAAAAAAAAAAAAAAAAAAAAAAATATATATATATATATATATATATATATATATATATATATATATATATATATATATAATTTAATATTATACTATAAATAAATGAAATGAAAAATAAAGGTTTTAATTTAAAATAGATTTTAAATCATAGTTTTAATAATCTTTAAAGAAATACACTTATTTTGATGCGTTGACAAATATCATACAACAAAGCACAACTTATATTTAAAATTTGTAATATGTTTGAATAAATGACAAATATCAATAGAAATTGCATAAAAAATTATGTGTAAAAATATGTTTGTGTAGCTATTGTAGTATCATTCTTAGTATCACTTTTTCATCTCCACAATTTTTTTTAAAGGATTGTTTTGCTTTACTTTTCTTTCCAACTTTTTTCTTGGTTCCCCTAATAAGTTTTTTCCTATTCCGTTCCACATCACGGGCGATCCTGGGAACACTGTGCGCCCTTTTGCCCGAGCCACAGTAATGGAGAAAAGGTCTAACATTTATTTTCCTGCTTCTCTTTGCAGAGTGCGGAGGCATGTTGTTTTCATTGGTCTGGGGAGACAGCGCTGTGAAAAGTTCTGGCAAACTGGCACTTTTGCGAGAGAACTAAACAGGCTGCTCTCCATCCCACACACATTGCATACGTTTGCCACTGAGAGTATTGCCGTGCCTTTTTCCGCTTCCCACGAGTAAATATAGGGAAGATGATGACTGATCCAAACTAATAAAAGTCCTCTCGCAGAGCTGACTGCAACATTATTATTGTTTCATTGTAATTTTGGTAATTTAACTGACATTTACTTGTCTACTAACAACTTTAATAAGCCTGGTTTGGATGTGTTTACAAAGCAACAAGTTAAACATTAGCCGAGATACAAATCCATTTGTCAGGCTCTTGTGGAAAAAAAAGTTAGGACTACTTATTACACAAATAATATACTTTAAAAGCTTATACTTAAGTGCATACTAGATGTAATGTACTTAACGCCATGATATCAGTGCATCTTTATATGTAATTTTACTATGGTAAAATAAAATATTTTAATATAGTGAAGAGGTTTGCAGTGTAGGAAAACGAGGGAGAAAACGTTTAATAAAACAGTAATGAAAGCATTCTGTCTCTAAGTACACTTAAGTGGTGTTTTATCGCATGATTATGAAACGCTTTATTTTAATAGTCCACTTTAGACATTCTACAACTACATGTCAACTACATCAACTAATTCTCATTAATTTACAACTACATGTCTGAGTTTCTAATCAGATATTATAAGCAGACTGTACTACTCTAATGACTGCTAGATGACTAGATGCTAGATTATATAAATAAAAATGATTGATTGATTGATGACATGTATTTGCAAATGTACTTATTGTTAGTAAAATGTCTAAATTGGACTATCAAAATAAAGCGTTACCCAATTATTATACATCTGCAAGTACATTTTTTTAAATATACACTTTTAAGATATTAAATAAACTACCGAACAAGTTAATGTTTGGTACAATTAAGCACACTTCTTTTTCTAAGGGGGTGACAGCTTGACATATTAGCTGTTGAGGTCACTATTAAGTAGAAATAATATTACACCCACACAGTACTATTTCCTGTCCAGCAGGATGCTTGTTGAACATTGCACTATTCAGTGTTTAAAATGTCAGTCAGCTGTAGAAATGTTTATATATGAAAGTCTTTGTGGCTTTCAAAGACTAACATATTAAATGCTTTATTCTTCCAGTGATAATTATCTACCAAAGGGTATATAAGACCATTAGCCCTATGTAGTGTGTGCTCTCACCCTTCCCCCAACGACTTTGGTCATTCCCTCATGCAACTACTCCTTCGTCATTGCCAAGGCACTCTGTTTTGTCAAAAAACACCTGGTTTGAGATTGGGAGGTTCCTCTGAACTAGAGCTGAACCTGTGCTGATGAGGTAGAGATGGAAATCCAGTAATAAGTAAAGTGCATTTGCTGTTTCCTAAAACACAACGCGGCTCCAATTCTTCTGGCCATTCTTGGATCTAATGCCAGCTGGAACTTTCCAAAGGAGAGGAACTTTTTGATACAGCATGTCTCCTCGCACGGGTTAAAAGCAACAGTCCTTTCCTCGACATGTTATTATGATTGCAGTTGTGAGGAAATGTTATCTCTTCACCTTTGGCCTGTGTGCATTTTCTTCTATCAACTAGTGACATGTGTTCAGCCCAGATACAAATGCTGCGAGAAAATCATTCCTCTGGGAAACATGAAAGAACCTCCCAAAACACTCTTACATGAAATTAGTCAACAAAGTTCCCGTTCTAGACTTGGCTGCCATACACTTTCAAAACAATACAGTCTCTTGTGTTTGAAATAGCTTAGCCACCGAAGCCGCGATTCTAGTATTTTCAGCTATACTGTGATCCTTCAACTCATGCACAACATATTTAAGCCATTTCCGGGATCGCTGTAGATATGGATCAGTGTGAGGCTGTTACATGATCCACATGCCCCCCTGACTTCCCTCTCCAAACAGTGCTTTGACAGGGGAAATAAAGCCAATGCAGCCCCAAGAATCAAGAATGCCCAGAGCAGTGGGCATATTGAGAATCAGGCTTAGGTTTCAGTGCATGGTTTTTGTCTGTTCATACCCCATTTTGTGTACTTGGCTGTGTATTGATTTGTGTAAACCTTTTTGCAATGTATAAGACGTGCAAAAAACTGTATGAAAAGGAAATGGATTCTTTGTTAATGTTTATCTTTTGTTATTAAAATATGAAATTTAATGTCTATGCACATGTTTTCCTTTCTTCAGCCATAGGACATGGTTAAACATAGCTCAGTAAAGAATCCACTTCTGATGAGCTTGGTTTCGTTACACTGAATTGTGACCATCATGACGTAAATGTGGTTCCCGATTCCTGAGGCTTGTGGAGATAATCATAGACTTCAGGACAAGAACGCTTTAAAGCAAGAAAATATTTTCATATTGTTCGACCAAGCAAAAATAGATGCTTAACCACACTCTTTTCTGTTATTTGTTTCTTCATGGGTTATCTGAGAAACATAACCAGCTAATTCATTGGGTTGTGTTTTAACTGTAACTGTATAGTTTCTAGAAACAAAGCCTGTACCGAAATTAATCCCAAATTATTTATTTCTCCTTGATTTGATTGTATAGACAAGGGCAAATTGAACACATCCCTCAGTTAAGACACTAAGAATGTTATGTATCATCAGGTACGGCAAACCAGTTCCAGTTTTGCCAATTTCGTCTGTGAAAATCACCTCCAGGCTCTCTCTGCAAACTAAAACCAGACTTGGTTCAATCCTCAAAGCTAATGTGACACTGAGGTAAATACAATTAAGCCCAGTCAGAGGAAAGCCTGGCTTATTATTGTTTATCTTTAAACCTGACTCCATGTCTCCTTCTGGCCCACTGCCATGAGACATTTGAGTTTTTCTCTAGTTTAGAAGTCAAGGATATTCAATAGAACATTCCAGTGCATTTAGATAAATTCACTTTTTTTGTAAGATAAAAAAAACAATTATGGGCAATAACGTATAACAGAAGCATACTCTACTGCACAGATACAGAAAAGAACTGGCCCTAAATTCAATTTCCTTTGAATGCAAGATGTCTAGATTTAACAAAACAACAGCAACAGCAACAAAAAAGGTAGTTTATACGAACAGAAATGAAGGTACAAAAATGTGTGACTGGGGCATTACCCTTTTGTACCTTTTGGTTTTAATATGTAGGCCCTACACTTAGAGTACAAAGACATGCCGTTTGAAAAAGTACCACTCCAGTGACAGCATTTATTGCATTTTTTCAGAGAGATTTTTTCTGCTTAAGTAGTTGTGTTGATGCCTCTGTGTCTAGGCCAAAATTTAGCACTTTATCACAGCTTACAGTCTAAAATCTACAGCCAAAGTCTACAACTCATACATACATTCTGTATATGTATTAAATAAAAAATAATTACTGTCTATAAGCAGGTGGCAGTAGTCTGTGGTCCTGTCTCAAATGGCACCCAAAACCTTTGCTTTCGTAATGTAATGCTGCTTTGACTCTCAGGCAGAAGTGTGCACTGAGGAGCACAGCACCCACAAAAGGGTACTCATGACCCTTCAGAAAACTATAATGACAAATGGGACACTATCTTGTGAATTTAACAAACATGTGTATATGGCAACCTGGTCTCATAAAAAATATGTACCCCCATTTTTATGTACCTTACTGCACATTTCACTTCAGTTTCAAAGAGAAATGTCCACTGAGTTTTGAAAAAACACAGATTCAATAAGTGACCCTGGCACATTTTTAATTTCACGAGTTCGCACTTACATATAATTAATCATAGTAACGGTAAAAAGTAAGCGTGTTTGGCGTGCTGTCAGGGAGAGGGCTCGGAAATTGGTGGACTACCGAGTCCAGAGTCCACCTTATGGCCATATACCTACCTGGTCTCATAGCTTTAACATACCTTGGTGCACATTTTAGCAAGCCACAAAGTAAAGTGAACTATCAAAATAAAGTGTTACCGAATGCTCAAGTAAGGTGAAGATTTAAGAGCCACCAGTGTCTACTCTGTTTTCTTGTTTTCATCACTTTATTTATTTATTTATTTATTTTTGAATAGCCAATCAGAGTCTCATCGACTGCATGACTTTAATTCAACATACATAAACAGCCAAAAACTTCCAAAGATGTCCGACAAGTGCTAACAGTGCAGAACACACTGCAAAAACTGAAATGACACACGTCTTGATTTTGCTGAGTTAGATGTGTTTCTAGGTCAACATATTTTAATCTAAAAATTGAGTTTTGACTATATCCACACACCTAAACCTAATCTTACACATGAGTGATCCCTAAAATCAAAGGAAATTATAGATGAATGACACTGATGTACGAGCACTAAACACTGATTGTACTGGTTCTTCAAATCTGATTGGTTAATCACAACACTGTTCAACGGTCAACAAACATGATGATCCAGGAACATGTAACATTTAGCAAAATCAGGTTCTGTGAGCTGACACTCAATGGTGGCTCGATATTTGCAATGGCTGACCATCAGCTTGGTGAATCACGTTCTTGATGCACTTATTGGTGCATATTTCATGGCTTGCTAAAAGTGCACCAATGTATGTTAATCCCATGAGACCAGGTAGGTATATGGCCATAAAGTGTGCCATTCAATTGATTCAAAAAGGCCATGAAATAAAGTGAACTATCAAACCATCACGTTCTTGTTAAAGGCATGAAGCGGAGATCATGTTTCATTTCAGCAGCTATACTATTGACAGGCTGTTTCACATTGTGGACTGTAGTGCAATTACATTGTGACAGAAACTACTGTTTTGCATGATGCTGCATTCAAGTCACTAGGGGACAGCATAAATACAACTGTTATTCTGGTCAGCACAGGATAAACAGAAATTACTTACGAAACCAGCACAGAAACATTTCTAAACGTGACACCCACCAGTTAACCGTTAACAGGTCCTGATGTAACATATCGAATTTTACATGTTATGAGGAAAGGATCACATTTGATATGCTTGTGGAATGAAGAAAAATAATCTATGAGCCATTGTCTAAAACGTGACTCAGTGAGGTCTTTTTGACGAACTGCTGAACTCTGATATGATGCTTATCAAACTAGCTCATATTTCCATTGTTATCTCAAGGTCTAGTTAATCATGTCCCCAAACATCAGATTATTTCAGAACATCCTTTATCACAGCCTCATTACGAATATATATATATATATATATATATATATATATATATATATATATATATATATATATATATATATATATATATATATAGGAGTGTGCAGTTAGCAATGCATTAGGAGTAATGTAAAGCAATAGCTTGAGCTCTCTCACACTGAAATACTGCTTTAATGTCCCCTTAATTCTCCATATTGTTTTGCTTGTTCAGTTACTGGTACTTCAGTCTCTCTGGATTTGACCTCTGCTGAGGTCTGATGTTTATGAGGAACTTTAAGATAGATTAACTTCGGCTCAGTATGTTGGGCATATTTGGAGATAGATGTGATCTACTAGTCCTGCAATAGCTGTGGCAGAAATTCATTGTATGAGTTACAAAATACTTTAAATGAAAATTAAATATTAAAAACAAGGAAAAAATTTACACGTCACTGACTTTGCGTGACAATAAATGTCATTTATCATCTATTTCCTGCAGAATCTACAAGCTGGGTGGCAGACAGTATGATATATACTCTTCAGATAAGACCAATGTCTCTCACAGTTGGTTTTTAAGAGACAAGGCCCTGCCACTGTAGTTTGTAAATCTGCACCGGGCCCCATGGGGCCTGATTGGACTATTGGTCTGGAATGTGTTCTGGGTAGATGATCTGATAAATACTGTATATGTGTTCGTTTATAATAAGATACAATCGTGTGCTCTTGTGTAGGCAAGCTACAAGTTCTTCAAAGATACACTGTAAAAACTTGCCAAAAAAATTGCCAGATGTGGTTGCCAGAATATATTTTTTTTAAATACAGAAAAACTTTAAACACATTTACGGCATACAGTTTATGGTATTTTACAGTATCAAACGGTAATTTGCAAGCAAAGAAAAAATCATCTAAACCAGGAAATTCAACAACGCACACTATAAAATGCACAATGCACAAAATAAAATCTCTTTTGTACCTTTAACACCACCATAAAAATGTAAGTGGTAAAAGAGAAAGCCGCAAAAAGAATCAATATCCAAGAATCTATAACAGTAACGATTTACATTATTCCATTGGTTCTAATTTCTTCGAATAACCGTACAAGTACCATAACTTTATAGTAAAATTAACATTAATTTTGCTTTTACTTTTGGTTAGATGTTTTACAGTTTTTCCCTATATGGGAATTTAATGTTCATCTATTAACCTAGTATTTTTACAGGATTTTACCTTTAAAATTACACTTTTTTTGCAGTGTATCTTCATAACAAAGACATTTGGAATTGTTTCTTATTTAATTATTTTCATATGTTGAGTAATTTTTGCTATGTTATATTACACTGCTTCTTGCACATTTCACAGAAATTTCAAATTGAAATGCTAGTGCCAGTGAGTGGTGGTAAAAGCGTGTTCAGTTACATTTTTATTATTTTGTTTGCTGTTTGCTATATCATGGCAAATCAGAAATAAAATCTGGAACTTAATTGTTAATGCTTTATCACATTTACAAAATTATGCACCACTCACAATAAACCTCACCCTAAATATAGACAGTGTTAACACTGTTAACAAAAGCAAATGTAAGTTGAAAATATTTGCTGAAGTATTATTTTTTTATTTTCCATACATGTTAACCTGTGATACAATTTTTTTACCAAATATGCAAAATGATCCGCTTAAATAATATCTTAAATAATAACTTCATATGGAATACCTTCATAGTGTGTACGAAAGTATACAGAAATCTGTTTAGAATATTGAACATTTTATAAAAACATGGGACATATTTTCAATTAATAAATAAACAAAGTAACTTCCAATCAAAAGATCGGGTTTCTTAGGACATGTTGAAAAAACAGATAAGAAACCTGAGGCCCTGAATCATGTTCATTATTTGAAATGTGACCAATGAAAGCCCACAAATAGCTCTTTCTCATACCACTGAATCTGCTCATATCTCTCCATCTGCACAATGAAGAGGAAGTGTAGAACCGCCCACTGCATATTACTGTCCGTAGGTCTATAACTCCTCTGTGCTCCGGGCCACACATAGTGTGCAGGGCCTCTTCCTTCACTCAGCAACCAACAGATACTAACCCAATACACAGAGTGATTTCTGACCTCCCTCACAGGCTCAGGTGGAGACCACCAGGTGAAGAAGATGGGAGGACAGATGGGCAGACAGATGCCTAATGGTGGAGCAGTGCTCGTTTTTTATATTGATACAAAATGAACATCATAACATATTAAAATGGCAAATGGTCAGTTTATTGTTAAAGCATGCATACTGATCCCATTATCTAATTTTTTACTTTTCACCACTTGCAGTAATACAACAAATTTCTCATTCAAGTTGCTGTATATCCAAGCCATAAAATTAATAGTTTACCCCAAAATTTGAGGTCTGTAATCATGTACTTTGCCTTATGTAATTATATTATATAGCGCTTATATTATATAGCGCTTTTAACAATACAGATTGTGTCAAATACTAAACAGTATCAAATTGGAGAATAGAGTGATAATGAGTGATAATGTATGACAAGATTAAGCACAAAATTTTTCTTAAATGCAGTGACGGTCTGTGTAATCAAATCAATGATAATCGCTGGAAACGAAGAGTCCCCAATTAAAGCAAGCCAGAGATGATAGCAGCAAGGATAATAAAATTGCTGTTCTGTTTGTTTATTCTTCCATTTAACTACTTTGTTGTCACAGTTCCAATAAGCATATTTCTATTTAATGTTTACATGGTTTATAGGTTAAAGACATAACATGGAAAGCCATTTATGTCACACTATCAACAATAAAGCAATGCAATTTTTTTGTTTTGTTAACATTCTATTAAAGTCACAGAGTTTAATTTTAATTATTTTTGTTACCCATTTAAACATAAAAAAGTTTATGGTTTACAGAATGAGAATGATGCCTTTGTGTGATAGTTCGTAAGTTTATGTTACTCTATTAAGCACCATAGCAAAAAGCTGAAAATGAACACAGCACAACTGTGTTTCCAGCATAACATCTCTAACACTGTGCATTAAAAGGAAAGAGAATAGTCGGTATTGGTCAAGCTCAGTTTAGCTGTGTGCATAGACTGCATACTGTCCAAACCAAAAAAAAAGCCATAAATAGATTTATTTCCTGTTATCTGAGGCCCTTGTGAACTCTGTGACCAATGCACTATGCTAAAAGGTACACCTTCCATGTGTAGCTCTGTTCTAAACAGAACCATTGTGCCTTTAAATGCTCTATTGAAAAACCTATTAACAAATTTGCAGGTGAGTGTGGCCACACACATTAAAAATAGAATATACAGTAAGAAAGTATGAAGGTTCTGGGAAAACTGTGGTTTAAAAAAAAAAAAAAAGTCATATATTTTATTTTCCTGCCAATAGGACTTGGAGCCAGAAAAAAAATTGCAAATACAAGCCATCTATTTATGGCTGTGTGGAGCTACCAAAAAGGGCTGATTCAGTAAACAGAGGCTGGTGTTTATCCTACTCAGTGACAGGGAGGCGTGTGGAAAGATTGAGAATTAGGCAACTGACCTGATGCAAAGTCATTGTTTAGACCCTGTAAGGTCTAAACGACATCTGAGTAGCTCCTTGCGGAGTGATAGACTTTCCAAATCCCGCTTTGAGGAAAGCCAGCATTACTCAATGAATAAATCGTTTTTTGCAAATCGCTTATAAAGGCCTTTCCGTGAGTGTTTAATGTTTTAGGCGAGCGGTTGGGGTCTGTCATTGTTATGGATTCTCTGGAATAATTTGAGCAGCCTGAGAGAGGTTACACATGTTGGATGTTTAGGACAAAGCAAATGAACTGCAGTAAAAAAGGGCCTTACCTCTCTATGACCTCACAAATCTACCTGAAATATATTCCAAGATAGACAAGACAAGATAGACAACCTCTTGATTTTAAATACACTACTCCTCACCCCACACCATATATTGGGTTCCTGTGAACTGCTGATCCCTATCTTGTACAACCTAGTTCTTAAATCCATTTAAAGAACATGACTGACTCCACAAACAGTCCCGCAGTCTAATTGTAACTGTAGTCTAAATGTATTGCACATGTTTTAGATGCTATCATGCCAATGTGGAGCAGGAGGAGGAGATATCCAGTGGCTGCTGTTGTTTAGAAGATAATGTAGATATATCAGTCTGTGTATTCAAGGTATGCATGTTTGAATCAGGGCTGTGCTTGTTTTTACTTTACTTGACTTGATGGTCCCTTTAACACATTCTGTCGACTATCCACCTTTTTCCAGATGCAAAAATGGGCGCCACCGTTTGTAAATTTTATGGGTTTAGCTATTTTTAGCTGTACAACACAGTTTGTTTTGCTGCTTGATATTGACAATAGGTGTATCCTATCGTATTGTTTTCATGCAATATCTTAATTATGAACACACTGGTTTGTAGTGCAAACAGTTTTACCGCTTACTGCACATTGTTATTTTCCTGGTTATTTCTGTAACGTCTCACAAACCGGAAGCCTCATCCCTAGGCTTTCTTCTTCATACAGGAAAAAAGGTGGATAAGTAATATTGCACCGACATGTATTATCTCTCATTAGAGTGATACTAGAACATTAGTAGACTGGTAGGTGTAGGGTTAGACATGTACTTCCAAAGTTAGTCAGTATGTCATAGTCAGTAGAATGTCTGTTGGGAGACCATCACAATAATGAGTTAGCAAATATTAAGCAGACAGTAAAATAATACTCTAATGAGAGTTATTGACATGGACTGGTGTGTGTAAAGTTACGTATAGTCAACAGAATGCTCAAAAAAGAACGAGGGTTACATACAGAACCAAGACGTTTTGAAAAATTTTGGTAACCAACAAGTTACTGGTAGCCACTGACTTCTGTAATAGGGGAAAAAGGAAATAAATGGGGCCAAAGAAATGTTTACCAACATTCGTCAAAACAGAATAAATAAATCCATACAAGTTCGGAGCAACTTTAGTGTGATTAAACGAAGACAGCATTTTCTTTTACACATGTGCAGTATCATATGACTTGAGTTACAGAGGAGACCATTCTCTGGATTGAATATTCTGCAAAATATATTATTTTGTGTTTTACAGAGGAAATAAACTATAGTGAGCAATATGAAAATCAAAACAAGCGTCTAGAATGACGCAAGGGAGAATGAAAGGGCTGATTTTACTCTTTAAAAAATCTTACACCTTTGCTTTAATAATATACTTAAGTCAGCAAAATGCAAAAACTGTCAATGGTCGTACATTTTTATGTTTTATTTCCTTGTTCATGCAGTTCTCTTCCTCGCTGTCCTGTGGCTGAGAACAGAGTGGCGGTCATTAGTGAGATGAGAGAAGAGTGTCTCATGACAGGGGCCGCAATGATAAGGTCAGGAGTGAGAGCCGGGGGCCGGATAAAGGGGCCTGATGAGTGAGTGCTCAGCTCTGGAACAGCTTCACACAACAGCAATCAGGCTTGTAGATGGCCCCTGTCCAGATAACATGGGTGAAGACAACTGGAAAGGGGTGGCCATACATAGACATGCACATATACCTGGTGAAGGTGTATACTCCCTAGACATGGAGTATAAAATGTATATAGCTATTATTTTATTACTATTATTAATATTCATAAATCTTTCATTGAAAGCAAATGAAGGCATACTAATGGTTCGTTTCCAATTGATTTGACACAAAACACATTTAGTGACTCAACACAACACAACAACACAACAACTATCAAAATTCTATGCAGGCCAATTAGCATGCTTACATACTTTTTTTTAAGTGTTAATTGCAAATCTGAATAATATTTGATGTAGATGTATAAGATATAGATTTGACTAAGATGTACATAACTTTTGATAATCAAATGTGCATAACTACATTTCAACATCATTGCTGTATTGAAATATATCCAAATCTAAAAGAAAGTTAAGAAATTAAGAAATATTTAATCAGAACATTTAGATGTATTTTCTATTTTATCTACAAAATGATGCAACTAAGGAGTAATTATGCATTATAATTTAAAGATAATCCACGCAACATAGCAGTGCATTCTTAACAACAGAGATTCGCTATTCCTGTTACGCAAAGACATTTTACAAAAGAAAACATGCATAACGATACCCTTTGTTATTTTTACTTTTACATTGTTATATGGCAAACTGTTTGTTGCTTTACGGCCTTTGCTAGTGCTCTTGATAAATGACTTGACTTTACAGCTGTCCCAAAGGTGAATATTGGAAAGTAGAACTGTGTTAAGATTAAATAAGTAAATAAACAAAAAACTGCTTTTGCACCCAGAATAGTGTAGTTCGGACACATACCAGCAGGGGCTTACTTGCCCAAGATAAACAGCCAAAAGGTGAATTAAGTGTCACTTTACATTCAAAGCAGAATAATGCTGCCATCTACAGTAGGATATGTGCAGTTACACCAATGGACATATTTACACAGTTTGTGTGTATATATACCATGTCTATGGTTTGGAAAATCTAAAAATGCATTATGTTTCGTGTAACATGCATGTGTGTGTGTGTGTGCTATGCGTAAACTAGTGAACTGGTTCTTACCCAAAGAAATCGGTCAAATTATGTTTATATTAAAATCAAGTGATTCTGTGAGGGTTATGTTTAGAGGTAGGCGTTGACTAAAGAAAGCATCAATAGCCTAATATAAAAACAATGGAAGTTTATGTCTTCCCTAATATAGTGAGACCAATGTGTGTGTGCTTCAAGGTCAGCCTGGTCTAGACATAAGGGGGATTTCTAATCAGCACTGCTCATATTACTCTTCTATATGAGAATATTATATTCCAGACATTGTTCTCACATTATCACTTTAATGTTAAATCGTTTATTTGCACAGTTTTTCAGTAACTATAATAATATGCACAACATAGTGTAATCAAATATATGAGTAGTATGATCAAACAACATGTCAGTTAAAGAAACAACTCAAAACTCAAAAATAGAAGTTTTGTCATTTAATTAACCTCTTGTTCTACAAACTATAGTCGTACTTCAGTTCATTTTTGAAGAACCTTGTGTGTACCAATTCTTTCTTTCTTTCTATACTAGACACATAATAAAGAGAAAAAAAAAATCTGAAACTAAGTAAAAGACAAATGTTAATTCATGGGTGAATTGTCTCTTTAGGCATTCCTAAATTAATGAGGGCCAGGTTTTAGAAAGAGATCTTGTTACACCTCGGTGTCCTCACCAATTAGACTAAAAATAAATTCATAAAATTAGAAAATGCAACAGCTGCTGGGGCTGGACAGTGGCCAATGGAAGACTCTTGACAATCCATTCATTGCTTGCAGACCAATACAGATTTGACTGAACTCTGCATATGCATTTGATGTGAAATCTTAAGTAAAATAATAGTGCACTATCTGTGGGTTATTATTGGTAAAATAAATCCTGGCAAGATTAAACAAATGCTGTAACATACACAGTCGGTTAATATTAATATTAGACTTTCATGTCCATGGCAATAAGGGAGTTCAATAAGGGAGACCCATGGCGCCAGCTGGGTTGTAACATGAGAAAAAGAGTCTGTGGTGTGATATGAGACACAGTAATGAACAATCAGGTCCCACTAGAATATCTAGAGATACTTGTTGATATTCTCAAGCTATCTCAATAATCTCAATATTCTCGAATTTTTTAAATGTAATCCTGTTCACTGCATAGTTTTCATTTAACAGATGTGCACTATTTAACTGCAAAATATTTTTGCACCAATATACATCTACTAATTTAGCAGACACTTTTATCCAAAGTGACTTAAATGAGGACAAGGGAAGTACAGTTGGAAGACCTAAACATGGCCCATTATAAGATTTAACAGAATCAGTCACTTATATTTTTTTTATATGTTGGTATTTCATAGACTCCATGATGCCATGCATTTAAACAATATTCAATAAAATTAAATGATTAACTTTTTCAAATAAAATTAAGATTTTTTTTTAAAGAAATGAACAATGAACATGCTATTGTTTTAGGTAATGAGGCTAAATAATCATGCTGACAATATAGGGGTCTTATAAATTCTTGTATTAAATATGATACAGTAAGTTAAAAAAAAAATATGAAAAGAAATGTGAATATATTAATTGAACCCACTGTCCAAGATGCAGCTGCATGTTTAGTGGTAAATTACAAGAGAGAAATAAAAAAATCTAATATCTTCCACTGGTCTGGTAACATTTTGATTGATTTTATAGAGGGGATATCTCTAAACTTGGCAACTCATTTTGAATCATTTAGCACTTTTGTTATTATAGGGAAGCAGACATACAATACTTGTTAACAGGCATTCAAGAACAAAAGCAGATTCGTTATGGCTGGAGAATAATATATATTATTCGTATTTTAATTACATGCAAAACTTTGATGAACCTCATAACTATAGATTGGTGCAAAAACTGAATCACATCTCTCAATGCTAAAATAACTAAACTAATTTAAGGTATCATCAGCGTCTCGATGCAGATTCAGGAATATCAGGGTACAAGAGGAAACCGGAGAAAGTAGAGTCGTTGGTGTTATCTGCATACACTCCCCCAAATGTTTCATCTCCATAGACTTGCAGCCAAACCTCATCTCCTGTCTCCAAATGCAAGATAACAGAACCTGATGCCTGATCCACATTGGTCTCTTGGTATTGGTCGAAGGTGAACATGATGGTCTTGTCATTCATGTAGAGACTGACTTTAGCATCTTTAGTATATACGGTGAGATGATAAGTAAAAAAGTACACTCCTGGCAGAACACAGCGGAACTTTCCGGAAACGTCATCGTAATGGTGCTGGTCATTGTAGAAGAACTTGCTGAAGCGGATTGGCACATTGGTGGCAGGAACAAGCTCACTCAGACCTACACTAAAGGCTGAATGGTAAGACAAAGCACTTTCACCATGGGCCCCTTTCAGACCTGGGTTGCCAGGAAAGCCTCTTGGTCCAGCAGGGCCAGTGTCTCCCTTCTGTCCAGGATCCCCCTTTTCACCTGCTTCACCTGCAAGCAATGAAAGCAGTCATATAACTCAATTAAATAGGTTGTTACAAGGATGGTGCCTTCCGCAAAAATGCAACTGGATGTTTTAGGCAAGAACATGGGAGTACAGTTTCTCCCACAGTCTCTTCTCACCACTTCCTGGTGAAGATCGGTGAGAGATTACATAAAAAACTAATTTATGGCTTGTGAGGAAGCTTATTCATGCTTCCTCTCTCCACCAATCAGTATAACTTCTGCATGGCTAAGGTGTGGGCCACAATCTCCACCAACTAATTGTAAGCAAAGGAGGAGGTGAACTCACTGGATACTTCTGCCTCTTTCCCTAAAACAATAGCATGCTCTTCACCAGATCAAATAAGCCACAGAGAAGACTTCCAGATCAGGCAAGAAAACAGCAGAGCTAGCAAGGTATGGCTGCAAAATCTATTAACGAAGTCACTGCCCATCCCCCTAAATGAGAGCCGGGCAGGAGAAGAGCTTCCTCACTGTGAGTACATCCAGCTCCCTTGAGAACTGACTGAGCGTGTTATGCTCCTAGGCAGATGATTCAAACCCTTTTTGTCACCTGGTGTAACCTTTCACATGGAATGGCATTTTATTTGGTTTTACTTTGCTTTTTGCTTTGAAACAGACACTTTCTATTCCAAACAAACACACAGATAAATGGCTTTCTGAAGACAAAGATGCTTGGGATTCCATCACATAGGTGACCTTTTATGCCACTACTTATGTCTTCCTTTGCCATCAGCTTGATCGGCAGGCGATCTGGCCAATCAAAATGCATATATTATGTGCCACCCAGCTGTCTGTTTTGCATACCAAAAACCTGTCATGCCTGGCACTGCATGCATGGATTTCAACGCTGAAGTTATGCAACTTCAACATAACTTTTAAAATCATGATTATGCACATGAATTGCATCTGTGAACTATATGGTATTAAATTCAGCTCCATTTCACATTTTATGTAAATATGAAAAGATGATCCATTCACGTTTGAACTGACACAATGCAGTGACCTGAGCACACATATATATATATATACATATATATAAACACATACATAGATGCCTCATTAGCGTCAGTTCTTATGGGCTGCTATACGTACAGTAAGCTGTCATATTGTAGTAACTTGACCTGACAATCATTCACCATAGTAATCACTGAATATTTGAAAGATACCACAGTCTTGCACAGGATGGCTCAACGACTCTGTGTGAACCTATGTTATGGTGAGTGATGTCAAGTTCACTGTTCCAACACAGTGGCCGCATGGTGCCTTGAGCGGTCCAGTGGGGAGCGTGTATATGTCGATGTGCAAATACACCAATTCAATTGACCTTTCGCAAAGCCCCAGCTACTGTTGCCATGACCAATAAACAATGCAGCTCTTTCACTTATAGACATTTATATACACCCCACAGGACCACTCCAGGCATGTAATTAAAGACTCTACAATATGGCGGATGGTTTACCCAAAGAAACAGTCACTAATGACGCGTGTACATATATATCTGTGTATTTGCACACATGCTTCAGACTGCAGCAACACCGGAGGCATTCCCATAGCATCAATACTGACTGAAGTTCCACTTTGAAAGATTAACACAATTGAGTTATATAAATGACAAATCATATCATTTTTGTAATCACACTTTTTTCAGTGTGCCTTATATCAATGGCTTCTTACAGCTTAATTTCACCATAAACAAAAGCTTAATCATTTGCCTTCTGCACATCAAAACTCTTACGTAAAGTGAAAATACTATTTAAGCATTTATGTTTGACTTTGGGATAATATTATTTACACCAGTGGCTCTCAGTTCCAGTCCCCAAGGCACACCGATCTGTCCCTTATTTAATGCACCTGATTCAAATTATCAGCTCATTAGGAGAGAGAGCCATGAACTAAACAGAGTGTGTCAGATAAGAGAGACAAAATGTGCAGAGCAGTGGGCCTCAAGGACTGAAGTTGAGAATCACTGATATACACTGTCCTATTTTACAAAGCTGTTTTTTGTAGTAGGGAGTTTCCAGATATTTTCTAAGATCAAAGCCTGAGTTGACAGAAATACTGAGGTTTAGTGTAATGGTACAGACAAAGCCTGGTTGGATTGGTGTCATTTTTGTCAGTCCTGTAAGTTTGTTTAACTAGCTTTACGGTACAGGTCTAATCTAAATTGGGCTGGATTTGTTTGTTTGTCAACCCTAAACCTACTCTAAAACTCTATTACGTAACACTATTTTGTTTAAATAGCGTTATGTAACAAGCCACTGGTAAAGACCTAGAAGATGGAGCAACATGAACATTCACAAAAACACTGATAACATTTTTATTTACATATTGAAAAAATAATTTAAAATAATTGCAAATTCACAACTGATCTAGCAAAGCTTCAAACTGTATAAAGTGAGCTTACGCTAACCTTTATCTCCCTTCTCACCCCTCGGTCCATCATGGCCATCTCTGCCATCTCTTCCAGGTTTACCACTGTGCCCAGGTGTGCCAGGAACACCTCCCATCCACATGGCACATGGTTGTCTATGATCAGGTTGAATGACATCTGTTCCCGGACCATCAAGCTCTTCAGTGTCCTCTTCCCCCTCAGTCCTTTCATCTAATGCTGTCTGCTCTATATTCTCCTCAAGAATGTCTTGACTTTGACAGAGTTGTCCAGTGAGAAATATTCCAAATAAGATCTTCCATAGTAGCATCATACTGATGAAATGAAATATTTGATATAAACATGCTGTACTGATAAATATTTGTGTTGTATGTCAAATGCATGACACGTGAGAATGTTGTGCACTTCACAAACGATCAACCGTTTCACGTTTTATGTCTTTTGAATACAATTTTATGACTTAAACCCAAACCTGAACTGTTTTGCGATTGGCTTTGGAAATGTCAAAACATTTTAGTGATGTCAAACCTATATGTTTGCTTATATATAGGCTATATTAGAAATAATGGTCTTACCTGGTCTGTAAGTGTTTGTCTCCCAGAAGCACAGAACAGTAAGAACAACCTCTGAATGATGCAACTGCCTTTGTTGGTACTGTGCTGTCATCACTGTGGGCTTTTCTGAACTATATTTATCCAGGTCTAAATTCTAAATGTATTTATGGCTCGTTGAACAGCAGATCACTTTATCCAATCTGATACTAGTCTGGCATACATTGTTAAAATAAGGTTTATTTTCTGCTTTATGATATAAATGCAATGTACACAACAGAAACAAAATGATGAAGTGTCATGGCAGAGTTTTCCTTTATCCTATTCAGTGAACTTTTACGCACTGAACTAAATTCTCAAAACCATTCTCTTTTCATTTAAGCATAGTTTCAAAAGGCACACAGTAAGAGTGTAAATTAAATAATAAGTTATTGTATTTATTCACAGACAGCAAGTGGTAATGTTTCAATATGTCCTCTTAAAATTCTTTATGCACTCATCATTTTCACTCAGGAGTCAGAGAGTCTAACTCTGAAAGCAAAGTTGTGCATTTAATGACTTCTTCTTACATTGTCTTGGTAGGATAATTTCTGTAATTGTCTATTATTTCTAAACGTGTCATCTGCATAACGAAACTCTTTAATCTTGTGGCATCTTGGTCCCATCTTATTTGCTGAAAAACTAATAGCATAATTTAGTTTCCTTGGAGTGGGATATTCTGTCTCATTAAGAAAGATTAGCCTGTACAAAACATTTAAACCAAAATTTATTACAGAATATGTCATATCTGTACATAATTTAGACTGGAAGAACGATTGTAAAAACAACCAGATGGAGGCAGTATTGTTCATCTGAAAATGAGCTTTTCTTAATTGGACCTTGAAGTGTTAGCCAGCCATCTCAAGTATGCACATTCTTAAACTTTACCCATAAAATGTACAATAAATTGCACGGATTTAAAACTAGCTTTGTTAGCTGCCAGAAAGCAGACGTTCCAAACTGGTTTATTAGTACAACAGATGGGCAAAATTTAGCAGACCTGTAAAGAAGGTATTGATAAACTAAACTCAGCATAAAAAAATAAGTGTTCTACGACGCTATTCCTTTAGTTAAATTAAAGTATTTTGTGTCATTACAATAGAAGAAAAATGTATATGTATGTATATATATATATATATATATGTATATATATATATATATATATATATATATATATATATATATATATATATATATATATGTATATATATGTCAATATATGATATGTCAGTTAATAACTGTTTTGCTGTGGTCAGACTCAAAATCAGAGAGGATGGAAGGGCTATATAAGGAGAAATGCTATTTTATTGTAATATTTACTGTGATAGAAAGGGCAGAACCTGATTTTGCTGTGTTTGATGAGTTTCTGGATCAACCACTTTGTTGACCCTGGAACAACATTGTGATTAACCAATCAGATTTGAACCACCAGAACCAGTTTGAAGAACCAGTTTATAGCTTTTGTGTTTTGTGTAAATTTAGGCTTACAATCAGTGTACGGTGCTTGTACATTAACGTCATTCATCTGTTTCCTCTGATTTTAGGCATTACTCATGGGTAAGGTTAGATTTAGGTGTAGAGATATGGTCAAAATTTAATTTTTGAAGTAAAATGTTGCAGAACTCAGGATATCAGGAAGTGCAGGGGAAAGGATTACTGCAGGTGCTCGTTGATGCAATTCACGATGTCATGTTGAGCACATTTTCTCCAAATATTCCTTGCAATATGATTGCTTATTCACGTCTCAAAAAATCTTTTATATAGCATCCTGCTTTAATAATACACACAAAATTGATTAAAATTTTGGAAAATCAGGTACTTCTAGTACTTTTTGAAGAATAAAACTTGCCTGGGGAAGCTGATGTCCACATAAAGTTATTTTTGTGAGAAAATCATGGTACTCCCTGATGGGCTTCTTCAAATTTAATCCATTTACTTATTTTGAGCTCACAGAAGATTTTGACGCATTAGATGTTTCAAGAATTTTGGAAGACTGAACTTTTTTTTTAACATCTGCAGTGCAGCCATATACAGTAGACAATTTTAAAATGAACCAGGATTAGTGAAAACTTCACCCTTTAATAGCTGTGGTACATTGTAGGTCTGTTCTAAATGGCCTTACAGAGATTTCTGGTTCTCATTAGAGAAAATGTGGCTTATGCAATGACAAGTAGAAGTGCTTTATTTTTTTTTTCCATACGTTCTCCCATCCACTTCACTGACATGTGTATTTATCTTGAACCTTTGTACTAATACAAGTCTGATATGTGTTCACTTTATATGAGAACCTGGCCAATTAAGGCTCAACTCCAATGGAAAAAAAAAAAAGATCACTGCTGTTTTCATTTTAGATATCCATCATCTTAATTGGTCTCTATTAGCTTTTTGTTGACAAAATTCACAGCCCTTCTCATTATTCTTCACATCCTTGTCCTAGGATGTAAGTCTCACATAAAAGAGACTTATTCATAAAAAAGAGAGATATCAATGAAATTTTAAAGTATAAGAAGCCTCCTGAAGTGTCCAAGAAAATTATATTTACTGTATAAGGTCTAGACAGGTTCGTCTAGAGGATTTATCTTCTAGCAATTGGTTTCATGTACAGTTCTATTTATTTAGAAAGCTTAAAGTGGTCACTTGTGAAAAAAAGAGTACACTTTAGCATACTTAAAAAAATATATACTTGCTGAGGGGTAAACTGAGTGCAACAAAATGGACCCTTTAGGTACAAACATGTATCTTTTGGAATCCCAGTGACAGCATTTGTGCCTCGTTTATTATACTCTCTTTAAGTAAAAGAAAAAAATTCTCTCAAATAAACAAATAAATAAACAAACCTGCCATTATTCACTCTGTCAACATCATTTGCCATATTATTTTTGTACATATAGCATCTACAAAGTTGTTTTCAAAAAGTTTTTTTTGATTTTCATTGTATGGACAAAAACTATTCAAAAGAATTTCACACAAAGTGATTTATTTATTAATTTATTAATCAACCTATGTATAGGGTAATGTACTGATACTGTTAATAAAAGCCAAACAACAGTTCTTCCAGCAGCTTTATTTGTTTCTCAGTCGAAGTAGAAACTGGCTGACTTTTTTTTTCCACTTTTGCTTTGCTTGCTGAATGAGATTAAAAACACAGTGAGAGAATTGATTTAATTGCAGTCGATTAATTCAGTTGGTTCAGCACTTAATTGTTTCAAGGCTTTTAATTACTTTTGAATACACGTATGATCAATAAACAATTGTTCCACAAAGGCCCGTTCACCAAATACTTTAGAAGTACATGTGCCTTGATTATTTTTCTTTCCACATTCTTCTGAATATAAAGTTGTTTCAGCAAGCATATCTTTCACCTTTACCTTTCACTCGCTCAAAGAAATATGTGTAAATTCAAAATATTAAACAATGTGATAGATATTAAAAAGTGGCACAGATATTAAAAAGTGTGTCAACACTGTGAAGGTTCGAATCCGCCTTTTGGTGATTTTTTTTCCCATTTAAACCTTTATTTTCAATAAAAATGAAGGAGATAATAAAAAGTATCGTGAAGGGTTAGGGTAAGTGTAGGGAGGGCCTTAATGTCCCAATAAGGTCTCATCCATTTAATTTGAATAAAAATGTTAATTTACACACTATAAGTTATTATTGCATACTGTTTTATGATGTACTACAATACCGAGGTGCATATAATTGCCAATATTTTCAATAAGTAGCATAAATAGCAGACCATCCTGCTATTTTAACAGTGCAAATAGAATCTATAGCTATAGCTAAATTGCATATCACTCAAAAATGCTGCTATTTTCACTTAAGCCCCTTCCTTATTTCTCTCTGAACTGATGACGTGACTAAATCTCATAAAACAGTTGTGAAGTCCTTGCAAACCAGTGGTTTGTGAGCTATTCCACGATATTTGTGCATCGGCTGTCTGTCTTAAAAATAAAGGTTTTCACTACAATACCATAACGATTACATTTTTGGTTCCCCAAAAAACCCTTCAGTGAAAAGTTCTTAATCAACACAAACTCAGCCCACCTGAGATGTGTGTAGGAAAAATCTGAACAAATCTAAATAATAAGAAAATAATAATAACACGCCATCAGCCCATGCTAAAAATAAAACTTTATTATTACAAGAAAAAGCTCTATTTCTGTCCATTGACCTTCATCAGGCACGAACAGTTCTTAAAATAACAGTTTTTCTTAGTGTGAAGAACATTTTAATAATCTAAAGAACCTTTGTCCACTATAAAGAACCTTTTGTGTAATGAAAAGTTTCTTTGTGGATGCTAGTGTATGCTAACTTGTCGTTATGATTAAAGGACCTTGAAGGATCCTTTCTAACAATTATTTCACTGATCTGCCAACACTTCCACTAAGACATAACCTAACATGGAAGCTGCAGATGTTTGCTGTCAACAAGCAGCATTGTGTGATACCATTGTTTCCATGGCAATCCACCTAAGAAGACAAAAAAAGGTTAAACTGAAGAATGTTACTCTACTGATGTGATAATGAAACACAAAGTCGCTAACTTCTTTATATGGGGTCGTTTGTAACAAATGGCTAAAATAATCCAGTCTAATTACAAAGATGACCCTCGACCATATGCTGGAGAGGGATCTTGTTATCTCTCTAATGGAACTCCGGGTTTCGGATGGAGCCAGAACCTTTGACAACTCTTACAGTGATAAATTCAACTTTACACTTTGGAATTTTGGTTCATTAGTTTTTCTGCGCGAGTAGAGATATGTGACCTTAGTGAGACCAATTACAGAGGCAGGATTACAGAATTACAGTGCCACTGGAAGAATGCTCTCGCTAATTTGCCATATTCTGATTCTTGATGGTCACTCCCCTAATGCTGACCTTTTAAATAAAACTTATTTAAAACTTTATCATTTAAGGCAACGTGCAAGCCTTGTTCCAGAAAACACTTTCCTCATTTTTTTTTATATAATATTGATTATTAAATAATAATTTAACTGAACATTTTTTTAAGATGTGTTGGTATAATTTATAATATAGAGATTTGAAAATGTCAAACATGGAGCCTTGGCAATGCGACATTACTTAAAGTTTGCTAATTTACTGTGTGCTGAAATTGCGAGCAGTAGTTTCTCCCAAGATTTTTTCTCCATACTGTTACCAGTGGTGTTTGTTACTGCTGTCGCCTCTGGCTTGCTTAGATGGGGACACTTTATTTTCAGGGAACTTGCCAACTTGACTGCACAGACATTATTTAAACTGAACTGAGCTGGACGATGACATCATAAAATTCAATGATAAACTGCCTTTAACTGAATATTGGTATTGTTTTTTGCATTATTATTTTGCACACTATTTTCCTATTTAAAATCTGCTTTGACACGATCTGTATTGTTATAAGCGATATATAAATAAAGGCGGCTTGACATGACTTGATAGTGTTTTGCTGCAACAATATACCTCCATGCGGCATGGAGGCAAATAATGCAGCTCAGAGTTGAGGTGACATATATATATTTTTTAAATGTTGCTTGCCACCACCAGCATTTTCATCACAAACTTTCATGGCCCCAGTATATGTTTTGGGGGAAACAAACTAAAATCTCACATTTAGGCCCTGTCCACGCGTCCACATGTAAACGCTGCACCAGGTCACTGAAACCGAACGAGGAGTTTTTGAAAACTCCTGATGGGTTGAACATTAAAAAAACCCAAAAATCTCAGGTTGCAGTATTATCGTGCCGACAGTGAAACCAGAGTTTATGGCTATTATCTTTGCCTACTGGAAACTGTTTTATCCTTCTGACTGGCCTGCATGACTTTAACGGTTGGGATTATATCGCCATCTGTTGGTTTGGCATGCTTCTGACAGTGCTTAAAAGGGTATAATTGCTTTTTCATATAAATGAAAAAATATGTGTGGACATGGCCTTAGTAAACATTGAAAAGTACCATGGAAGTGTCTCAACACCCCTGACTCAGTTCAAACTCTAGTTAAAGGGACTTTGTATTAAAGGCTTCTGGATGCTGATTGGTTGATTAATTGATTGACTGTTTATTTCCAAAAAAATGTTGCATATTTCAATAGAACTACTTTAAAGCAGTGAAGTGTTCCCAGTTATATTGCTTTTATTGCTGTAAAATGCATAGCATGAGAGATCCTAGCTAATTTCTGCCACTTCCTATACAGGACAAACATTATGGTGAATGAATGGATGGGTGTTCTAGCCAATTAAACAGTGAGTGTATGAACATATTTAAAAACGCATTATAGGTCTGTCAATTGTCATTGGCAGAATTTTACAGGTTGGTATTTCTGTTCATTTTGGAGCTTGACGATTAAATTACTATCATCTAATGACTCGTACATTAAACTTTTGCACTCTGCACTATTCTTTTAATTAAATCTGTTTCATTTTTTTAAAAATACCTTACTTTTCAGAATTTTTACAATGCTCAGTTATTTTCTGAAAGGCTAAAGGCTCAGGGGAGGCAATAAAAACCCTGTGCAGTTCTGCTTGGCATTGAACATAATACTGGTGATCTAGACACTGGAGTTATTACTGTAACATATCTTGTTTTGTTTCTCTGAGCCATGTTATCATTGTGTCGTATAACTCCAAGTACTTGCAATTAGTCAAGTTAACAGATGAACACAAACTCTTCTCGGAGCAAACCGAAGAAACAGAACTGGTTTCATGAAATACATAGTTACTATCTGGACGACAAACTAGATAAACATGGCCTTGTCCGCCATAAACTGTACAGCTTCAAGGTTAAGAAAAGTCTGTCCGTGAATTAGATGTAATGTATGCTATACGTTATGTTGAATGGATGTGGTGTTCTGTTGGGGTCAGTCTGAGTTATAGATCAGGAGTACCTCACACGCCTCAAAATGCTTTATAAAAAAAGCTAAGTCCTAGGTGTGAGATCTTTGGATCAGCAAGCATCATCACTAAATAAAAGTGCCCTTTGTGCTTTCGATGGCATTCGGTAGTCCTGACTACAGTTTGCTGGCTTGTATTACACAGTGCCAGGCTCTGCATTCCTCTGACAAGCAATGTAAGTAGCTGTGTTCTTGATGGATGACTCTTATTTTCTTGTCAGCCTTGAACTACTTTAATGTTTATCTTGATATATCCCTGATGGGTTCCCATTCATCTCGTACAGTTCTTAAAAAGGGGGACTGAGAGTGAGTATCTCAATCAATAGAAATGTAAAATCTAAACGCACTGACACCTGCTCATCTCACGTGCTTGAAACAACCCACTTATGGGCTGGTGAGAAATATAAATCTTTTTCTGTCTCTGGTCCAATTAAAAAAAAAACTCCAAAGATATTAACAATATGCAATTTAGAAACCAGTCTGTAAATATACCCTTAAGAAGACGAACTGGCAGCCTACAGTTCAGTTGGGTTAGAACAATTAAGTCTTCTATAGGTCCTCAATTAACTTGTACATTGTCACAAAGGAAAAGTGATATGTACTTGGCTTCACTGCATAACATTATTACAAATCTAATTTGTTCTTGAAAGTGAACAAAGACAGGTCTCTTTCTAACATTTATTTATGTTCCTATATCCAAAATCATTGATCTTGTTTAATCTCTGATAGAGAACAGATATAGTTCTGGTTCTCTAATGACTTTAAGCTCATTATGGCAAAACAAGTAAACAATAATGTGTACATGCTGTCTACCATTCTGTTTTAAAAGAAAGTCTATAAGGAAGAAGAGCTATTTATAGTTAGCTTTAACACTGTCTGTTTAAAAACAGATTGCTATAGAACAATATAATGAATTTCAAGGGAGTAGAGATATTTCACACTTGAAACTGATATTTTCTGTAAGGCTCCAGACAGATAGAATTTCCACTGTGTAGACAGAGAGCCATAAACAAGTTTCCTCAGCAACGACTGCAGGGCTTGGGATGAATTGATAGTACACAATATGTTATTTCAGGTGATGCCATCTGTTTTTTAGTAGTGAGGCATCATTTTTTTTTCTCTCCAACTACTCTAAAAGTGAAAGATGATCCGGGATTACACTGAAATCTGTTAAGAATATCTCAGCTTTCTCGCAGAGACATATTTCTACAAGATGTTCAATAATGTTTCAGTAATGTTCAATAAAACATCACTTCAGCGTGGCACAGAAGCTTTTAAGTTTTCAGTAAGATAAAACCCATGATTAGTAACTGAACTGATCTTTGGGCATTTGTACAAGGTAGCAGGGACAAATATTTAGGACAATGCATATGAACAATTTGGGATAGACAAAAATTAGACCTGACTCTTAAAGTCTCAGCAAACTAGACTTTTTTCACATCATATATAGACTTTAATAAGCCATTAGAGAAAGAAACAATACTGAAAAGTACACACTCCTAATATTTAAGAGTTCATGCATAAAATGACAAAACAAACCTACCTAATATATGTTCTAGCCGTAAAATAACATAACCAGTATTGTGAAATTGGCATGATACAATAAGGTTGCGAGGTGAGTATCTACCTTTGAATAGATCAATTTCAAAGGCTTTAGTGTTTATTTATTTATTTTATTTTATTTTTTTGTCATCTTTTAAAAATTCTTGTCACAATAGAAATATAATGCTTTTGGCTTTCACTCTACTCACGTTCTTGAAAACATAGCTCCAGTTATAATTCATTTCTGAAGGATAAGCTGAAGCTGGCCATTACCACAAACATTACCACAAAGTGACCTGCAATCATATTATAGATATTGCAAGTGACTTGGTTGCAGGTATAGAATGCACTAACAAAACTAATTTATTTGCACAAGCTTCCATCATGTTGATCTTGTTTATTAAAACATATAAATGTGGCTTGTGCGTCAAAATGTGTTTCATTTGTTTTTCTGAAACATTTGGACAGCAATGTAATGCATACATGCATGCATAAAAATGTTATGCATTAGGTAACAGATAAAACCAAAGCCAGTTCTTAACTCCAACACACAGGAACTCAAAACGTCTAACATCCACTGCTTCAAATATCCTCTCCTACTTTCCACAATCTCCTTTCTCTTTTTAACCAGTTATCATCGTTTCTTCTTTTAAAAAGTTATCATCCTGTCTTATTTTAACCAGTTATCATCCTGTACCAATCCAACCTGGTCTCATAAAAATATATACCTCTGTGCACTTTTTGTGCAACACGTTTTGCCGCAGTTTCAAAGAAAAATGTCCACTGAGTGGGGCTAAAACATGAACCCTGGCACATGTTTATGTCGACAGTTCAAAATTGAAGTATCTGTGGACTGTTACTAAAACATAATATTCTATCAAGTAGGAAATATGCCTAACACCAAACCCAACCCTAAACCTACCTGATAGTGTTAACAAATGCAAAACTGATACAAAAACTAATTTCCTGTTATACACATTTGAACTGTTTTGTTTTGTTTTTGCTCCTCACCTCTCAAGTATATTTCCATACTCTGTAATCTACCGAACAAAACCTGCCATCTATGAAAACCCTTAGATATGAAGCTGGACATGTGTGATGCTAACATTCAAAAACATCAGTTTTGAAATATCCCAGCCTATTAACATTGATTTGAATTCATAACATGATATTCTTCAAGCAATTGTGCGAAAACTATGCTTGATTAATTTAAATTTGCGTAAAAAGGAAACTTTTTTCTCATTTCTTTCAGAAACTGCAGTGATATGTACTTGTTGGTACATATTTTGTGTCTCACAAAAAAATGCATCAAGGTACGTTTATGTAATGAGACTAAGCAGGAATAACCATCTGGACATTAACCGGGTTTCAAAAGCGGTCAATGCTGTCACAGAAGCCCTGGAGATTGCAAAAGCTCATTCCAAGTCAACAGTTCTCACATAATCACATCCTTCACTTGACATCAGAAGAACTCTACTTCACTGGTTTTAATCTGACCATGCAGGTAGGTTTTTCAGGATTCATCAGCTGGTCACGGGGTTCCTCAGGGATCAGTTCTTGGACCCCACCTCTTCTCCCTTTACACTATATCACTGGGTCCCATCATATAGGGACATGGTTTCTCCTGCCATTGCAATGATTATGACATTCATCTTTTTCTTTTATTTCAACCAGATGACCTAACAGTAGCTGCATGGATCGCAGGCTGCTTGATGGACATCTCAGCATGGATGAATGAACATTACCTGCAGCTCATCCTTGTAAAGACTAAGCTTCTGCTGTTCCATGTCGCTCCAACTCTACATCACAGTTTCACCATCCAGCTAGGTTTATCTGGTTCAATTATTCCAACTAACATAATATCGAACATGAACAGCTTTAAAGACCACAACTCGCTCATGCAGGTTTGCATTGTACAACATCAGGAAGATAAGGCTCTTTCTAATGCAGCATGCTGTACAACTTATGAACTCATAAATTATGTCAAATTTTGTAAATATATATTTCTAAAACTCATAAGCCCCATTTCCACATTCCATTAGACACCATTATAGTTTTGTTTGACACATTTAATATTTGAATAACATTGCATACAAAGGAAGTAAAGTGTAATAAATTATACAAAGTAAAAAAAAAAAAAGACAGCACAGCTGTATTCAGCATCCTAGTATGAGCTGAGCTCAGGAGGAAGAGCAGAACATCCCACTTGGATACTCCACTATGTTGCACTGGGACAGTGCATGGAGCAAACAGCTGAGTCGTCCTCCCGTCTCATCCCGTCTCGTAGGATACTGAAATGTTTCTTGCAGCAGCGTGCAGCCGCAGATAAGAGATAAATAATGATGTGCCTTACAAATTACATTAAGTCGTTTTATTAAAACAGTTCTACTGAATGTTGACAGTGTCATTTCATGCAATCTGAGTTTTTAATATACACTTTACATGAATGCATTAGATGACATTAACTAAAAATCAGTAGAAGATATTAAGGTATGTTAATAATACATTTGAAAAATGTTTTTTTAATAAGATTGTACATCATGAACATCAAGCCTTTTTATTTTCTGGGGATCAAACTCGTGTCCTTGGTGTTGTGAATTTCATAGTCTGCTTATTGAGCTACAGGAACATTGATCCACAAGCCATGTTTGTTCATAACATGAAATAAAATCCAAATAAAACCAAATGCCCTCATGTAAATCTCCAAATAAAAGTTCAAGAGAGTTACACAACAATTTACCTCCTCTAGCCTTGATGTTCTGTGTTGATTCCCTCACTGTATGAGCAACACCTCTAGATATTAAATAGGTTTTATTAAACAACCTTTGTTGCTGTGGCTCATGAATCATCTTCTTCTGTTGACAGTCTTGTAGAAGACTCAGGAAAGAGCTCTTAGCTCTGGGCTTTCTCATCAAGATACTAAGAAATTCCAATGCACCCACTGTCATATCTAGTATAGACCTGTCCACATTCATTACTTTCAGTGTGTTTATTAGAGAATTATACTCTTTCTTCACCCTTTACGTTCTTTACCCAATCGGGTTTGTGCAGGTGTATTGTATCTCGGCTTCTTAAAATCTAAGAACTAATAAAAGTTTAAACAAGGAGGCAAACTTTTAAATATTTATCAGTCAGAGGTTATTTTTCGCTCAAAGATCAGGTGCGAAGAGGCAGAAGTATGCCAAGAGAGCATTGATCAGAGATATGGCTCCAGTGACCCCAGCTTCACCTAAAGACAGCAGAGGCTCCCATAAAAACAAACAAAAAGTCTCCTCAGAGACCAATGAGAATGAAACAGAAAGCTGAAACAGCTTAAAAATATTATATCAGCATTTTCTGCTCTGTCACACTACACTACGTTTTTGGGAACAAACTGATAAGCACTGTAAATTGAGTTTGTAGTAACATATGGTTGCCAAGACCTTCCAGATGGGAGTTTTTTGTGTGGAAGTGTTTCTGTTTGTTACTTTAAGGTAATAAATTCAGCACACTGTAAAATTCATGAATGATGTTGAACTATGATGGACATCCTGTTGTGCACCATTTCACTTCACAAGAGCTGAAATGAGTCGTGTGGTGAAGAGGTCCCCCTCAACAGACACCTAAGTTATTGATTGCTTCAGAGGCTGGATGGGTGGCTATACAGAGACTCTGATTATCCTGTTCAAGGGCAGTCCATTTTTGGGAAGTAGATTAAAAGAGGAAAAGAATCAGATTATCTTGCAAGTAATTCAAACTAGGTTACCATTACAAATAGTAACCAGAGCCTTGGTTAGAAGAATAAGAAATATCATATTTTTGCATACTCCACACACAAACTTAAATTAATTAGCCATATACACACCAAATCTTACATTTTTATATGTATGTAGCCTACTCAATATTCTTCTACACTGTGATCCTTCAGTTTTTAATTTTTGGCATGTGCGCTATTGTGCTGTGTAATAAGTCAACGCACACTGTGGATTTTCTACTAACGCACTCTTTAAATAACACAAATACTCCACCATTTACCTGAGACCAGGTTTGAGTTTGTCTATGGTAAACTGTCTATGACCACTTTATCTTTTAGTATCAAATGATGTGCACATACAGCAGTGAACTGGGACTTATTTATAAAATGTTCGTCAGCAAACACACTTGTGAAACTCCGTAGCTAAAAAACAAAGGGCATCCACTATTCACTTAATGCTGGGTTCTTTTGGAAAACTGAATGAGGTTATCTTTCCCTTAAAACTAAAAACGCACTTCTTTGGAAACCCGGAGTCCTGTGCAGTGAAGCTTAGTGAAGCGCTTTAATGAACATGATCTTTAAGCCCTGCTCAAAATGGGTCAATTTGTACAAAGCTCATCATTCTAAAAAAGCGAGGTGTACTCTGATTGACCAGCTACCCAGTGTGTTTTGATTGGTCAAATACTTCAAGTGTTTGGTAGAAATGTTATGGTCTTATCATAAAGCGTTGCATACAGCTTTGATTTGTAGTTGTGTTTGGAAGGAACTTTTAGAGGTTCGGCCTATATTGTGGCCTTCGCACATCATGGCCAACTGTTAACTTTTTGCATAACTCTGCTTATGGTGGTCGTTAGGTAACTTTGACTGTTACTGTTGAACAGTGGCATTTGCACAACACTGAGTATTCCTTATTATGCTGAGTTATAATGATGTGATTTCTTTTTTCTCTCTTATTTTTAAAGGGCTCCTTTAGTGGGTTTAGGCAGTTAGATGGAGTTCTATCAAGTGTCTAGCCTAAAAAATGTTTATTACGTACAGTATCTGCGTTTATGCTCTCTTACAGCAGCTGTTTGAACTTAAATACTACTTTCACTTTATTTAAACTGACAGTCTTCCTAACATCCTGTAATTGCCGATGCAGAGAACATCATTATCTCAATTCGACATGGTATGGTACTTTTAGCAAGCTACTGGTATTGGTGGTTACTTTCTCATTTGCCCCTCATGTCCAGCTTATAATGACTTTTCACATACAATGGTTTTTCATCACACTGCCTGTTGGGGGCTTCATGCAACTCAGCCCATCAGGGCCTTCACAATACAGTGCTTCAGGAACCTCCACAATACACAGCCCATCAGGGCCTTCACTTTATATGGACTACTGAGGCTTTTACATTATACAACCTATTGTGGCCTTTGAACAACATGGCTGACGATCAGGTAAGTCTTGACTATTATTATGGGACTTGGCCCATCATAAAACTTACATATGATATGTAATCTCATTACATATGCTGTCTTTCAGTGTTAAATGGCATAGTACGGCCTGTCATAACATAATTCATGCAGTCTTTTCTTTACAGATATTTCTCATTTATAGCTTTTTGCAAAGTTTAATGCTAATCCTCTGACTTTTTCAATGATCAATTATCAATTCACATGTCTTTTTGGGTGTAAGCTCCACCCCTGCCTTCATCTTCAAGCCAGATCAGCCAAATCTGCATGCCCAGGATTTAGACAAAGGATGAGGCCTATGCCAGAGAATTTTAATACAAATATACGTTAATTGTTGTGACTCACCACTTCTGTTAACACTTTATGGAATATCATGTAAATATCATGCCTTTGTTGAGACGTGAGTCTTTCTGATAGAACTACATTAATTTTGTTGACACAATTTTTGTATATTTACTTCATTTACATTACTCATTTAGCAAGCACTTCTGTCCAACAAACAAGGAAGTAACCTACAAATATAGAGGTGTCTAAAATTCAAGTTACTTAATATTAGCTTTTTTGTTTATCAAACTGTTTTATAGGAGCAATACATTACACATTTGCTTAATTGTGGTTGTTCTGCATGGCTATGATTTTTTGTCAGTGTCTGGCTCATTGCCTTCATACATACCACTGACTGGGACATAAGGGGTTAAATCTTTGTTTTGCCTAATTCAAGCTAATGCTACATAGTGCATTGTATCTCCTCTTTCCTTCTGCTCTCAGTCTGTGAGGTGCTTTCATCACCTGCCATTAAGGTCTGAATAAATATAGAGGCCTTGGTTAGAGTAATGAGATGTCAGCCCTTAGCAATTCCTCAGCCTAATGAATCCTAAGCTGTCCCTCATGCTATGGAAGACTTATAATAGCACAAAGAAAGGTTTCATCCCCCTTTTCATCAGTCCATACTTCCAGGAGTGAAAAATGAGTGAACGCTTCTTCAGATGGAGGACGTAGAGGATGCTTACCTTCTCCTGACACCAGTACTTTGTTGAATGCACATCTTTGCAGCTCCTTGCTTTATTCTCATTCTGACTTTCCACATTTATTTCCTCTTCTTGACCCCTATCATGCCCTCATGATTTCTTTACTTTCACCCACATCAGTGGTTTTGCTCTTTAAATCTGTTATGCCTTTTCCATCTAGCTCTGTACTCCAAATAATCAGATGGGAGACTACGAATGAGAATTTGAAGAATGTCTTTCCTTCTCCTGGGTGTAGACAGCCCGCTGATTTGCCATATTAAACATAAAATCAGAACTTCTAAAGATGATTCTGGATATTACCTTTAACATTACTTTTAATAAATCTTGCCGCTGAGGCATTATACATATTATTGAAATGGCATTGATGTTATTAGGTTTAAAAGGTCATGGAGGAATTAAACAACCTAAATTAAATGCCATTTAGACCTTTGAGTAAAATCAGAATAAGCTTGATTGACACTTCTTGTTTTAGTTGCAGTTATGAATGCTTGCTTCAGGCTCAGCAGCAAGTGATAATGTGAAATGATGCAATAAAACAATCATTTATTCCTCCTTAATTAGTAGAGTAAATTTGTCCTTATATTTTAGTCTAGACATCAGTTAAATCACAAACTGTCTCTAATGGCAGGACCTATGAATAAGAAAGAGTCATGAAGTCATTGTGGAATGCACTTAAGGTATTTTTGTTGCTTTATTTCATTTTGTGAAATTCAAAAAGTGTAAATATGCATGAATTCATGACTGAGAATGACACGAGTGTTATTAAACACTCATAACATTCTCAGTCATGACAGGGTGTAATTTTTTAACATCACTGTCAATTTCAAATGCTACCTTGAGAAGAGTATCTACTGTTCTTAAGGTGTACATTCCAGAAATTTCTTACTTCTTGGAGTAATGAAAGAACACATGATGCTCAGCATTTATTTAATTTATCATGCACCTTTTCTCAGGTAAGGCAAACCTGTCACTTCCCTGTGAGAGCATAATTCATTTCAACCTCTGAAGCTTTCACTTATTCTTCTTTTTCAAGATTTTTACATCATCAAATTTCTTGTTTTTGAAATAGGATCTGCAATATTTAGAATAATGGAAATATATATTGTGACGGGAGGAGCCAACGACAGACACAGTGGGCGTGGCGTCAGGCCTCGGAGAGGCTTTTTATTATTGACAAAAATCAAAATAATACAAAATAAAGTGTCCAAGGGGGAAAGTGTCCAAATAAAAGGGGGATCTGGTGTCCTCGTCGTGCTCCGGGTAACGTGCAGGTTTAGGCCGTGTTCCAGGGGGGGAAGGGTCCAGGTAAGGGGCGGAGTCCGGCGGTCGCACGCGCTCCCCTTTTTCTGGCCCGGGGCGCGAGGGGCGGCGGCTTCTTCCGCGGCGTCTCCGTCGTTTCTTTGCTCCGGCGGCAGAGTGGGATGAGCTGTGTGCTCACAGCCTGGAGTACGGGGTCCCACGACGCACTTCTCGGACGGCGGGGTGAGGTCCATCGCGCACCCTTCCTGGACCCACGAGGACACCAGCGTGCATGCACGGGGGAAGAGACCGGTCTCCCGAGGAGAGGCGCGTTCGGTATTTAACGGCGACGGTAACGAGGCTAACTCACTTCAGGTGTGCCTCGTCACACGCCGCCAGACCTGAACAATACCCGCCCCTCCTCTCGAACACACCCACTCCCGTCGGAAGCCTGGTGAAGGGCGGCGAATAAAGGGACAATAAAGAGGGTGCAGCCAATAAAGAGGAGGGGCAGCCGACTATATATATATATATATATATATATATATATATATATATATATATATATATATATATATATATATATATATATATATATATATTGTGTCACTGGACGATGATCATATTCATATACTAAATCAATTTACATTTATCACATTGCTAGGTACTATTAACTTAACTAAATCATGGTGATCTCAAAGTTTTAAATATTGTAGTATATAAACTGCACTTCTAGGCATTACGTGTAACCCATAAATTACTGTTTTCATGCTAAAATCAAACCTTCTGCACTTCCCTTAAAAAATCATTTGTAAGCTGTCTCTTAATATTCCATATTAATTGAATTTCTCTAACCTTTAGCTGGCTTTCGACTATATCAGTATCAGAATTAATTAATATGTACAAGGTTCAGTGCTTCATGTCAAAATTGCACAATACATTACACTTCATTATGCTGTAATGAACACTGTAATTGAACGTGCCTCACCATACTGTGACCAATGCATTTAGCTGTCGTAAAAATGCAGAAAAAACGGAATCAGAAAAGTTTTATTATGTAGAAATAGTCCAGCATGTTTATATCTCCATTTACTAAAAGTATCAATTTGACAGTATCTATTTTTAATCATCTTTGACATTTCCCTTTTCTCAGAACCATTTTATGACGTCTAATCTAATATTGGCACAATCGAATATGTATGGGTTTTCTCAGCTCTGTATACCTTCTTAAACTGACCAGAATGGATTTATGGCATGTATAGGCCTTTTGCAGTAAGGACCTCTAACAAATACAAAACAAATACAGATGAAAATTGTCTTAGTTTTTCTTCTTTTTGGATTGCACTGCAGTCTTTGCTCAGGTTAACCACTGGCCTAAATGTGATTTTTCTTGTAGCTTATTTTTAAACAACAACTAAAAGTGTACAGAAATGCAGTAAGGCTTACATAACGAGTAACGAAATACGTATAACTTTGTTACGTGTTTAAAAGACAAAACAAGAGGAACTGTATTTCGTTATAGATGCATTTTTAATGGGTGGTAATCAAATTACAGTTACATCCAAAAAGTATTTTAGATAACCAAAGTGATTACTTTGATTTTAAAGGTCATTTATTTATTTTAATATCAAACTGATTGGAGAGGAGTAAATATTTCTCTGCTCACTTCTAGATGACGACAGGTCCTGTTTCTCACCAAGAGCAGGTCTATTGTTGCAAAGCACAGTTTTCCAGCTTTTGGAATATTTATATTGAATTCTCCATGATTCAAAACCAGTGAAATATGATTTTTAATCCCATGCTCAAGAAAACAAAACGATCACACAGCTGATTGACATGTGCAAGTTGTGTACATAGACATACCTTTCCCTATAAATAATAAAGTATCATAGTAGCTCAAAATTGAGTGGTTGTGTTCAATCAATTCTCTCTATTTGTATTCGATTGTTGCCACTTGTGTTTACCAGTATGGATGACGTGCATTAGAGTGCAGAATGGGTTTTAAGAACGAGAACGTGTTTAGTTTTGCTGAAAATTCTGAATCTAGATCTGCAAACTGTGTCTGATGTGAAATGGTTTAAGGTATTGAAAACAGACTGCACAATTAGCTAAAAGAGGTCAGGCAACTGAGAACTTGGATTTTAGTGCAAATGGGCTATAAAAAATGCTATATTTAAAATAATAGTAATTATTTTAAAGAAAATGATATGCAACATTGCTTGGTGATTTTGCTTTTGAATCTTCAGAAAACTTAAATTCAATACTTCTCAGAATAAATTCTGATGATATCTGTGATACAGTTCTCAACATTGCTGAAACACATTAAAATGGAAACAGATTCTCCAGAGTGCAAACCATAAAGCACTGAATAGTTTGTTGCAAGAAAATGCAATTATTACAGCTTTATCTGAGGGTGCTTTTGGGGCGATTAGCACCCTCAAAGCACCTGTTAGGTGTTACCGTTATGTAAAAAAAAGAAATAATACATTTAATTAAATAAAAATGTTTATTATATTTCTGACAGCAGCAAAATGTGAATTTTAAAAAAGGATTTTTACTAGAATTTTACTAGAGATTTCATTATGATATATTTTTAATAATATTTTTAAATTACACACAATGAAATTATTTAATAGGGAGATTTAATAGATTCTGGAGCAAACGTTCATATTTTTTATATCTATACAGAAAACCCATTTCCTTGTTTATACAACAGCCATTTTATACGTCCTTCTAATTCTTTCCAAGAGTCAGGGTGAACTCAGGACTAATAAATGACTGTGGTGTAAAACATCATTTGCCCTTAACGTGCCACCAGGTTCTCATTGCTCAGGTCACGAGTAAAAGCATTATCATTAATTATGGACACAGAGGAGCTCATGATGGAAGTGATGGGAATGGAGAGGGATCCAAACCCTTGGCAGCCCTGTCTAAAAGCTTGAGTGATGTTTTCTCAATGGGGGAGCAGCCAATAAAGGTGGGGGAGTGGGGCTAAAATGAACCGTTGATCCCACCACTGCAATTTGGAGTAAACGTCAAAGGTGAGATGATTAATGAAGCAGAAGAGGTGAGGTGCACCATCTGTTTTCTGGGCGATCAAGGGCCCTATCATGATCTGAAGCTGATGCATGCATTCCGGTTCTCTTGCTATCCCATTTACTACATTATCCTATGAGTAAGTAATACTGAGACATTAAAGAGGAAAAGAGGGCTGACAGGGAAATGGTCAAGGATGGGAAGCTCATTCATAATCCTAACACTCAGAATCATAATATTGTTCTTGGTGTGAACAGAGCTTTACACAAGTCATGTGTATTTGTATCCTTTGGAGATTTAAGCATGTGGTATATCCTTTTGGATTCTATCTTTTAAATGCACTTGACTCACAGCATTTACAGTGTAACACATGCCAAATGAAATGGATTTACAAATGTTTTGTAAGCTTTGAGCTGAAATGTTTACTTGAAGTTACAGTTTTTTTATATGAAAGATATTCATAAAAAAAAACACTACAACCCCAGAAGCGCTCACAAATCTGTAAACTTGGTTTTTAATCTCAAAAAACGTAATTGCAAAACACAGCACACAATTCTCTATGAAACACATACCATGTGACCATACCATGAACACAATATGGGTTGTTTTCACATAATATGCAGTCAATGATCATGTTTCTAAAAAAAATACATTTTTATACCAGCTTAAAAAACAAAATCCTAGATGCTTTAACACTGCATGTCAGAAATGAAGACCTAGTGAAATAGTTGATTCCTGTCTCAGTTGATGGAATAGTTGGGTGTTGAAGTTCTTTCCATCAACAACATAGAGTAAAAAATATATTTTTTCAATTGATTTTGTGTATCCAAAACAAAATCGGATTAGAGAAAGAGAGAGAGAGAGAGAGAGAAATAATGCCTGGAAGATGGAGCTGAACAGTTGTAGGAGATAGAGGACAGTTGGATCAAAAAAAGTGAGAAGTAGGGGAGAGAAGTGAGAATGTATGTTGTACTGTGCAGTTTTTTATGGTTTAGTTTTTTCCCCATACACATGTGGAACCTATGAAAGCGCATTTCTGCAATGGAATATAAAGGGTAAAAGGTAATTGTGACTTCATCTTAGAATTCAGTTTTTCTTGCAGTTGTGAATTTGTGTATTTCACAATTCTGAATTGCAAGATGTAAACTCGCAATAAAAATTCCAATAATAGAGGTCTGAATTGTGAGACAAAAAGCTCACAAAGACTGTTTTTACTTTTTTTATGTAATGGAAACAAGCTCGCATAGCAATCAAAGGCCGTGAATGTTGGAATTGTTTTTGATGACTGGCATGAGCTACTATCCATAGCCAACCCCCAGTGCCAGCACATTAAACAGGCAATACAGGCGGTCATCTAAGGCCCCACTTGGCTTTTGGATTCCTATGAACGCGCTATGTTTTTTTCTTTTGCACGTGCAGAGTGAATGCACATGTGACATTTTGAACGCATCTGTATTGCACAGACCTGATTAAACATGATACAATTCACAACAATGGTAAGAAAACAAAAACAAAAAAATTGTATGAAAAGAACAGCTTTGTATAATTCATACATGACAAATAGCTGAAAATGACAATAAATACAAAAACAACAGCATAAATAAAAGCGGAAAAAGATTACAGTTTTTGCCTATTGCTTGAATACTATAGACAAATGCTTAGACCAAAGTAACAAAACTTGAAGTTGTACTATACCTAAAATACAGTGTAATCATACCTTAAACAAAAGCGCTTATTTGCAAACTATTTCATAGAATCGACATGCAATGAGTATTTTTCCCATTACTTAGCAGGCGTTGATGAGATCTTGTGGACTCAAACAGATGGCAGACTCTCTAATCCCGAACACGCACAATTGGCCTGTTTTCAGTATTTACAGTAGTGTATTTTGTGTTTTATTTTTGCGTTACTGCAGTTGTGTGCTAAAGTCATCTCCATGTCCACTTTCCTGTCGTCCATTATCTGTAAAACAGAAAGCCAAACGCAAGCCAGTCAAAGTGAAATCCGTCTTCGAACTGTTTACTCACCTCTCTATTCTGCTACTCATCAGTCTTATACTCTGCTGTGTCAAAATAAATCAACTGTTATTCAACTTGCCCCATTGTCCTGTCCATAAAAAAAAGGCCGGACCATAACAGCATACACAGCATGAGCAACATCGACATTTTTTCGGTATTAAGAAATCCTGATGACAACCTTTTCGACAAGGTCGCTGCCTGATGATGATTTATGTGGATTTGAGGATTTTATTCAACTGTCAAATCGCTGTTCATCCCACATGCAAGCCTGCTATCTAGGTGTTGAAACACAAGCTAACGCACTCATCCGCCGTCCAGAGTAGAAGAAGACCCAGAACTAAAACCAGAGCCAATGATGTTGGAGTGAGGAAGTTGTCACCAGCTGAGCGGCAGAGGAGGCCTGTGGTCTGTGTCTGTATTGTGGAGCAGCTGGGTATGTTTGTCTATTATGCCCCATTCATCCAAAAAGTTGACTGGTGAGTTCAACCTACTCTGGAATAGATGTATCCACTCACAACCAGTGTTATGTTTACTGCCTCTGACTTCTCTGTTACATTCACAGCCCTCCTTGACTCCAGGTCTGCTGGTAACATCATCTCTGAGACCCTCTGCCGCCAGCTCAACTTGCCAATCACTGATGCTGAGACAAACTACCAGATCCACTCGATAACTGAGAAACCTATAAGTAGAAGACATGTCAGTCACGTTTTCAGGCAACAGACCAAAAAGTTCCACAGAAGTGCTTTTAAATACACATCATTACGTGGTGTGTTAGCCTAAAGCCTAATTATTTTCACAAGTACACATCGTAAAAAATATATTACAAATGTATAAAATAAGAAGAAAATATCCCTTACAAAAATTAACTGTGATTATACAATCACAAAACAGGTTACTATAAGTAAACCATGGTAAAAACAAATTAAAGGGTTTGTGTATAATAATATGAAATATATGTTTTAATAGATTGTAACATTTACGTCACAAAAATATCAGGGAATGACAGTTACTTGATGTGAAGTAGTTAAACCCTATCATAACTGGTTTGCGATGCAGACAGGACTAATGACAGCTCATTAAATTAGTATATGGAGAGCAGATAAATATGAATATTAAGCTTGATATGTTTCATAAGTTGTATATCTATAACTGCTGTCAAAGTTCTGATGTTGTGTGCTACCCGCTCAGTTTGTGCTACTTCCAAATAAATCTTGAAATTGTCTCTTTTGTGCTTTCTTCTTACTGCTTTTACACCACTGGGCACAATTTTTTTTATCTCACCTAGGACCTCACAACCCTTCGGACCGGCAATGCCAACTCCTATCCAGTGGAAAGCATTTTCAATCAAGGTTCAATCAACTAAATTTTTGCATAGGGGACTTAATTTTTCTATAGCACATTCTATAAAGTAATGACTCGTTAAGTTTTAGATACTGTAGTACCTTGACAAGAATAAATACATTGAACACTGTAATATGGGTTTTAGCTGCAGGTGAACTGAAGACTAATATTTTGACTAAATGTTTCAATTTTGAATCGGGTTTGCTGTCTTTTGATAAAGTTAGTATATGTAGAAAAAGGTATTCAGCTTTTTGAAATGTAGAGTTTGTATTTATTTAACAAACTTTACTGTTTAGCTAATTGTGATGTTGTTGTTGTTGTTTTTTTTAATTGAAATTAAATAGAAATGTTTAATTATTCAAAACATAAAGCTGTGAGCTTTGATGTAAAACTGAAAGTAATTGGAAGAGAGATAATGAAAAATTCACAGTAAGCACGAAAGCAAGATTGAAACCAAACTTTTTTACTGTAAGAATGTTTGTGCATACAATTTGTAGTTTGAAACAAAATAAATACATCAGCCTTGTGTAGTTGTACAGATGTGCATTCATAGGCCTAATCTGAAGCCATGATTGGTTGGTGCTACTGTAAGTAAAGCACATGTAAGGAGTTACCATGATGCACTCATTTAGTGATTTAGTGAGACATTTTGATTGTGAAGATCATTTCTGTTAGATTTTTGTGTGTTACATACAGAATTGTGTGCATAAAAGTGCTTTATGAAATTTCAAATTTATATGTAAATGTATAACAGTATAACAGACATCAGATGTGTCTAGTAGAAGAGTAATAGACATCATTGCTGATTTAATTAAGCAGTCTGAGTCTGACATAGAAAAATATGTGTGTGTGTGTGTGTATGTTGAAAGGAGAGAGATGAGAAATGGGGAAAAGAGATAGTAGAGAAGTAATTCCTGGTTTGTCAAAATGATAAAGAAAGTAAATGGGGAAACAGCCAGTTCTTTTCCAGAAAGAAACTTAGCTGTGCACATCTTAAGAAGTTAAGGTGAAAATATAAAAAAAAATAAAACAAAAAAAAAAACTAAAGCAATTTTTCATTCATATTTCTGGCACAGGACAACCAACCTGACTATGCAAATATGTTTTCAAAAGTTTAGTATAGCAGTGAAGATGTTATTAATTATTTATTTATTAATTAAATATATTTTTTTATTAATTAGATATAATTAGTTTTTTCACAGCCAAAGGAAGGACATATATTTCAATTTAATTACAAGTAAATTTGTTGATAGATCACCACCAGAAGTATTATGAATATACTGAAAAAAAAACTGACATGAAGGTTAGGATAATCATGGGGGACTCCTGGCTGGGTACAAAAGTGAATAGTTATTAATAATGCAAGCTTTTCATAGTGTGCTTGTGTGTGTAAATCCCTTCCAGATGTTAACTTTAACTGAAATACTCAGTCAGAGTGTCTGGACTATGCCTATGAGGATGATGATACTCCCTAATGAAAGAAGACAGTAGGAGAATAGCAGACTGTGCCCTGTAACACTTGTTTGCTTTGAAAGTGAGTGCAAAATAATTCACATTAATGATGTTATTATGGTGTACATGTGTAATGTAAAGTTAAATGTAAGAAGACTTGGAGAATATGGAAAGTAAGTTATAGAGTGACATACTTAAATTATGAACTTTCTGCCAAATAGCCCATCAAAAACAAGGCCAAGTGGACAGTATGAGGTCAGCTTTATACCTCAGACCAATAAGGTCATCCCCAAATAGCAACTAGAACCCTTTTAAGTAACTTCCACCCTGTTGAGAGGAGATCCCTAGATACTGTGTACCACAGTATAGGGAATATTTCCTTCAGGCCAAAAGGAACTTTACTCTTTAAAGTAAAAAATGAATATGCCAGCTTGTGCTGTGATGGATAGGTAATGTTACAGATAATGTTTTATATTTTATTTTATTTTATTTTACTGTAAATTGTGTTTTTGCTATGTAGAAAATAAGAATAACATTCTGTATTTATCTAGATGCCTTTATCTCTTGCAATTTACTGTGCATTCAAGGTTTAATCAGTTTGTGTGTTCCTGGGAATTTACCACTTGACCTCAGTTTTGCTTCTAGAGCCAATCTCTACCATTGAAGCTTTCTGTTATGTAAAGTAGGCTAACAAAGTTTATATTTTGCTTTAATTTTAGACGTTATGTGGACATGCAGTAAATGGCTGGGAATTTGAATAACAATCACTCATATTTATATTCATTCCAATGGGCTGTAGCAGTCTAATGGCAACTAATCCACCACCATATTGTGTGCACAGCACAGCAACATTTTGTAGAAAATCTGAATTTGTCTTGTTTAAATCCATAAAGATCATAATTTACCATGGTTTAAAGATTTGGGGAAGTCATGACCTTTATATGAAATTATTGCAGTGCTTTTTTGGGTGATCCTTCTACAGAATCTACAAATAAGCTCAATTTGGTTCCAAACTGTCCCGATTTATTTTGTCACCCTCAGACTATTGCTAAACGTACAGTGGCATTTTACCAGCTAAAAATGGTTTTAAGTCAGTTATTTCTATATTTTACTGTGGAAATATAAGCTTACATTTCCAAACATTCATTTTGCAGCCAGTGCACCACACAAAGATCAAGAGCCTCATTTATAAAATCCATCTTAAATTTGATCTTACGACCATGTCTCATATATTTGTATGTGTTATTCATAGAATGAATGTATGTACAAAAACCGTCTTCAGGAGACATATATGACAATAGTTTCCTGAGGGGAATGACACTGTCGAAACGCTTTGGGAATACCAAGACCATGTTCTAAAGCATGTTTGGAGTTCAATAGAAAAGTGAGACATCACAAGCAGTGATGCGAGCAACCCAGGAAGCATAAAGGTGCACCAGCAAACAAGGAGATGCAACGCTTTGGGAATGAGCGGATTTTTGACCCTGGGGTAGATGTCAGATCCAGATTATAAAAGCAGACAAATGTGTGCGGACAGGACCAGCCAGCCACGATCTCTGGGATTTTGCCAAGTAAGACATGATCCTGGATCAACATTTTTGTTGATCTTAGGTCAACATTACTGTCCAAAACTATAGACTCATCCCAACATCTAGCTCTAAACCTAACCCTCTCCAAAATGTATTCCTACAATCAGTGGGAAATGATAGCTGATAAACAAGGGTGAAGAAGCACCTAACCCTGATAATAAGCCTAAATCAGATATTTCCTTGATAGCATGATTTAACAGACACAGATCTATTATCAGCCTCAACCCCACATCCTTCTTTGGAATGATGAAGTAATAGCTGTAGAACTTGGATTTTTTTCAAGAAAACCTCTTTACACAAGAGAGTGTACTTCCCGTTCCATTAACAGTTCGTGCTAGTGCCCCATTAATGTAGGAATGACCCCAATAAAACTACCCAGACAAGATTCGGTACCCTCTTTTTACTGTCTGAAGGACCCATTGTGAGACATTTGGCAGAAGATTTCACACTGCCAGAAAGTCTACTAAGGGAACCAGCCTCTCGAGGCTGGCCTCTGGTGTGGCCAGAAGAACCCATGATATGCACAGTATGGTTCAGTACACTTTGGGGTATTTCTACTGGGAATAGTGGAAAGGCACCAAGAGTGGCCCCTTGAGGGCTCTGCAGAGGACGGGGCACCATATACTGAGGTGTGTACCTCTCCTCCCCAAGGGGTGCTTCCCTCAGGGTCCTGATGATGGAATTGTCAGGAGCAATTGGCCAAGGCCTTCTTGACAAGAATGAAGGACAGCGGAAGGTCAATAGATTCCCCTTCCTTCTTTAACAGGTCTGTCGGGTAAGCCTACAACACTACCATGGTGTTCAGACATGCATTGGTTTCACCTACTGCTGTGTAAGCTTTTGCAGCCAGGCTGGATGTCTTACAGACCTAGTGGCAAGTTAAGTACCTTGTGTTTTACATATTGAGGTAAAGATGATGACATTCTAAGAAGATCAAGCAGGCTGCCCAGGTGTCTAAGACGTTAACCATTTGTCTTTGTTGCACTTCCTGACCATCAGGTAAATTCCCAAGTTAAGTGTAAAGGCTAATCTCAAACTGTTCCTTTTGTTTCTATGATAATCTGAAGGTCTGTGCAATAATGTCAGGCTGACTGGATTTGCACCTATGCATTTCAGAATGCTAATTTAGATCAAGGATGGGAAAATTTTGTTCTGCATTTGCGTGTTTCGATTAGATTGTCTGCATCTCTATGTTCTTCTCCCTTTTGAAAGGTGTATACTCTAACTGTGCTGAGCATTAGTTAGACTTTTGATGACTCCAGATTATTACAATTAATGGCAAAATTCATATTTTGAAATATAAACTAATATTTTCTACTGACACAATACAGCTGAATATAATAGATAGAAATAATTCTAAATATTCAAAATACTAGTGTTCTAATAATTTTGGCTACCACTGCATGCCTGCCTCACAACTATTTTAAATACTGTAGCCTTAAAATGGGCGCAATCTAGAAGACTAAAAGGGAGAAAAAAAGTAGTAGTAGAACGTTTTTTTATTTTATTTAATTTTTTTTATGGAGAGAGGAAGTAAGAGAAATGATTAATTTCTCTGTGAAGAAAAGGGAGGCAATGTCTCCACAGAATTCAAGATAGATATATTAATTAATTGACTAATTACAAAATAAAGCGTAGTGAATATGAAATATACTCACTAAAATATATTGAGACCTTTATTGAGCTATCGTTGCCTCGAAATGCAATAATAACTTCCTGAAATGCTTCAAATAATTAGAAAATGATTCAGTAGCTTAGTTCGATGAGGGATGGACAAATTCAAAGTTCTAGCATGAAACTATAAATGGAGCAGCCCAATCCAGTTTTTTTTTTGATTGCTTGATTAGTTTGCCAGTACTTTGCCATGTACTTTTCTAAACTCTTAACACACCATCATCACATAGTTAGCTAATCAATACATTTTCGGGCCAAAACCACAATTTGGTAATTAAATACAAACTCTACATTTTAAAATGCTGAATACTTTTTTCTACATATACTAAATTCAAAACACAGCAAATCCTGTTCTAAATTGAGACATTTGGTCAAAACAATCAATCATAGTGCATAGACTGACAAAATCAAACAGTTGATCACTTTACAAAAAACACATTACTTGTATTCTTTCAGTACTACCTTCATATAATGGAGAATATCATTTTTTTTTTTTTTTTTTGTAATTTAGCCTTCGGTTTACCTTCAACTAAATGTGTTCATTCTTGTCAAGATTCTGCAGTATGTAAAACTGAATGAGTCATTACTTTGTAGAATGTGCTACATTCAAAAGTTGGGTCCTCTATGCAAAAATGCAGTCGGATCCGTGATTGAAATTAGTTTCCAGTGGATGGGGGTTTGATATAGATGGTAGCTTTGCCAGTCATCAACAAAAATTCCAACATTTATGGCCTTTGGTTACTATGCAAGCTTGTTTCCATCACATAAAAAAGTAAAAAACAGTTATTGTGACCTTATATTTGTGAGTTTATGTCTTGCAATCAGACTTTATCAGAATTGTGAAATATTGTAAATCCAAAATTGCAAGAAAAACAGTCAGAATTAGATTAGATTAGATTAAGATAAAATCACAATTACTTTTTACCCTTTATATCTCATGGCAGAAATATGCTTTCATAGGTTTCACATCTGTACAAACAAACGTTTAAAAATTGCACGGTACAACATTCATTCTCACCCTACCTCTTCTTCTCCCTTTTTTTGATACTCTTTTTTTCTTCCTCTCCCTCCTACAACTGTTCTGCTGCCTCTTCCAGGCATTATTTCTGTCTTTCTGTTGTTCTGCATCCACAAAACCAATTAAAAAATTTATTTTTTACTCAGTGTTGTTGATGGAAAGAGATTCAGAACCTAACTATTCCATCAGTTGAAACAAGAATCAACTAATTCTAAATATTTCAGTGATATGTTACTTAAATATACTTAAAAATTGTGTGACTTAGAGATAGGACAAAAGGAAGTTAGCTATTGAAATAAACTGTAATATGATGGAAAATGTATTTAACGTGAAAACAGTTTAATGAAAACATAGTAGGTCTATTTTAGGCCTATTAACTGTACTGAATGGTTTCATTTAATTTGATTCAGATCGAGACTTCAAAGTGTCTAACATGAACGATTTGATATAGACTGGGACTTCAAAGAATGTATCGCAAATCATTTGAATCAGAACACACTCAGACACACAAGTCCTTTACACAATCTGACATAGCTGCGTTTAAAATTAAACTGGAAATTAAGTGCTGGGCAACCGGCCAGAGGAGAACTGGTCCCAACTGAGCCTGGTTTCCTCCAAGGTTTTTTTTCTCTATTTTGTATGGATGGGGTTTTGGTTCCTTGCCACTGTCGCCTCTGGCTTGCTTAATTGGGGCACTTACTTTCTAGCGATTATCGTTGATTTGATTACAGAGACCGCCTCTCCCTTTAATAACAAATTGTTCAGTCTCATAATTATAACATCCCTATTGTTGTATTCTCCTATTTGATACTGGTCAGTGCTTTGATACAATCTGTATTGTTAAGAGCTATATAAATAAAAGTGATTGATTGATTTGATTTACAGTGAGATGTCAGAGCTGGTTCACAGGATGTTTTTATCCACACCTGGGATAAAAGTAATTCGGCAGAGGCAGGTATGCATAGACCAGAGGGGGGAAATCTTTATACTCGGCAGATGCACATTCAGGCTTTTATTACTCATTTCTTTGTCTTCTGCTTTGTGTGTATGTTATATGTGCAGCAGCAGTATTTTTTACATGCTCACAGTGGAACGTTGTGATTGCATTGGCAGAGGCATGTCTCAGTTCTTGCTATGCCACAGCAACGTAGCATCTGTTCCGCCAAGACCAAATGTAGCATACATTTCAGTATGAAGCGGAAATTAAACAGATTTTACTTGAAATGAGAAGAAAACATTTGAAGACTCAAAAAGGAAAATGCAAAAGTGTTCGTATGTATCCCATCTTGTGTTTTTTTCCTCATAACTATGCCCTTTTTTAAAGCTCTGTAATCATCTATGAGTTAAATGAGCCTTTTTGGCATGGTTATCTTATTAACATTTATTTATGCACCAATAAAAAGTGAAGGCAAAGGGTGAGGGCAAAGCTTTAACTCTAATTTCAGTAGATGCACCAATTAGTTTAATAGCTTTATTATAATTTACCAATTTATACTGGACATCTAATATGTGTGCAGTTAATAAATTACCTGTCTGTATAGGTCTGATGGTTATCTTTATGCTTTTGGCTCTTGGACTAATCTGGGACTGTTGCCAAGTGTTTCAGAAACAAGTGGGGCTATAGATCAACCACCCAGCAGTGCATTGCTCCATTGCTGAGATACACTGTACCTTTGTTCACGTGTTCTGCATCAGTTTCTTGCTTTCTTCTTTGTTGTATCAGATCCACAATGTTCCCGGGGTGCCATAGGTCTCAATTCTCAGGGAAAGGCGATTACTAATATATGAGTTCTGACATGGTGAAAAGATATGGCGTCAGAATGCTTTCTGAGATTTGAAAATCTGAAAGTTATAACTTCTTACCAATCCTTAAACTTTCTTTGTCTTTAGAAAAAAGGAAGAGAAAGGAAAAGGAAACCAAAGAAGACATTGCACTGAGCCTAAATGTGTGCCATTTTATGGTAAGGAGGAAGTCTTTCACTTTGTCATAGTTAAGGAATCTACTCTGCAGACAGTAATTAAATACCTCTTAGAGAAACATGTCATCAACAGTAGGACCAATCATTATTCTGCAGTGCGGCAGAATTAAAATAACAAGTGTCACACATAAATACTTAAGTATAGCTGAATTCTTCCAGTGCTGGTTCTGGTGTGTCCGTCATATCTGAAACACTGCACTGCATGTTTATAATTTTCACTTATTTCTGAATCTGCATAGCTGTGACCACATGCTATTGAATTTCAGAATAAAAACAGCAATGAATTAATTTGCACTTCAGGAGCTTTAACTGTAGACATTGAGCTTTTTTTACAGAGCTGCAGGCTTTTATTTTTAGCCTAAAAGATCTGTGTATCTACATTATAGGGTGTTTCTATGTAATGTCTGGGAAATATGTACCTAAGAACTGTAGAGGTATCTAGTATATAATTGGAAACTTTGTGACTGTGCTCTATATTGAGGCCACTTGTGCACTTGGCCACTTTTTTGCAAAATGATTTATATAAAAACATAATTAATAAATGCCCCCTAACCTGTAGTGTATTGACATTCACTAAAAATGTGTTTTCCCACTGAAGCAATTTAGTCTTGAAGTACCGACTTCTTATTTTGTGAGAAGCCCTATGCGCTATATGTGGGACACTCTTTGATAGTTTGTAACTGGAGATGTTTTAAATTGTGTTCCATTTTTTTTAGCTCTTCACAATATAATTTTAAAAAGTTAAAAATCACTTCTTAAGATTAAAAAGTAATATTAAATCTGATAACTAAAAGGTCTTAATCCCAAAACACAGATTTCCAGGCATTGCTTTTATAATTCATTGTAAATATAATCAATAAACAGTTTCACACTTCACATTTTTAATCTCTAAACCTGAACTTTTCTTTCTTTTCTTTAATATATTCCCTACATTACAGTTTTTTAACTGCTAACAAGCATAGTTCAATACAGAAACCACATTTTCAAAACTGTTCACACAGTCTGCGCTACCAACATGAATCTTGACCAAATGATTCATCAAAAATTACTCAGACCAACAAAACACTTCATATCAGTCTCAAAATTAGATTGTTCCGTCATAACACTGCGAACAATTCTCATTCAGAAAACATGTATAACACTAAAACAGGGAATATTACATAATCTTTTTTGTTTTATTTTTTGAAGTTTAGATTATTTAATTACTGGATAAGAATAACATCTTTTCATTTTACCTACTTAGCACACATAATAAAAATGTGCTGAAAATGTATAGTGTTTTTCAGGTAGTAGTATAAAAGACAAATGTGTTTGAGAATTTTGAATGCATGCATTTTGTCTGAAAGCAATAAGAAATGAATCATTGTTTCACATAGAGTTCTGAGTGTGTGAACAGATTTGAAAATGTGGCTTCAGTATTGAACAATGCAACTGAAAAAAACTTAAACTTAATCACCAAATACATGCATGGGCCAGCAAACTTCATAACTAGCTAACGAGCTACCTTCCGAACAAATTAACATAACATAACCTAGAATATAGACTGAACTACAGAGTTTGGAATTTTACTTTTATTATATTCAACAACAAAAAAAAAATGTGTTTTAGAAACAGTGATTCCCACTACTGCTCTCCAATTTGGTTTGAGATGACTCAAGAAAATTATGCCAGATGGGGCTTTTGTGTACTTACTAATTCAGGATAAATTTACTTCTCATATTTAGTTACACACACACACACACACAGTTCCATCTTAATTATTTGTGGAGTGCACTGTACCTGGAATGTAAAACAAATAGATTATTATTATATTTCACTGGTTTACCTTTCTCAATTTGTGTGCTCAGTTTTTGTGACATTCTCAGAATGCACTGAGGGAGGAAAAATGGCTCAGGAGTTCATTGGCTCAGTGTGTTTCATTGTGGCTTTTTATCACCGAGTCCATTTATCACTGAGACAGACTGTACTTCATCTTTGCCAGCAGTGAATGCAACCTGTAAAAACATACTTACGAGTTGTTTCCGGCACTTCCCAGAGAGAAAAAACAACAACGGCATTCTCTTATCATTTTACTGAATGTTAATTAGTTTAATCCCTCATTATAAGGGAAAGACGGTGAATGGCTGTAATGAATTGGGAGTTGATTAGTCCAGACTTGTAAGTGCTTCTTAAATGTGCCCTAGGGATAGTGTGTATGTGACTTCACTAGTGCTTGTCTGGGCACATGGACTCCAAGCAGCTTTGATGGTATGTCTTGTGTAACCAATTTTCTGCTTCAAGATGTCCAGATATGCTCTCTGCTACTAATTCTGCTCAACATCAAAAGTGTCTTGTCCTTCTTAAAAAGACATTTGATTAAATTCTTTGAAGTGCTCACAGAGAACCATCATGACTAACCAGGACCTGAACTTGAAAAATAAGGTTTCTAGAGAAAATTACATCAGTTAGTCAACCATAAATTCCCAAATTTGCCTGCTGACTGTTTGTTTACTTCTTATATGTACACAATGTGGCATAGCATGGAGTCGATCAGTCTGTGGCACTGCTCAGGTGTTATGAGAGTCCAGGTTGCTCTGATAGTGGCCTTCAGCTCTTTTTGCATTGTTGGGTCTGGCATATCGCATCTTTCATAGATTTTCTATGGGGTTAAGGTCAGGCGAGTTTGCTGGCCTATTAAGAACAGGGATACCATGGTCCTTAAACCAGGTACTGGTAGCTTCCCACTGTCTGCAGGTTCCAAGCCCTATTGAAAAATGAAATCTGCATCTACATAAAGTTGGTCAATGTGACAGCTGAAATGCATGTCTTGCATATGTCTGTGCATAGTAGTTCTTGAAGCACTGACTCCAACTGTAGTCCACTGAATTTCCCCCACATTTTTGAATGGGTTTTGTTTCACAATCCTCTCCAGGGTGCTGTTATCCCTATTGCTTGTACACCTTTTTTCTACCACATCTTTTCCTTCCTTTTGCCTATCTATTAATGTGTTTGGACACAGAGCTCTGTGAACAGCCAGCCTTTTTTGCAATGACCTTTTGTGTCTTGCCCTCCTTGTGCAAGGTGTCAATGGTCGTCTTTTGGACAACTGTCAAGTCAGCAGTCTTCCCCATGATTGTATAACCTACAGAACTACACAGAGAGACCATTTAAAGGCCTTTATAGGTGTTAATTAGTTAATTAGCTGATTAAAGTGGTGTAGAGTGGCACCAGGTGTCTTCAATACAATTGGTTGTCAGTTCATCAAAATTAAAAGAAATAAACATTTGAAATATAGGAGTCTGTGTGTGTGTGTAATGAATGAATATAATATACGAGTTTCACTTTTTGAATGAAATTGAACCCTTTGATGATATTCTAATTATGTGACCACAATATATATATATATATATATATATATATATATATATATACAAACACACACACACAGGGGATGGACAATGAAACTGAAATGAGTATTATGGTGTAGGGCCTCCTCTTTGTGGCCAATACAACATCAGTTTGTCTTTGCAATGACAGATACAAGTCTGGCACAGTGGCCAGAGGGATGTTGAGCCATTCTTTTGCAGAATAGTGGCCACATAATGCTGGTGAAGAAAAACTTGTGCCTCCAACACACCCCAAAGTAGCTCAATAATTTTTAGATCTGGTGACTGTGCGGGCCATGGGAACTTCACTTTCATGTTTATCAAACCATGTTTTGCTGTGTGTATTGGTGCATTATCATCCTGATACACGGCATCACCTTCAGGATATAACCTTTGAACCATTGGGTGCACATGGTCTTCCAAAATGTAGAACAAACACAACCCCCGGTATTTATTCAGTACAGTAACTAAATTAACAAAAAATAAAGCATCAACAGGTGCTAATATTCCCCAACAGTATAGCTGCAATGAGTTCATGAATTTCTTTACTTCTAAGATTGATACCATCAGAGATAAAATTGTAACTATGCAGCCGTCAACTACAGTTTCACATCAGATAGTGAGCTTTAGATCTCCTGAGGAAAAATTACACTCTTTCTCTATTATAGGAGAAGAAGACTTGTACAAACTTGTTAAATCATCTAAACCAGCAACATGTATGTTAGACCCTGTTCCATCTAAACTATTAAATTTACTATTAAATTTAAACTATTATTATCTGCTTCCAAGTCATAAATCCTATTTTGAACATTATTAATTCATCATTGTCATTAGGATATGTTCCCAAAACCTTCAAACTGGCTGTAGTTAAACATCTCATTAAGAAACCACATCTTGATCCCAAAGACTTAGTAAATTACAGACCAATCTCTAATCTCCCTTTTCTGTCAAAGATACTATAAAAGGTAGTATCCTCACAACTGTATTCCTTTTTAGAAAAAAATGGTGTCTGTGAGGATTTCCAATCAGGTTTTAGACCGTACCATAGTACTGAGACTGCTCTCATTAGAGTTACTAATGACCTGCTTTTATCATCGGATCGTGGTTTTATCTCATTATTAGTGCTATTAGATCTTAGCGCAGCATTCAATACTATCGATCACAACATTCTCTTGGATAGACTAGAAAACTATGTTGGCATTAGAGGAAGCGCCTTAGCATGGTTTAAATCATACCTATCTGACCGCTATCAGTTTGTGGCATTAAATGAGGAGGTATCATATCAATCACAAGTGAAATATGGAGTTCCTCAAGGCTCAGTGCTAGGACCGTTACTTTTCAACCTGTACATGTTACCTCTGGGAGATATTATCAGGAGTCATGGTGTTAGCTTTCACTGCTATGCTGATGATACTCAGCTCTATATTTCAGCGCAGCCTGGTGATACACACCAAATTGAGAATCTAACAGAATGCATAGTCGATATAAAAAGCTGGATGATGAGTAACTTCTTAATGTTAAATTCTGAAAAAACAGAGGTGCTAATAATTGGACCTAAAAACCCCACATATAATAATCTAGAACACAGCCTATCACTTGGCTGCTCTGTTAATTCTTCATCATCAGTTAGGAACCTAGGTGTGCTGTTTGACTGCAATCTTTCCTTCAAAAATCATGTTTCTAGCATCTGTAAAACTGCGTTTTTCCATCTTAAAAATATATCTAAATTACGACCTATGCTTTCAACCTCTAATGCAGAAATATTAATTCATGTGTTTATGACCTCGAGGTTAGATTATTGTAATGCTTTATTGGGTGGTTGTTCTGCACGCTTAATAAACAAACTTCAGCTAGTCCAAAACGCAGCAGCCAGAGTCCTTACTAGAACTAGGAAGTATGATCATATTAGCCTGGTTCTGTCAACACTGCACTGGCTCCCTATCAAACATCGAATAGATTTTAAAATCTTATTAATTACCTATAAAGCCCTGAATGGTTTAGCTCCTCAATACTTGAGTGAGCTCTTATCACATTATAGTCCTGCACGTCCGCTGCGTTCTCAAAACTCTGGCCATTTGATAATACCTAGAATATCAAAATCAACTGCGGGCGGCAGATCATTTTCCTATCTAGCACCTAAACTCTGGAACAATCTCCCTAACTCTGTTCGGGAAGCAGACACACTCTGCCAGTTTAGATCTAGATTAAAGACACATCTTTTTAATTTAGCCTACACATAACACACCAACACACCTTTTATTATTCAAATCCGTTAAAGGATTTTTAGGCTGCATTACTTAGATTTGCTGGAACCGGGAACACTACTCCTACAATACGATGTACTTGTGACATCGTAAAAGAATGGCATCTACGCTAATATTAGTCCTGTCTCTTTCTCAATCTGTTTTCACAGTTTGTATCCAGACTAGATGGTCGATCAGCACCCAGAGATTATGTTCATCAGAGACCAGAACACCTAGATGCGCCCCGTGGACCGATCACCAGATCCTGATGCACACACACACGCACACGCACACACTAAGTCATTTACACTACCTGACACAGCTGCGTTTAAAATTGAACTGGAAGTTACGTGCTGGGCGTCCAGTCAGAGGAGAACTGACCCCAACTGAGTCTGGTTTCTCCGAAGGTTTTTTTTTTCTCCATTCTGTATGCATGGGGTTTTGTTTCCTTGCCGCTGTCGCCTCTGGCTTGCTTGGTTGGGGACACTTAACTTCTAGTGATTATCGTTGAATTGACTACAGAGACCGTCTCTGAATTTAATAAGAAATTGGTCACTCTCGTCATTATACATCCCTGTCTTTATACTGTACAGTGCTTTGATGCAACCTGTGTTGTTAAAAGCGCTATATAAATAAAAATGATTGATTGATTGAAAATGGTTCGGTAGTCATTGGCAGTGGCGCAAACATCTAGCACAAGTATTGTGCCTAGGGAATGCCATGATATTGCAGCCCAAACCATCATTATACACCACCAAGCTTTACTCTGGACATACAACAGTCTGGATGGTAACTCTCCTAGATATGGGAAAGACAGTGAAGGTGGATTCATTAGAGAACAATACATGCTTCACATTGTCCACAACTCAAGATTTTCACTGCTGGCTCCACTGAAACTGACGTTTGGCATTGGCACAAGTGACCAAAAATTTGGCTATAGCAGCCCGGCCCATGTATATTGACCCTGTGGAGCTCTTGATGGACAGTTTTAGTAGAATCAGGAGAGACGCACATTTAATTCTTTAGTGAGTTGGGCAGCTGTGGTTTTATGGTTTTTGGATACAGTCTGGGTTAGCACATGGACATCCTTTTCAGACAACTTCCTCTTGCATCCACAGTTATACTCCTGTTGAATGTGGTTCATTCTCCTTGGTGGTTTGCTGACTTTACCCTGGATACCCTGGCTTTTGATCACAAAAATTTGCTGTCTGGGTCACAGATGTGCCAGAAGAGATGTACCAACTATTTGTCCTCTTTTGAACTCTGATACGTCACCCATAATGTTGCATGCACTGCAATATTTTAAGCAAGACTGTGCTATTACTCTCCTGATTAAACCTTCACACTCTGCTCTGCTCTTACTGGTTGAATGTGCAGTCAATAAAGATTGTCCACCAGGCTGGTCAACTTTAGCCATGAATCCTCCAACACTAAATTGGCCAGTGTTTATTTATATATACACACATATATTATATATATATATATATATATATATATATATATATATATATATATATATATATATATATATATATATATATATATGTATGTGTGTGTGTGTGTGTATATGTGTATATGTATATAGACAAATTTAGCTGAGTTGAATTGTCTTCTGTTTTCTGTTTTGCAGCAGTTTATAGTTACTTACAAAGTACAAATTTATTTCTAAAGTTCATATAAACCTAATATAGAAAATCTTCCACAGTTTTTGCCTGACTGACAGTGTAACTTCTTCACACACTGCCATTCTGTCAAAACACATAATCATCTTCTCCACATTTAAGAGATGAATGAAACTTACTAGACTTTTGACTGTTGATAGAAACCAGAGGTTATGTTGTGGAAAATATCATACTTTAGGTGAAATGAAGCATGCTTCTTTCAAAAGACATTTATTGATCAAACCAAGATCTCAAATGTTACAACTTTGGCTTAACAAGTTACAAAGATGGTAAAATAATATATTTTAAATCCTAATGATTCACTACAAACACAAAACAGTAAGTTTTTATCCTCTATACAACACTGTGGACAATTAATGTTAAAAAAATGTATAAATGAAAGTTTCTTTCACATTATTATTACTATTAATAATCAAACACGTATGGTACAGTTTTAATAAAGTCTTTAACAGTCTAAAGCTACAGTTTTTCAGAATTTGTATTTGATTTGCAGGTCTTTCACAGGCATTTCTTTACCTTCTTGCATTCCTATAATAATCAGCTAATGTCATTAGCAAGTCAAAAATACTGATGTAACTGCAGAGTTCTCTTTTTGCATTATTCCGAAATTACTGCATTATTGAATCAAACATAAAATTTGCAAATACAAACAAATATGGTTACAACTGTTCCGCATGGGTGAATGAACAAACACAGGTCATGCGCAACTAATTAAATTCATTTTTCATTTATAAAAGCCCACACAGAAGTTAACCAAAACAAATGCTTAAAATAGCTTTTAAAAACATCATACTCTCAAAATATTACAGACCCTTGAACCTCTGTACTGCTCATCTCATATGTTAATTGAATGATAATGTTCCTCAGGAACACATCAATCACCAGCCTCACCCTAACAAGTAAAATTATAATAACTTCTAAGGCAAACATTGAGAAATCATATAGAGAATTAATAAATGCATAATACAGACCAGATTTTTCATAAATATACATCAGTATTTTACGTTCCTACATCACTATTTTTGCTACAATTAAGCTGTGTCCTTAAAATGTAATCATGTATAATAAGTCTTGTCATAACACAATACAATCTTTTCCTTTTTCTCAGTTTGGTTTTAAACATCATCATAGTTTGTATCATGAAATTGTAAAATATCTGAGAAAAAATGCTTGAATTAGCAAATACCTATAAGCTATATTTTCACAAAACAAATAATATATATTATTAAAAAACATGAAATTTACAAACTGTAATATACATTCACAGGCCATATAATAACAGTGGTTACAAGGTTTAAAAGCCATTGAAAAAAGTCTTACCAATCTGCTCTTATGAAAAAAAATTAATTGATGTAGAAAACCCCTTTTTTTAAATACCATTCAAAAATGAAAAAGGTGTACATTGATACAAATACTGTTTTTTCATTAGGACTATTACAAAAAGGAGTGTTTTTCAAACACTTAACAGCTGTTGTTTACTGTACTGAGAGTAGTCTTTTTCTCCCAGCAGACCTTTTGGACAGGTCTACAAAAATAGTCATCTTAAAACCTGCAGAATCTGAGAACATTTCAAAGAAAATTAGGAACTGCTAGCTACATATTACTGCAAGAAAAACACCCTGTTGTTGGAAAGCAGACACATATATGGTAGAGCGTAAAAATAAACTCCCAAAATCAGCCTCCTCGGGGATTCTTTCATTTTCCCGTTTGTTATAGTACTTATACGCAATATTCTTGTGAAATCTTCCAAATCTCACACTGCATTTCCCTCATTTTGTGTGAAAAGTTTCTTCAAGTGTCACCATTTTTGAAGCAGAATAACTCTCAACCATTATAATGGGCCACAAGGAGACCACTGCAGGTTTGGCATTATCTGTTGATAGAGGGCCGTCTTCAGCTGGGTTTGCCTGGTTGGGCAGCGCTGTGGGTCCCAATGAAGCAACCACAAAAGTGAAGTTGTCTGTGCGTCGTCCAGGCCGAACTGGTTTAGTTACCTTTGAAGAACTTTTCAGACTAGAACATCGCTGGTGTTGGTCACAGTTGAAAAGAGCTCTGAAACACCTGTAGAACTAACACAGATAAACCCAGACAGACAAGTAAAATGCATTAGATCAACAAGTCTAAAATATTCAACACATACACTTATTAGTTTGCAGGTTCTTTACACTTGAATTTACTTTTTTTGACATGCATTCTATATTGTGATTGCACATCCAACATGTCAAATTGAAGATAAAAGTCATGTGTATATACTGTAAGAATTAAGCCCTTAAAACCATGTTGATTTTATTATTCAAATTTAGTACAAACCTATTCCTAATTTTTTTAAAAACTACTGCATTAATACTACAGTAAGGTTGTCAATCTGGTCTCATAAAAATATTTACTTCTGTGCATTTTTTCTTTTGCATCACTGCTTTTATGCACCTTACTGCATGCTTCATGACAGTTTCAAAGAGAAATGTGCACAGAGTGATGCTGAAACACAGGTTCAATACGTGGACCCTGGCACATTTATTACGTTAATATAGGTATGTATTGCGGCAGCTCAGAACTGAAATATCCAGGGACTGTCGCTAAAAGGTAAAAACCTATCATGCTGTTAACATGCCCTACACCAAATCCGACCCTAAACCTAAACGACAGAGTTAACAAATGCAAAACCGATATAAAAACACATTTGTTGATGCAACCAAGCACACATAGCTGTTTTGTCAAACCATAGTTACGTGGGATTGAAGCCGGATATGTGTGTTGCTAACATTCAAAAGCATCAGTTTTCAAATGTCCCAGCATATTAATATTGTCTTTTAGTTATAACACGATATTATTCAAGTAATTGTGAGATAATTATGCTTTATTAATTGAAACTTGTAATCGAAATTTGTGTGAAAAGGAATAAAAGGTGTCAGAGTTTTACTGCTTCTAGTGATCATTTCTGCAGTGATTTCATGTCATGTTTATGCCAAGAGACAAGGTAGAAGTTTGTGGTCTATTTGTTTCCTCTATTTGATTTTATATGAGCTTGCAAATGAATACATCCACATTTATTTCAGTACCTGCACTTCATAAGTGCTGCATCCCACTTAATGAATCATTCCCCCCTGCTAGCAACTAAGAATAAGCCCATCAGCCATGGCTGGGCTTAGACATCAATTACAGCTCGTTTAGGAATTCTGATTAGAAAAGGGCTCTTCTCTTATCCAAACATCCCCATTATCAGTCCTGTCATTTGCAAAGAGACTGCTGTCCTTTTCACATTCATCAACAGTGCCATTTCTAAATGCTATCAAATTCTCACTTAATGATATTTTACTTTTACCTCTAAACAGAACAATTATGCAATTTGAAATTGAATAATTGCTGATAATGTACACTGGCTCAATCATTTCCATGGCTGTAATTAAATGTCTGAGAGTAATCTGAGGTAGTTGTGTCCATTCCATTCAGCATAGTGCAAAAAAAAAAGAGAGAGAGACAGAGAGAGAGGGAGAAAAAGGTCATTGGTAATGGTAACAAAGGTAAGTGACGCAAATAAGCAGTGAAATGACATATTAATAATCAGGCATAATAAAGCACAAGACCGGACTTGTCATTTAATGGTGCTGTATCAATTAATGGGTCTGTTTTTATGTGACAAAGGTAAAGACTAAAGAAATTAAAACACTCATACTGTATAACATTGAAAGATAAACATTATAACAAAGACAATTCATGTAATAACTTTGCACAATGAAAGGACCAAAGTTTAAAAGTATGAAAATGTGGTAGAAAACGGGATTAAACAAACAAAACTTTAAATGCTTTCAATGTGAGTGAAAGAATATCATTTAAAAGATTTGAGGCTTTTCATGTAAAGACTAGACTGCATCTGCTACAAACTTCTGTTATTAGTGATCTTGACTACCATTGTGATTTTTCAAATAAAAAAGACATAGCCAGGTTTGTTATGTCACTTCCCTTAAGAAAACGTAGTGTACTTAGTATACGCATTCTGTTAAGTATACTTATAGTCAACTACATTTTCTCAAGAAACGGTATTTGGAAATGAGGTGTTGAGATATGTTACAAAGTTGACTGTTATCCAAATTATAACAAACCACAAACACCAAACAGTAGCTATCAACTGTTTAAATAGTTGACATTCAGGCAGATTAAATTCATCTCACTGCTGAAACTTCTGCTAACGCCACTCAGCTTACACATGCCATATAAATGGTGTAGCCTATTATTATGGACAGTAAAATAAATATGCATAGTTTTTTGCTGCTTATTTAATTTGGTATGAAATGATTTTATTTGAGTACTTCAACTTTATTTCCTGTGACAATTGAGAACCTGAGACAAAAGTTAAATCTACAAAATTCAAATTAACAAACTTGTGGCATAGTTTGTAATTCATTATATATTTTTACAGATAAATAGTAGTTATCTATATGACATAATACTACAACTATATAGTAATAGAGCAGAAAACATTCAAGTGGAAATAATAATAAAGTTTCAGGGGAAAAAAAGAGAATTTATACATGCAGTTTTTCTGTGTGCTCAAATGAGCTATGAAATCTTCAATTTGTAATTTAATTTCACTTGCATTACTTCATAAAATGAGTTAAGAGGAAGTAATATAGCATTCCTCTCCAGCAATGACTGTCATCCACTATTTAATATGACAGCAATGCTATTTAATTTGGTCTAATAAAATTTCAGATGTTAAGAACTATTTCACAGCTGTACTAAATTGATTAAATATGGATGGCTCATCACTTCTAAATGTTATAAAGGGAATACAAATGTTTTATCAGGAGGCTACATCAGACTATGACATTTGTAATGTAATATGCATGTTTTATTATTAAAATTCTTCACTGGTCTGATACTAAAGATTACAGGAGTATGAAACAGTAAAACCTATGCCCTATCCATACGTTCAGTTGATCAAGTTTTATATCTAACAGATATTTGAGTCACAATTGTCAAAAACTATGGGAGAAAACACAACGCCATACTCACCGGAGATGTTCTGTTCCTGGAATCTCTGATGGATGTTGCTGACCAAGAAATGTTACTTGTATCTGTACAGCATTTTTAGTCTTCAACTCGCCTCAACTCACAGTTTCCATAGTTACGGGCTGGGAGGAATTGAAGACTGAAAATGACATACAGGAGAATCTTTCTTCATCGACTGGAGTGTGATGAATATCCGAAACATCACTCAGTCCTTCATGCAGTACATTGATAGATTTGCACCAATCAGAATTTGAGTGGCATGGAACACTGAGCATGAGTAACCTTTCAAGCCAAAAAAAAAAAAGGTTTGTATCTCTACTGTATCTCAAATGTGCAGATTGTTTTCAAATGGATTTCTAATTCTTTAGTGACCTGAAAAACAACTCACTTCCTGTTAATTAATAATGAAACGCTATTTATTGTATGTTATTCAACTGTTTCATTTGGTCTATAACTTCCACCAGACTTAGCCACTGAATTAAATACGTTTTGACTTACACTCTTAGCTTCCAGCTGCCTGTGGTGAACTCACAAAATGTACAAAATGACTGACAGGCAGAAAGCATCATGAAAACCTTCTGACTGGCTGAAGCAGAGTTTCCCAAGTTTGGGTTTGTGTGGACACGCAAGAGGGTGATGAAAAGCTAAAAATTAATTATGTTTAAAAATAACTCATTTTAAAACAAAAGCAAATCAGAATAGTCTTTACTTCTTTACCTGCATGTGACCATTGTCACATCCCTGAGGAAATCCCTGAGCCAATAAAACATCTGATCATGGCCTGTTAACTTGGTTAGTAAGTCAGACATTATTATGAATTATTATGAGTCAGCACACTGAGTACCTCTGAAGAGCTCTTAGATCACTCCTAGTTCTTTGCTCATTTTCAGTTGGGCCACAACAATTTACTCAACTGAGACTGAGGCTTGCTTTGAATTAATCACTTCATTGACCTAATGGTAATCCCCGCCCCCCAAATGGATTTGCTCACTGTTTTGCTATGACAGCTGCAGTGTGAAAATCTTATCCCACACTTTTGGACACAAAGCTAGTGGAGAGGTTTCATATTACAGTCGGTCATGACCACATCCCGGATCAACACTGTTCATGTATCGCAGGGTACAATTAAATTAATGCAACATTACCAGTTTAAGTGTAAATGTTTGTTTATGTTTTTGACCTACACAAGATGCGAGAAAAGTCCGCTCTTTAGGTTTGTACATAGTTTTTCCTTTTTGATGCATAAACCCTATTAAAACGATGCAACCCTTCGCCTTCCAATTCTTCCACTCTATGTGCAACTAATACTCAACTGCCATTGGCTCATCTGCATTCAAGGGGATGGGTTACCGATAGGTTAATTAGAGTGTCCATGCAATGTCAAATTCACAGTTAAACCATTCAGTGTTATTTAAATAAAAGCGAAAAAGGACAAAAGAATGATAAGTTTCAGGCATTGCTGTAGAGGATATTAATCTTTTGTACCTCCCCACACATCAGGACTTAAGAAATTAATATAAAATACTTAATAAGAAAATAAATAAAATACAGATAAACAAAATAACTACAAAAAGAAAATTGTTTAAAAGATCACCCTAACTGAGCATATAGATAGATATTTCTTCCACATTGGTCCGTGCTGATGATTTTTGTCCAAGGGGGAATCTATGGCAGCTCTTTGAAGGCTATATAATGAAAATGGAAAATAATAACACTTGTGTAGATGGCTATGAATAGTGATCTGACAAGTTTAGTATCTCTATAAAATAAACTTCACTATCAAAATGCACTTTTTTGCTTATAACTTTCGAACAGTTTGTCAGAAAATTATGATCTTGGTGTCTGGTGGTGAAACGAGTGGATGTCAATTATGTTAGGGCAGTCAAATCGTGTGTTTTGAAATTTTGAAATTTGTCATGAATTGCAATATTTTGCAACTACAACAATTTGACATATCTGCTCAAAAATATTTAGGGATCATCAACACCATGTCAACCATGTAAACACCAACGTTTCCCGAACGTTTGAAGACGGCGCCATTTAGTGTTACATAAATTTTGTGAATTTTTTAAAACATTGTTCAAATGATTTTCAAAGAATATTAAAATAAATGAAAAACAGTGTTTCTCCTACTGCTCTCACAAATTTTGTCCAAAATATGATAATATGATCTTTGGATCGAGCCCACAGAAGTTACTGAACAGATCTTTTATTCATATTTGTTTAAAAGTTATGACATTTTGAACTTAAGGTGATTGGCTCTCAGGCAAACTTTGATCAATTGATATGAAGCTTGATGCACTTCGTCAACACCATATACTGGTTGAAAAACATTGTTCAAATGATGTTTTATTAATATAATTTCATTCCTGGGATTACATTAGATTTGTATTTTGAAGAAAACCAGTTTGAAAGGAGCATATTTTGCTTTTTGGGTTATGTGACAATCAGAGATTAGACTGCACATAAATTGAAATCTACACGCTAATACAGTACACGTTATACTCATAGTCACACATTACTGATGTTGTTAACATTAATAATTTGAGAATAAAGTGTAACAATAATAAAAATATGCAGGGTTTGATGTAATATGAGCTAATCGATAGATAGATTTAATCACCATGGGTAGCAAGATATATGATAATGCTTTTTTCCTCAGTCAGAACAAAGCATGGCAAATTTCAAATGACAATATCCAATGAAAATTCTTATTTGGGTCATATATTCCAAGACATAGTTTAGAATCTATAATTAAGAAGTACAGGTTTCTCACCGGTGCAGTGAAAGACAGCTGCACAATCACCCCAAAACATTAGATTAATCCGCACCAGAGCCACGACTGAGCACAACCGACGCATAAAATATAATTCTGCAAGGTTTTCAAACAAAAGAGGCAACAAAGAGGCAAAACACAGCATTAAGTGGAATGAACTGGTTATTTTTTACAGTGTAGAGCAATCTGAATGATCTTTGCCAGGTTTAGGGAAAATTGTGATATTAAGATTTTTATTAAAGTGGCCCTTGGATATGGCATCATTAGTAGTATATTACCAAATGTGACCTAATAAATCCCACAACAACAAACATGAATCAACTTGGTTGCCGCAATTATGCAGTTCTTCCTGTGTAATTTCAGAATCTAGGCCTTCAGTTTCTTCCTTTGAAAGTTTGCTTAAACTGAACTGGTCAAAAAAACTATTTAAATGGTCTATTTAATTAATAAAGAATTAAAAAAATTCTTTAATAAAGAATTTAAAAAAATGCCTAGAATGGTTTTACTGTCTGTGGGATGCAAGGTGAAACCTCCTTTAGAGCTCTTAATTGCTTGAATGTTAAAATGTTGCTCATGCTTTTTCAGAATGAGTGCAAGGAGCTGACTTGCTTTGCTTCCATCTATGTAATATTTCGTAATATGCATTAAATTTTCTGTTCTCAAGTCATTAAGAGCAGCCTTTTGGACATTTCATTTTGGCTGTGTTTCTTTTTAAGTCTAGCAGAGAAGGAGATTTACGAAGGAGTATTACTCTTTTAAAACCCTCTTATAGATGCCCAAAACAAGTCTTGATTAAAAAGAGAATTTTGGTTTAAATTAATAAATAAAATCAGTTCTGCTCTCAGTTGTGAAGAAAAGTCTTTATGTTGCAGTAAAAAGGTATTAAACCTCAATCTGTAAGGTTTATAGAGAGTATTATTCCGAATATGTGCAAATATGGCATTACAATCTGAGAGACTTTGCGGTAGAAATTAAATATTGATTAGATCTGATATTAATGATGATGAAAGTAAAATATTTTTGAGAATGATTTGTAAAAAATAGGTATATGCTTTAGTGGTAGGATTATGTATTCGCCAAACATTGCATACATCTAAATCTGTAGTGGACAGTCTTGATGCTGTAGAACAGTAGTTCCCAAATCTGTCCTGGGGACCCAGGACAGATTTGAGAACCACTGTTGTAGAAGACTGTGATTGACGGATTAGAATGATCTAGAACTGTGTCCAGCACAGCACATTCATGTCTGCTCTTTTGAAAATTGAGTAGCCATTGAGAGATAAAACAAATTTTACAAAACATTTAGAAAAAATTAGGAGGGTTTCTTGGAGGAATGCTACATAAATCCTTTTTATTTTAGAAGATCTAAAACCTTTCTATGTTTGGTAGGAGAGTTTAACACCTCATTTAACTCAAGTCTGCGGTGAACATGAGGCAATATTTAAGCACTAATCACCTATCAACCACTGAGAATATGACAGTTGAGGAAAGTTACATTTCTTAAACAATATAAATCAAACGCAAATCAAACGGCCTCCTCCAATTGGTCTTGGAAATGACGATTAAGAATGGTTTAATCAGCGAGCCGTTGGAACCGTTGTGCTGTCCAAACCCTCAATGTATTTATCAGCATCCTCCAGAGATTCAAACAAATGTTTCTTACTCTTAGTAATGCTGAATAAATCAGGAAAGCTTTGGCGCCTATCTGGTGGAATTTTGCTCTTATGGCCAAATACACCTTCCTATTTTGTGCCGTCTCAGGATTGTAATCAGCCTACAATTCCAGACTCGTTCCTCCAAGCAGAATGAGTTTTGCTTTATGTGGCCCCTTGAAGGATGGCTTGCCTGTCAGAATAGTGGAGAAGACGAAAAATCATAAAACAAGATTTGGGTGAGTTGGAGTTTGAGTACACTCGATGAGCTCTGTCAATCTCGATCAGCACGGACACGCTGAAAGCTTGAGGATCCATTTAAGTATCATTTTTCGCCGAAAATTGACAGGATCGTTCCCTTCCATTCTGGTGAGAAGGTTGTTTTTGCACAACCAGAGGAGCAGCAGTTTCAGGATGGCTGTTCTAGGACCACAGTTCTAGGACCGTAGTTTTTTGTGACAGTGCCATCTACTGAAAGGGATCACCAAAAACACTAATTAAAGATGGGTGACATGGATAGCAGATATCAGTCTGTGAGTACCGGTACTCAATTAAGTTTTATTTTCTAAAATTTAAATGATGAAATTTACAAAGGTAAAGTTATTGCTGAAAATTATGAATTACAAATTAATTCCCACAAATTAAGAATTTATGTGATAGTTTTATTAAGTCTTAATTTAAATTTTATCTGATTTAATAAATCCTTGTTGAGCTTTAATGACTATAATGAGTAAATCTAGCCAGCACAATAATTCATGTGATGGATTTGGTTGTAGGACTCATTGTAGGACAGATTATTAAAATGGTGCTAATGCTAATGCTTGCTGTTCAGTAGTGGTATAATAGTATATTTATATTAACATTTTTCATAGGTCATCATCTATGCCCTGGCTGTCCTGTGGAATGCCTGCTTGCAGGAGGCTGAAAAGATCATCCGGATTATCACTAGAGTCAGAGTAGAATATAAATTACTTTTTGCCCACTGCACCAATTTGTTACTGATATTTTTGTTAACACAACAGTGATTCTTCTCTGATAACTATTTCAGTGAAGTGGAAGAATTTAATAGAAAATTTTACAAACAATTGAGGAAAAAAGGTATATATGTTGGTGGGTACTGGTCTTATACAAATTTGGAGTTTGCAATTAGATATCAGTATGATGGATATTCTATATATACCTGATATAGAGATATTAGTTACAATTAAGGATGTTAATCAATATACAGTATAATTCAAGAAACTAAGACTTTGAATAATCCACTTAGTTGTTTTAAGATTGATATAGATTTTTATATTTTTAATTAACATATAACTTACTTTGTTTCAAATTTAGAATTGTGACTCAAACTGGTATTGTAATTAACATCTGACGCATTTTTAATCAAAAATCACACTCTTGATTCTGGCTGGTAGATTAACCAGTCGGACATTGTTGCAACACAACTGATCTTTCAAAATCAATGCATTATCATTGCATCTGTTCGATCTGAGGCAGTGATATTCGGTGTGATATTTAACAAACTTTTATTCGCAGGGTCCAATTCAGTGTTCGAAAAACAGCACCATTGTTATTAATATAGTCATTAAAGGGAATAAGAGCCATCTTTATTGCATCTGTCTTGCATGCTGGAAACCGTTTTGTGTATAGCCTTCTTTTGTGCTTTGACTGCTTGGCTAACAATGGACCACATCGTCCCTTTAACATTTTGAGCCACTTTTTGCCAGCAGCTTGTTTTTGAGGAGACATCCCCTTTGATCTCTGGTCAAAGATAGCGAGCTAAGGCTAGCATATGATCCTAAATAGCTAACTGTACTTCATGTACAGTGTAGGTCAGAAAAACATAAAAAAGGTCTATATTTCAGTGCCTGTCCTAGTTAAATGTCAACTATTGAATCTTACCCTAAGGTACATGAACAATGTTGATCCTGGATTTTATTGTTTGTGACAGTGGTGATCATAACATGATGCTTCTACCACTTGCATTGATCTGTAAACACTCACTTCCAAATTTATCTTTTTACCGGCCATATTTATTTTAAAATCTTGTATATAACTCCATGGCATATTTAATTCACTTGAATGACCAAAAGTAATCAAAATTCTCTTTGGAAAAGGTTTGCATACTCACAGGTGTCACTGTAAGACAGTTAGACTTTTTTTGTTTGTCCGAGTTAACAGTAACGGGGGGTTCTGGCTTAACAATAGGTCAGTTGTATAAAAGTCTAGTTAGTTTTAAACTCACTATAAGCACACTGCTCAGTAAAACTAATCTATCAGAATATGTAATCCTTCAGACACCAGATAAAAGCTATGCAACAAAGCAGGACAGAAGTTCTGATATGACATCACATCTGACAAGGGTGACTGAAACTGTCTTGAGAGACCTGTCTCAATGACAGACATGACTTTACATGCTTCTCGGCAGCTTCTTTGCTGTCTGTGCCTTTGGTACATCTGTATGCATCTAGCATGACATCTTTTCTGAACTATTCTAAAGTTTGCTTAACTTGGATTAAAGCACTTTGCAGTAGATCTGTTATTTCTAAATAGACACACACAGCCAAAACTTGAGTTCTGTGTCCACACTGGAGGAAACATGCTGACATCTTTGCATTATCGTTTTTTTGTTTTGTTTTGTTTTGGGGTTTTTTTTAAACAGCACATTCAGATGTTTGACAAAGCATATCAAAACAAAGAGGTAATTTATCAAGCAGGATGAATGCAATGTACTTCTTTTCCTCAGACATTGAAAGACTATAAAGAAGTAGGAGCAGGATGCTGGACACATAATTAAACTCCACTGAACAAAATGCACTGATATAGTGTCTAAACATAAGTCAAGACTGCATCTGCATTTTTGCTGATGACCATTTTAATAAGCATAAAATAATGGTTTTCCTGCTGATTCACAATCAAAATAAGACTTGTTAAATGACACCACAAAAAAAAGAGTCAGAAGACAAACTGCAGTCAATACATTCAAACCATTAGATTCAGGAGAGATTACAGTATGTTTTGAGGGGCATAGAGTTGTAGAGTTTAGAGTGGAGCTTGTCTACCCAAAATTCACACCTCCATGTGCGGTTAGTAGACCCGTTCTGGCAGGGTCAAGTATGGTTCTTGGACCTGATTTACCGCCTAAACTGCTCAGTCAGGAGTTCATTGAGGAAGTTCTGGGTTGAAGTGAAGTCTTTACCACCTCAGCTGGGAGACCAGAAGCTATGAGCGACCAGAACAGGGCTGCTAACAGTAAGCAAACACGCTCTGGCGCACACTCATCAGAACTCCCGGAAGCAGAGTGATTGGGAGAAAAGTGTCCAGATGAAGCCGTGGCCAGGTCTGTACTATAGCATCCAGTCCCAGGGGGGCTGCAGGAGCTAGAGAGAAGCAGAAGGGACATTGCGCATTCAGATGACTCGCAAAGAGGTCCACCTATGCCTGATTTCTCTATATCTGCTTCAGACGAATCCACTCCACGGGCCTCAGCCCTGCCTCAACAAGGCGTCTGCTTCCACATTCAGACAGCCAGAAATATGAATTATGAAATATGAATAGGAATTTTTCTGACTCCACAGGAGGATCTGGCGTGCCAGTTTAAACACTGGCCATGAATGCAGACCGCTGTGTTGTCAGTGCGCACCAACATGATGATTTCTCAGGTCTGAGAGAAAGTGCTTCAATGCTCGAAACACGGCCAGCATCTCAAGGCAATTGATGTGCCATGTAAGATGGCGACCAATCCACAGACTGCGAACTGAGAGGCCTCTCATGACAGCCCACCAACCAGTGAGGGACGCATCCGTTGCTAGTATCATGCGGCAACAAGGAGCCCGAACACTGGGCCTTGATTCAGAAATCAAGGTTTCCTCCACATATCTAAGGCTCGCACACATCGTTGGGAGACCTTGATTTTGTGAAGAGGATTTCCCCTCGGGAAAACCCCTTGGTCTCGAGCCACCACTGTAGGGCTCTCATGTACAGCAGGCCAGAGGGTATCACGCTGGACGATAGCTGCCATCAGACCCAGCAACTTCTGAAACTGCTTGACAGTGAGTGAATGGCCTTCTCTCACTCTCTTGACTGAACTGAGAATTGACTCAAATCGAGCAGGAGACATTCGTGCCTGCATAGTCGAATCCCACACCATGCCTAGATAAGTGGTCCTCTGACCCAGAAAATGCACAGTCTTTTTGGTGTTCAGTCTCAACCCCAAACATCTGATATGATCTAGAATGACATCTCAATGTCAGATCACTTCACTCTCCGACTGAGCTAATTATCTAATTAGCTCAGTCAGAGAGTGAAGTGATCTGACATCGTGACAAACCAGTCCTTGGACCTGATTTGTGACACAACTTGTTTCAGTGTGAGCATCTTGAACTTCAGCTGTCTTCAGTTGCCTGAGATCTAAAATGGGCCTCCATCCTTCTTGGGAACTATAAAGTACCGGCTGTAGAACCCGGACTCCCTTTCATGAGGAGGAACCACCTTGATGGCCTCCTTCCTCAAGAGAGTTACTACTTCTTGTTTCATCACCAGAGCCTGCTCGGGGCCAACCAGAGTGGGTGTAACGCTGCTGAAACACAGCAGAGGAAACTCAAATTGATAACCTCTCTCTACAGACTGCAGGATTGAGACAAATTTGGTAGTAGATTCCATGCTGCTAAATGGTTTACTATGGGGACTGGTTTTCAGATTCAGAGCGTGGACACGCAGGAGGCATTCCCATAGCATTTTGGACACAGTTCAAGTTCCCAAAAAGGAACTACTTTTTACAACTAAATGAAAGCTGTGCACCTTTTGTGGCCATAAGGGGTCTCAAATTCGATAAATGTAGTTCTTAAATTCCACTATGTGTGTGACTGTGTGTGACACAGGACCTGAATGTCAAGGATGGGTGGCTGATTGTGACCATTAATGTTAACATTGTACCAAGTCACCACAAATAAAACAATGCATGGGAAACAGCTTTGGTGTGTTAGTTGCAGTAGCATAAGCTATTGTAAACAAGCTAACATTAACAAAGATAAGTAACATTTGAATCACTAACATAGCAGATTCATCGAAAATTACATTGTTAATCAGCTTTTTTGGCCACAAATAATTAATTAATTAATCAGCATCAACTACATTAAAGAGAATCTCTTTATTTAAAGTGAATAAAATACCCTACTTACTGGAGTTAGACAACTACTAATGAACTGAGCCGCAGCCACATACCAGACTTGTATATGTGTAGCACAGGTGAGATGAACTGGGAAAGCCGGCAGTGGGCCAAACCACTGTGGGGACAAGAAGGGGGAAATCAACTGTTTCCAAATGCATTTTTTGCATTTCTATTCCTTTTTCTACTTACACAGTTATTTTGGTATATAAACATATATTTCTCACAATAGACACCATTTTTAAATGATTTCAGGGGAAGGACAACCCTTGGATTGGGAGGAGTCACCTGGTTTGAGGAATTGATTTTTTTTTTCATTAAGCATCAAGTTTGCACTCTTAAAATTTAAAATGCATACATTTATAAAATAAGTCTACAATTGTGGAAATAATAAATACACGGTCCATGTAATACAAATATTAATATTCTAAAGTGTTACCGGATTAAAAAAGGTAAGAAAGTACTGTTCAGTTCCTGGTGAGCAGTGAATTGGGCCCTTATTTCAAGAGACCAATCTACTTGAGTATTAAAAGCGAGCCAATGCACATTGGCATGCACTGATTGCATCCAGCTGCAGATGATCACAGAGGAGTATAAACAGGAAGCTGGTGCAGTACATATTCAGTGTTTTCCTTTATAGCTGAGTAAGATGAAGATCTTGCCAGATCAGCATCTATTGGGTGTAACTGTATAGGATACGGATCCAGAAATGGTGGCTATGCTTGCCTGGGCCACCGAAAGGATTGGGCTCAAGTGGAAACCTCCACCGTGTCCTGGTCGGTTGAGATTCAATTGTGTATAAATACTACTACCACTTGGTAGGGCAAACCATTTCTCCCCTCTTGATCCTATAGGCACTCGTCGGCTCTGTTCGGCAATGCTTTTGTGGCTTGTGGAGAAGCTGCTTCCACCATACATGCTATGGCATTATTGCAGGTCACTCAGTCTAAGTTACTGGTAAGCTCTGCACCACAACAGACCTTACACTACAACCCACAAAGGTTACCACATGGTCACTGGAACATGCGACATCTACCATGATGAGCACCATCTGTGGTTGTGTCTGGCCAACATGTGTGAGACAGACAAGACACGACTCTTAATGGTGCTATGTCCCAGACTGTCGTGGCTCAGAATGACAGACTGAAAGGAAATGTCTGTTACGTATGTAACCCTCATTCACTAAAGGAGCTGTACCACCGCTGAGCACCCGGGTCACCAGCTTGGCTTCTTAGCGAAGACCTAAATATGTGCTGTGCAGAGCTGCCTGTTTATACTCACTCCTAGGAAAAAAGAAGCCTAAGCCTACAATGACAATAAGCAACAGTAAAAGTTAATCAAATTAATTGTGAAAGCTGTTTCTAATTGCTCAAAATACTAAGTCAGTATATTTAAAATGTATCTGTAACGTTGTAAGAATTAACAACCATTTCTGCAATCGTAGCAAAGATAGAGTTGAGAACGGCCATTTATATCAGCTAAAATGACATTCACTTAAGCTATATTAAATGTTTAACTGTATTAAGAATATGAATTAGGAAAATGTTTTTGTGGTTCCTATGACCTATAAGTCTATTAATAAAACAAATTTGTATAGGCAAATTTTAAACATGTAACTTTTCTTAAAATTAAGATGGCTGACCTAAATATATAAAGGTTAACCCTCTTGTTTGTGGTTCGATGTTTCATTCATTTTTTTTTTTTTTTATGTCAGTGAAGACAAACCCACTTAAGTTAAAGAAAGAAATTAAGCATTAAGTAGTAATATAATAAAATGCATATATTAAAAGTTGAAATTCAGTTAAAATCAAGTGTTTTCACAATGTTTTGTTGAATTGTTTAATAAATGAAACATTGCTGAGGGTACTTAAATATGGATTGTAAATGGCCAAAAATTGCGTTTTGTTCACATACCTTTGTTTCATTCTTTTGAAAGCTGTAAAACAGATTGAGAATTGATAGGCTGCAGTTCTATGAATGTTTTGCCCTCCAGGTCTTTGAGTCGGCCAGCCTATTTTGCCAATTTGTACTGTAAACTTTCTGGCCTCTAAAATTAAAAATCTTCAGAAAAATTCACATTTCTGACAAGCAATATAATCTAGAATTAAGCCTGAGCCTGGTTTCTCCTAAGGTTTCTTTTGCCTTGCTAAATTGGGGATTTTTTACAATATTAGTATTTGTACACAATATTTACTTGTCTGCAAGTAAGAGTGAACCCATGATAAATTAAACATTAAATAAAGCAAAACAATGGGTCATAAAGTAGTCCTCAAATTCCATGGTAACACAAAATTATTTTATGCTAGATAAGAAATTATTTTGTGGAGATAAACTGCTGAATAAACTGAATGTGACAGTCCAAATAATAGTCGGAAATTACATACTGCATGTATGCAATTGGACATTATCTTGAATTGATTGATTAGTAGATGTTATTACAATGTGTGTTATAATTAATATCATGAGTGTGCTGTTAAACAAGTATGGTCCCAACACTGAGTGACCATGTAACTCAGGGAAACAGTCTAGACTACTAGCTAATATCTCCAACAATTTGTTGTCATATGGTTATGGAGTACATTAAGGTGTAGTACAGGAAATACAACCAAGTACGTCTCTGTCCAGCGGGGGTTCACAGAAACAAGTTGGTTAAGGAATTCTTTAGCAAGAACCACTAATGAAAATAATGAGCAGGTAATGTCAGAATTGCAATGGCTACACAAGAGACTAGAGGAAGGACTCTTTTAAAGGAGGCTGATTTTCACAATGTGGATGTACTAGCTTTCCATTCTGAAGCTACATGGAATGTGAAACTTTATGTTGTGCTCTTTGGTTTGTACATAACACTAGACAAGACAAATGACAAGCTCCATCAATCAAACCAGACTCTGGTGCCTAGCTGTGAAACATATCTGGGATTTAGAGGAAGTTAAGCATCTAACTGATGTGGTTTTCAAACTGCAGAGCTGACAGGCCGTTTATGACCTTTGCATGGCATTCCATCTTTCTCCAGTGAGACCTGTTTTCCTGTATCAAGGCAACACATTGGAACACTCTGCAAGTAGGGAAAAACACATTTGCCCTAAAACCATCTCTTAGAGCCAAACAGAGTCAACTTTATTTGAGTTAGGGATTGTTAACATAGTCTGCTTTTTTAAGTTGCCAGAAGCTTGATTTGCCTGTATAAATAGTAGGTCCCTAATCACACGTGGAGGGGACAGGCAGCTATTTACCCTCTTCATCAGTGCCACATCGCACAGCTGACACTTTGACGGATGGTGCAACAAGAACAATGAATTGGATTGTTTCACATGAGAGTACACCAGTAAACCAGTCGCATCACTTTTAACAAACTGACAATGTAGATTGATTGGACCACAACATCTCTGGCACCCACTTTCTGGAGACTCGGAACATCACTGAATGGCTCTGCTTTCATGGAGCAACTTTCTGTACATGTGGTAAGCAAAACTCTTGAGAATCGATCACTTTTGAGCAGACCCACTCAGAATGTGTGCACCAAAAACACAAACAAACTGCAGATTCTACTAGCCAGGATTTTTATCTCTTGTGTTAAGTACATATTGGTAACATGGTTTTGCATAATTCATAATTGGCTTTCTTCCTAAATTGGTAGCCAGTGAGATGCTGATTTTTTGTTAAATTAAATAAGCAGAATTGAAATGGAGTAAATTTAAAGAAAGAAAGAAAAACTGTTATGTACAATTTACCACATGCTGTTCACCTTGCCACTTAATATAAATAATATATATATATATATATATATATATATATATATATATATATATATATATATATATATATATAAAACTTAATAAAAATGTCCTTTATTAGAAGTAGACATTTAAACATTGAATATTGAACAATGACATTTTGAGTGAAGAAACATGATTAAATAAAAAATAAACTCAGTGTACTTTCATTTTATGTACGATAGCCACAGTTACCACTAAATAATTTAACCCAAAGTCCTCAACATAGATCACAACAACAATAAATAGACTTGCCAATCAATAAATAACCAATTGATAATTTCTTTGAATATAAATTTTACCATTCTTTTAAATAATTTTTTTAAAACTATGGGACTACATCTTTCTTTATGCTTACCTGTTTATTCATGAAAATGTAGATGATAGGATTGATGACCGTGCTTGATTTCGCTAAGATGGATGGCACTATGCTAGCCTCCACAGTCACCAGTCCTGGGGTTCCAAAAGTGGCTAGCAAAGCCATGATCCCATAAGGCAGCCAGCAGAGTAGATAGAAGATCACCATGGTGATCACCATGAGTAGAACCCGGTGCTCTCTTTTGCGGCTCATGGGGGTGTTCACACCACTGACCTTCATAATCAAGGAATAGAATGAGATGGGCTATCAGTAACACTGTTAGGCAATATTTGTAAAAACAGATCTAAAATTATCATTAGCATAAAATTATAGCACATTACACTGGCCAATAATATTACAGTGTAAATCAAAACAGCATACATTTTTCATTTATCACAATCTTGTACAGCATGAAATGTGACTGAAAAGCATCTGTTAAGTTAAGAAGACATGGTCAAGTGGATAGAAGTTGGATGTTAAGTCTATTAGCATTTCTCTGTAAAGTCTAGAACACTGCTGACTAAGAAATCTTCCTTTTTACTTAGTTGCCCCAGGGGGATCAATAAAGTATTAATCAAGAGCAATTCAGTATCCTCTCATGAACTGCTCAACAACTCTAGATTGAATGCTAAAGGCTCAGGGACTTTCAGGGCTGTTTATGTACCAAGGGTAACACAAGTAATTTCACTTTTCATCTAGGCGATTTAATTCTGTAAAACCTGACATCTGTCTATGTAATCTATCTAACGATCTGTCTATCTGTCTGCCTAATATGTAAATAATAGACTTTTAATTAAACATTTTAACTTTTAGACAGCTGTTATCCCTATAGTATGATATAGAGTATGGAGCTCATGGAAAAAACATGACCATATCACATTTTAGAATGTTATCAGATCTAATAATATATATATCGGTAGTTGACATATCAGTGGCGTTACAGCAAAATCAGCAAAATGGTGTTCTGCTATTTCACACCATAGGACCAATTTTTATTCGTCAACACATATACAAGTCAAATTAAATGCTTTGACAATAAACAAACTCTTATTAAACAATGGATTTTTTTGAAAGCACAAAACACAGAACTGATCAGAACTCCTCCTGCCATACACAGCTATCCCTGAACACAAGACAAATATACAAGCTTGTTCGAATGCTTTCGATTTCTTGAAATAATAATATCTGACTTCTAATTAAAACCTCTTTATGTAGGGTTCTCACATTAATCACCCTTGTTGTGACTGAGCACAAAAGAGAGGAAGGAAGGAAAGTAGACGGACAGACAGGCTAATGGATTGAAAGAAGGCTAATTAAACATCTGAAGCACTGTGAGAAAACAATAAAGTAATTGTGTTCACCATAGGTCACATATTGATCATTGTATCATAATTACCAACCACCATGTGTTAATGAGTAGAGATTAAAAGAAATTTTAGATGTGCATCTCACCCCCTCCATTGTTAGTTTACACAAGGAATAGTCACTTATAGTTAACTATTGTAATATCCTCTCCTATCACTGTCCCAGATACAGATCCAGATGTACAATGTGAGTGGGAGATTTAGTGAATGGGGTGTGGCTTCAGAGTTTCGCTGGCAGTGTGTGTAAAAATCAAGCTACACTATCTCATCATTGCTGTAATAAAGTAAATGAAAGCCAAACACAGACCAACCCCCTTCTAGACTTCACTTTCCCAGCACTACACCATCTGAACAGAGTAGTAATATTTCAGTAGATTCCACTCTGCTCACTCGGTCCGTTTAGGGTCACTGGCTAAACCCAGATTGTTCTTTGTAATATGCTGCTTTGAAAATTAATCAAATACTGCTTTAATGAAGCTGAAAGCTGCATAGCCTAAATGCACAGTAAACACAGATAACAGTAAAGCAGATGAAACTGAAAAGTAGTTGTGACTGTAGCCATTGTTCCTGAGAAGGGAACAAAAGCGCTCCACTGATGATGATGCTATGTGAACATTTCCATCTGATTTTGTCTGAAACACTTGAATCACAATGTCACTTGTGAAACATCGCCCTATAATGAGTGACAGCGTACTGTGAAAGCTATATAAGATACCCAGAACAAAACATTAGTGCTTCTATTAATCACGGGCATGCTGAAATGCTTGCTTAGCTGACCTTGTGAAAGCTCTCAGTGACACAGTTGACTGTGAAGGTGTTATGAATGGTTTTTAGTGAATTGTATGGTTTTAATAAAAGAATGGTTTATCCAACAATATAATTTTTTTTTTTTTTTTGTCCAGGCAATAAAAGTCAATATTTTGGATCTCACTGACCTCTTCAAAAATAAGTTCAGATCTGTTCCCAACAAGACAACTGAAAAATTTCATGTGATACACATTTTAATTCAAATGAACTACAGTTAATGTACCTGTTCAGTCTGAAATAAAACATTCTTATTGCTTGAATGTATTTATTTACTTTTACCTTAGAGCTGTTTCAATCTCTCCAATCATGCTGTGAGGAAAACAGTCTAATCAATAAGAATAACACCTTTGGTCATGTGCCCATTGCTGCTGTTGCAGAAAATTATAGGAACTCACATATTATGCTCTAAGCAACAGTCAATAGTAGAGGATGAATTTGGACTCTTTCTCTGTAATTTTGCTTTTGGTTTTGTTTGACAGACATCTTAACAAATAAAAATCAGATATAGGCTGTTTAACTTCATTATGCTAAGCAGGAGTCAGAAATAGAAAGTTGTGCAATGTTGTTTCTGTGTGTGTATTAATTGTAACACCTATTTTGACCAATATCAGTTCTAGAATAATAAAGTAAATAATAAAAAATACAGTTAGCACTTAGCTATGTTACATTTCTACTTTTATGTGTGTCCCACCTACTGTCAGAGAGTGAAAAATCATTTTCATTCAGCCCATCTCTCTCTCTTTTCCACACTGCTCTGGATAGATAAATCCAAACATTCATGACAGAGTGAACATGCCTTTTTGCATATCCAACCAACTGTATCTATGTTCGCTGCCTGTATTACTGTGGGCATTTTGAGCCAGCAGTCTCTATAAAAATAAAGTAAAAATTCTGTTTTGTTTCAGACTTTACAGGAAAAAAAAAAAACAAAAAAACTTTGTTTTGTGCATTATCTACTAGTAATGTCATTTTTATATGGAATCCATACAGTGTTTTGTTATGGACATTGGAAGTTCACTGGCTTTGGAGTTTAGGGAAGATTAATGCCTTATCAGCAGACCCAGGTGGTATTTGCAGATGGCTTTTGGCTGATTTTTTGGGGAAATAGAATGGATAGTAAACATGGTGATACGTTTTAATATGAGTACCATGCCCTTACTGGTAAAACATAATTAAATTATGTAAAATATAAAATATGCTAAGTTCAGTGCATATGGGAAAAACTGATTGACAGGCACTGCAATATTAAAAATCTGCAGAGTTTTCTCATGAATTCTGTAGGTGCTTTGAGAGTAAAAAAACATACACAGACAAAAACAAATGAAACCCTGTGGCTTACAGTAGTTTTTTTTACCTCTGATCCACCGCAAAGTCTTCCTGTCCTGAGAGTGACAAGACTTCTTCTTTTTGCTTCACGGCAGATAGACTTAAAAGTTCTTTTGTGCTACCTATCTTTCAAACTGATCATTGAAAATCTCCTAATTAACCTACCAACCCACATTCAAGAGTCTTCATAGAACTGCGTGTTCATTTCCATCCACCTCACGCGTGACATGTCAACATGCTGTGCAATTTTAGACGCTTTTTCGTGAGAAGCCATCTGCTGCACAAACTCTTTCAATCAGAAGTCAGTATCCTATGCCCCTACTCTTCTCATTATTGTTTAAATATTGTCTCACTGTGTCTTATTTGTTATTTAACATTTTATAACTGAATGTGCTTACACTCGCTACACTTAAATCATATTTCTATTACTGACAAAAAGATTTTGTATCACATTAAAATAAAGAGAAATATAATCAGCCTATTCTACTTACCTCTGTATGTGAAGTCAAAATTAAGCCCAACTTCCCAGAGGTGTAAAAAAAGTTGTATAAATACTGTTATATTTTTATGCAGAACAATTGTTTTGTGTCTTAAGATATCAATGTATCACTGTGAGCCGTAGGGTTTAATTTACATTTTTTTACAATGCATGTTTTTGACTCTCAAAGTGTAATGCTAGGTAGTTAGCTAAAACACTGCTGATTGAATTATGATTGAGCACTGGCTATTCTCAGTCAAGTGAATATAACACAAATCGCATTTACAAGAATTGATATTGGTTAGTGGTTTCATCAGTTAGTATGCTATTGGGGATCTGTAAAATAACTCATGGTCAAGAGCACAATCTTGTCAAACACATTTTATCCTCTTGAGCCGTAAGTGGTTCGAAGATGAAGAGAGGCAATATAGGGTGTTGAGAGAATATTTAGCATGCACTGGGAGTGCTGAACTTGCCGACAGTAGTTGATTTAGATGCAGAATGCAACAGCTACATGTTTGACAGTATTTGAAATAGGGTTACTCCTGTTTTTGAAGTTGTACAGAGAAATGACATAATGCAAATCTTTCCAGCGGCACCATACATTATATGCTCCTCAAGGTTTTTATTTATTTATTTATTATTTTGATTATTTTGCTCTATTCTAATAATAAATCATTTGGTAGATACTTAAAGTGATAAAGTGAAGTACAAGTGTAAGTGTAATGCAAGTGCAATGTTACATTACACTATGCTATTATTATTATTGTTCTTGATTATTTATTTTAGCAGATATTAAGCAGACTGTCTACTAATACTCTAATAAGTGATAGATGCAACGTTACTTATAGCTAGTAAAATGTCTAAAGTGGACTAGCAAAATGGCGTGTTACCACTTGCTCAATCAGGTCTGGGTTGGGTTTGATAGCTTCAGGTTCAAGTCGGACTCAGGTTTGTAATTGTATGCAGCACGCTACAATTTCATTGATGCCCACAAAGATTATTGCACACAAAGATACAGCACAAACACAGTAACACTAACGCATGCAGAAACTTTTATTAATAAAATAGCTTTGATCTTGACTGGTTGCATTATAACTGTGTAAGTGGGTAAAATCACTGTAATTCATCTTCATAGATAGAGAGAGGGAAAAGATGCATGTGATTTACATACCCAACAATCATCCCCTCTGCCACCTAATTAACTCAAATAAAAGTTACAAATAATCAATTTAAATAAATGAGAACTTCATCTCTGTGTCTGATTAAAACCAAGCAGAATGCTAGAACAAGCCATAATTATACAAGCCACTATTCCTTCCAAGTTGTGCATTAAATTATTTTAAGTCACATGCTGGATTATTATTTACAGATAACATGTGTCTGCCATTTGTTGTATAAGTTTATATTTAAAACTTGCCTTGTGCCATGATAATCTGTTTCTTTGTATTTGTTTACTGACTGTTGCATGAAATTGTGAAATACAACGTATTTGAACAGTTTGGCTATTCACTGTGAAAATTGATTTCAGATTCAGGCTCTACAGTGCCACTCAGGTCAGGTCGGGTCAGGTTAGAGATCTTGGGTAAGGGCCAGGTTTAGACTTCAGTTTAAAACTGTGCAGACCTCTAATATTGATGTCTTTTGCAGCTTTCACAGTCACACCAGGCTTTCACCTGCCAACACATCTCACTGCAATTTGTATGTATTTTATAAAAGTAACTAATTTGTACAAAATTCATACAATTTGTACGATTTTGTGTTGATTTGACTAATGGGTAGTTTTAGGGGCAGGGTTAGGTGTAGGCAATTCATACAAATTGTGCAAATCATAAAATGCGTATGATTAATCAAAAATATATGAGTGAGGTTGTACTTATGAATTATGAATTAGCAATCTTTTCAAATATATACAAATAGCTATAGATCGGGCTGCCCTTACTCACCCAGCCATCAGAGTCACAAACTATTTTGCCCAGCATTCTTCATGTATCTCACCCTTTCTTACTCAGCTATTAAGCACACATATCACTCAGTCAGCGATTACCTCATCTCCTAGTCATCCAAGTCATCATCTTGTCTTGACTACCTCCTTGTGCATTTGCGCCTACCAAAACCAGTTGTTCTCACTTTCCTGCCAATCCTCATTATCTCTATAGCCCTAATTGTAAAAGTTGCTCCCATTCTTAAACTCAGGTTTTATCAAAAGCATCCAGATAGACTGTCTTCTGACCGGTAAGCAATTCAGTGTAGTTTGCAGTCAATACTGAAGACAGATGGTATCTGAGAAAGCAAGAGAGAGTCTTCAGCAAAGGACAGGCACACAGTTGTCCTCAGGGTTCTCATTAGCCTAGAGCTATAACACAGATACTGCTATGCAGACAGCAACCCTGAGCTGAGTGGATGATTATACTCTAACGTCCATGTAATAAGTCAAAATTAGGGTTATGGAGTGCAGAAGTAGATCAGAGGAAAGAAATTAACTGAAACAGGGGGCAAATGGACTTATGCAATCTGTGCTAGCGTCCTGGGCTAGTATCATCAGAGAGATAAAACTCAAGTGGTAATTATATTAGACCATGTATAGACTTACCTGCTGAATACTCTCAGAAACAGAACATGAACTCCTGAGACATCAAGCCTGTACACATGCAATTATATTTCATTAGTATGGCAGCAGGCATCTGTACAGCCTTCTGTCATTAGCTGTAGAATATTTGCGAAAACAACCTTCCAAACAAATATTTGATCTTTCAACCTCAGTCAGACACTACTGCTTATTGCTTGAGTTTAGTTTCAGATTCTTGCCATTAATATTGTGGTTGTTTTTGACTTGTAAAAACAAACTAAGCAAAAAAACACACTGCTGTTTGCTCAAGGAAAGACAAATAGGTTGATCCCATCATATGGGATTTGCCTTTTTGAACTGCAAAGCCAATATAGTCAAACAAAAGAATGTTTTCCATTGATCTAAGTGTTTTAAACAGCAACATTATGAGACCATTTGCCTCACACCTCCAGAGTCCCCACTTCAAGCGCTCTGCCCTTTATAAAGAGTAGACAATATAGGGATGTTCAGCGTTTCATTTATGTATTCGGTAGACACTTTTACCCAAAGTGACTTGCATTGCATTCTGGGTAAATTTTATCGGTTCTTGCTTTCCCAGGAAATCAGAACCTATGACCTTCACTTTGATCTATTGCTTGATCTGCAGGAAGACTTCATCCAAAGCCTCACCACACTACACAAAAAGCTCAGGCTAAATCAATCCACAAGATCCTCTATCAAACAAACAGAGAAATGAGGATGCTACCAAACAGAGACAAATGGGCAAGAATACAAAGAAACAACCATATCAATCCAGCTTATCTCAGTAAATCTGGTAGCAATAAGTGATTTTGTACTCAATTATTTTTTTACTTAATATTAGAAAAAGGTAGGGAAAAGGTCTGGAACAACATGAAGCTGACATGAATGAACAGATGAATGGCCAGGCTAATGTAGAGGTAGCACACAGTTAATAGTGATTAAACATCTCTAATTTACATATACTTTTTATTTCCTTGGATTAATCATAGTTTTGATTCACTTCATAGATAGATGGTTTGGTTCATGTTTAAAACTCTGTAAAGATTTTATTTTATAAATTTTTTCTCTTTAAATTATAGAAACAAACAAACAAACAAACAAACAAACAGAGTGCTGTAAGGGGCAGGACTTTTTCAAATCAGAGTGCTTTAACTCTTCTTATACAGAGAATACAGAGAATTTTGAATATTTCCTATATAAACATTTACTTTATGCTCTCTGACAGAGCATAAAGTACAGACAGACAGAAACAGAGTAAAGAGAAATTTGTCTCAGCCTTAACTATGAGTGCATACATGGACTTGCTGTCAGTCTTTTCTCTTTTGGTCTGAATGTGATGGATTACATGACCTGGATCATGTGTGTTAGCTGTCATGGGGACTTTTCAGCCTTTTGTACTTTTCATGTCACAAGAAAATACAGCTTCAGATTCTCTACAGCAAGAAGCCTTCATCTTTGTAGGCATGCTCTCTATTTAATCACCCTAAACCCTATCATGTCTGTCATGCCTCTTAGCATCTCAGTTTGTGGAGGTGTCGCCCTATAAGCCAGCTGAGCAGAGGGAAGTATTACCCTTCAAAAAGTAAAAATACATATAAATAAAATGAAGCTTTTGAGTCATTGTGAAAAACAGAAAAGCCATTCTGTTGAAAAACACTGCAATCTGTGACGCCCAAAGAGCCTGTAAGTGGTAGGGAAACAGTTATAGCATCTTTCGTTCATCTATGTTGCAAAGGCACTGTAGTATATAACCAAAGCCAAGAGCATTGAACAAGCACTTATTTCAATTCTGTAATTTTGATGTCCATTTACCTAAGAAATCCAAAAAGCAGAGTGATTTGTATCTATTGATGCTTCAATGCACCCTTTTTTTCAAGGGAAATTGTAACAACTGAAAGAGGTAAATGCTTAGGCTGCTGCATTAGATTTGCAGACCTCCAATTTAAAGAAATCAGAGAATAGATTTTGAGTCTTTGGATGCAGCTATTTTATATGTGACAAACTGCAAGTCTTGTGACCAATCTAATCATTTTAAAGCCATTTTCATAATATATTTGGCATATAAGCTTTTTTATTACTCTATATATGCATCCTCCCAGTGAAAACAGATGAAATTAATATCAGATTTACTTGCATACTTGGTTCTTCTCTCTTGTTAATTAGTAAATTCTCAGCAATAATCTGCAAAAGCCTTATGTCAAAAAATATTTAACAAAGACTGCATCTACCACATTAAATCTCATTCCAAAGACTGTATAATACAAATGCACTTATGCTGACATTAAACTAGAGCTATAATCATATTCAAAATGCTAATTATTATTCACTGGCGCTTGTGTGACACAGAAGAGATGGTGTGCTTTAAGCAACAATATATTCTACTACTAATGGCAGTGAGAAAGGTGGAAAGCTAATGTTTTGTTGTCACCAGTTAATGCAGTCCTGAATTCAGTTTCTTCTTTCTGACATTGGATCATTTAATAATCTTCTACCAGATAAACAGCAGAAGGGGAGAGTTTAATATTATCGGGTACACAGTCAAATGAACAACACCTCATGGAAAGACGCAAAGGGATTGCTTTGAGATTCCGCCCAGACAAGCGTGTATATCAGGTTGGTTACCCTCTAATAACATTCAAAGATGCAGTGTTTATTCATATCCTAAGATCACTATCACCACATTATCGCTTACCTTTGCTGTAGTTCCTGCGCTGCATCTGAGAAAGATGCAAAAGAGTGGGTGGAGCACATTGACTTTCTGATTAAAGGTAGGACTGAGCGACAGAAAACACCTGCAGCTATCACTTTCAATACTTGCTTAGCAGGTTATGAACAAAATGCATTATGTTTTTGCATGTGTTTTCACTATCGGCATGGTGGAGTCATTCCTGAAGATGAAGAAGAGTATGATGACTGCCACCTATGAACCAAACAGCCAGCCATCCTGCACCTAGCTGGATGATGACATTTATGAAGAACTCCCAGGTTTGCAACACAGTTTCTATTTTATATATATATATATATATATATATATATATATATATATATATATAGTGCTGTCAAACAATTCATTACATGAATAAATCCTAAATAAAAGTTTTGTTTACAAATAAAATGATATGAATAATATATAATAATAATACATGCATTCATATACTTTTATATATTCACTATTTATTTATAATATTTATTTCTCTTCATATAAATGTAAATACTATAATATATATGTAATATATATATATATATAGATATGCATGCACGTATGTGTGTTAATGTATTTTCTGTATACATATAATAAAATATACATAGCACACACATATATACCATTTAAACAAAACCTTATTTTGATGTACTAATTGGCGCATTTATCGCTTGACAGCACTATTATTATCTGTTATGTTATGTTGTGTTGTGTTGTGTTATGTTACATTGTGCCATATATTATATTGTCCATCAGTTCTCCTATGGTGGGCTGTGGGATGCCAATGTATTGTATATCTGATTTTATGTTATTTGATCTATTCAATTTCCTGATGTTGCTAATCAGTTATTGTCTACAACCCCCTGGTTCCTGTAAGGGTTGTGGTGGAAAATTGCTACAGAAAATCTGAATTAGTTGTATTCCTCACTCTGACTGGCACACCTATTCTGTCTCTCTCTCTCTCCTCTCTCTCTCTCTCTTAGAGGAAGATACACCCAACCTGTTGCAAACCAGCAGACTTGGCCAGCAAACCCCATCACCATCACTCCTGTGACAGTAATTACCACTAGGTCACCAGGACTGTCCATCCCCTCTCTGGCCTACTGTCCCATAACACCACACTGACTCCCAGATCTGCCTGGTGGTTATCATTTGTCTGTCCAACTTTTTTTTATCTTAAATGGGCAGGAGGGATGAGGTCTTGAAATGAAAACAAAATATAGAATGTGGAAAAGAAGCATTGCTTTGGGTTTGGGAGAGATTGAAGGTGAAGTCACACCGAAGGACAGGAGCAGGAATTCTCAGTCTGACCACAGGAAGGGCCTTCAGAAGAAACCTGAATTTTTTTTACGCTGCTTATTATTTGCAAAGATACTTAATTTAGCAGATTTGTGTTTAACGTGCAAGACGAACCCCAAACAATGCTCTGCCATCATCTCGGTCATTATGTTAAAAGCAAGATTGATTTTTCTGTGTCTGTGTGGAAAGCCTGTATCCTGCCGGCTGTTGGGCAATTGGGCAGGGGTTGGTAGGCTCTGGCAGGGAAGCTGACTCCATTGGTGCACTGTGGCCTCACCACATGGCCCTCTGCTCCAGGCTCACAGCACAGGAAGTCCTGCTGACAGGAAGCGATGGCTGAGGCAGATCTGTGACAGATGCTCAGGAGGAGGAGCCAGCCAGAGCACTAGCGAGCCATAATGGAGGGGGATAATACCAGCCACAGACCCTGGAAAGCAAGATTCCTGTTAGTGTTTGTTGTCATTTTATTTTTGGATCATGTCTGTTTTGAATAATGTTTTAAAATCAATGCAAGTGAATGCAAGGGCTAGATTCAGACTAGTGGTGCAGGTGTGCTAATTGACTGTTTTAGGATGTGCAGCCCTGAATGCAACCTTAAAGCGTAGCGGGTAAGTACTATATTTAGAAAATAATTAAAATAATCCACTAAATCAGCAAAAGGGAATCTGCCAGCAACAATGTCTGTGTGGTGTTTGAATAGAAAATGGAGATTAGTAAAATATATTGTGAATATGAATAAATGCTTTGAAACTGAGAGCCAAGAGCAAGGGCAGGTTAAATGTAAACCAATAGCACTGTTTTTTTGAGATAGAAAACACAATTCTTTAGAAAGTGACTGCAACTTTGTTGAAGATTATAAAAAAATCAAAAGCTTTGAAAAAGGCTTTGTAGTACAAGTTATTTACAACAGCGAGGGAGCCTTTCATTAGAGAGTTCTTCAGTATGCGCTACAAATGGCCAGAGACACAGTTCAGCAATTTATACTTTCTACTGCTCTGACTAGTGGATCTTTCTGACAGAAAACACTGAGGTCTTCAAGCAAGAACCCAGGGGCGCGACCATGGTCCCCAGCTGCCCTTGAATCATCCTAAGCTAAAACTTCCCCTGCTAGTCGCCCCAGCAAGAACCCCTTGGTGGATAAAGAAACTTGCAGGGCCATGATTGTTGTGGATAGTTGCATATTTGTATTTACATAGTTTTTATAATGTTTAAATCAAAGCCACTAAAAAATAATGAATGAATATTAATCAAATCATATACGTGCATTACATTTTAACTTGGCTGAAAACATTTAGGTGAACCCTAGTTTTGGTTAAAACAAACTTGAAATTGTATTTGTGTTTTTTTGCAAAACATTTTTTGAGATCAAACAATAATCGTTGTAAATTAAATTAAATTCGATCCAAAGTGACACAAAGACATACATATAATGTTAGAAAAGATTGCTATATTTCAAATAAATGTTGTTCTTTTGAAAATTCCTTTACAACAAAGAATTAATCAAAGTTTCCACAAAATTATCTGCTCAATGTTAATAATAAAAATATATATTTTTATAATCGGAGAATATTAGAATGATTTCTGAAAAGACTGAAGACTGGAGTAAAGATGCTGAAAATTCAGCATTGCCAACACAGGAATATATATATATTTTTTTACATTTTACTGAAAAACTGCTATTTTGAAAAACTGTACTACTATTTCACATCGCTGGCGTATTTTTGATCAAATAATGCGCCCTTGGTAAGAACCAAACTTGTGAATGCTACATACATTGAGAGTTCAGGAGACCAAACCAACAACTTAACGATCCCCTTTAAATCCTTCATAAACGCTTAGTGATGCATTCGTTAAGAGGTATTGAGTTCAGAACGATGCCTTCAGACACGTAACGCCATCATAAACGCCCGCCTAATTCTCTAATAATCCAGTTCTGTTTTCAGCGATTTTTCTATTTAATTGATCCGCTTGTCCTTCCCGCAGCAGTGAACAAGAGCACAGACTCACGCCTAACTACTTCCAGGGCTTGTGGATTGCGCTTGAGAGCATCCCGACGCAGCTGTCCTTCAAGCGAGGAGACACCATCTATAATCCTCAGCAAGGTGAGACAAGATGCCACGGCCTGGAAATTCCAGACTTGCCGCAGTTGTCACAAGCAACCACGTGACGGAGGACAGAGCCAACATGGGGCTGAGGTAATGCTTTCATCAAACCGGCCCTCCCAGACGCCAGGAAAAGATGAATTCAAGCAAAACATTCAGTTAAATAAATACGCGCTTGACGTCTGATAAATACATTTGAGTCGTGGAAAGGCTAGTTTTGGGGGCCTGTTTTTTGCAATCCAGTGTGAAGCCGGCGTATTACCCTCTCCCAGCAACAGGATGGGATTATCCTGTCACAACGGAAACCATTTTAGTGCTCTTTGGTCCGGAGCGGAGCAGCCTGGCAGCCAGTGGCATTCTGGTCACCTTCTCCACGCCTGCCCAGTGCGTGGCGCTGCCTCAGAGCTCATCTGTGGGTATTTCCAGCGCTGGAAGACGGCTCGTGCCATGTTCGGGCGTAGGGCAGCCGAGTACCCAGCGCCTCGGCCAGTCACTATTTGCGCCAATGGCGGTCTGTGCCTCAGGAAGCGCTGAACCGCCTCATTCGCATCACCAGGTGCCGCGGAGAAGTGCGCTTGTTAAAAACTTCCGCATCTGCCAGCCCGGCGCGGCCGGCTGTGCAGATCTGGGAGCTGCCCGTGGGGTTTGTACCTGGCTAACAGAATTAGCCTCGATACTTCAGGCTACTTAAAACAAGGTCAGGCTGTCTGCCTCAGAAACAAACCTGCATCTTGCGTTTGTCTACTTAGTCGTCGCTTCTTCAGAGAAAGAACTGGAAAAGCTGCTTGTTTGTGCTTTCTCCTTTAGAAGAGAGGTTTTGAGGTATTGACATTATGCTGGTATTTATAATGTGCTAGGGAACTTTGTGGGCTGGCGCTTATTATATAAGTGCCCATGATCTAGTTTAAAGCTAGTGACACTTAGGTTCTTTTCTATTTGTGTTATTTCATATAGCTTTGTAAGCTCTAATGCAGTATATATTCTTTTCCTTTTACTTGGAGGCAGCTTAATCATTTTTTTACAGTCACAGACTGGTAGGAGACAAATTAATTAATATTTATAAATTTGTTATTACAAGTAAAAATAATGTATTTTTCTTACAGGTTCAATACATTTGAATACACAGATTATTATCCTCACGGGGGAATTATCCTTTATAGATAGATAGAGGATAACAACATATTTTTAAGGTTAAAATGTGATTAATATAAATCTCAAAATTATTCTCTTGCGTAGATATTTCAAGGTCTTAGAGTTGCAGCATAACATGACATTTACAGCCTGAACTAACCTTGTCTTATCTTTTAAAACTGAACTGTCATTACTGACCTTTGGTACATCGTGAAGATCTGCAGGGCTCTCTTTGAGATATCTCTACCGTTCTGTTGTTATCTGCTTCTGTTGATTGTCTTGGTTATGGGAGAGAAAGCTAAAGACGTTAAGCAGTGAAGATTTTTTTTTCTTAATATTTCAAGAAAAACTCAACAATGATTACCAGTACTTAAATAGATTTGTTCAATCAAAAATGAAATATTGTAATTTGTCATCCGTAGTTCTGAACCCGTATCTATTGAAACATGAGCGATGCGCCAGAATAATATTTATAGCTTTAAGTGTGTAGAGCGTTATTAGAACGGCTCTGACTGATATTTTTAATAAACAAAATTCCATTTTACTGTACATTTGTTGTTGTTGTTAAACGGAGCATTTTGACTTTCTGCTGCATCTGTTTTGCCAAATGAGATTTTCAGGACCTGACGGGTTTCATCTGAGCTTTCTACAGGGTTGAGATGAAAACCTCCTAAAAAAAAAGGCCTCGCAATGCCTACAGTGATGTCATCTGCTGTGATCCATTAAGTAATGGTGAAAGTTTAGGGTTCAGAAGTGATTACACTGAAAGAAGCTGACACAAGAACTGCTGAATACAGCTTCTCTACACTCTACCCAATTTATTTATATCTGCTTTACTAGAGACACAGAAATGTGCAGCAGCAAGATAATGTATCTTCAGGAGAAATAGAGATGGACATCCCCAATTTCACCAGTAGCTAAAAATCCATAATTTGTAATGGATATATAAAGCACGCCAATGGGGGGAAATTATCTCATTCTGTTAAAAGTCAGCAGGCTGTCAGAAATTGTAGAATATGGTCTGGAATGGGATCCAGGGGGAGACTGGGTGTTTCAGATAAGTCTGCCATCTAGTGGCTAGAAAGAGTGGTGACATTTTTTAATAGCCAAAAAGAAAATTAGCCTTTGAAATACACAGTTGTGTTATTTCTTTTAAAATATACATAATCAGAGCCTTCTGGATATAGCTTATATGTACATGTATATTTCTATATGCGCTCTTCCTTCATTTATTTGTTTGTTTTTATTTATTGTAGTTTTTTAAATAAAACAAACTTATTAAAAAGTGCAGTCTGTTTCTGCAAGTTGGTTGGGATGGAATTGAAATTGTAAAAAGAATAGTGTCAAAAACAGACAAAAAAAAACAACAACGTTAAATTACAGGGCACTTTTTGAAAACAAACCCACACCATTAAATCCCCATTTTTATGAAATATGCATGAAATGTATTGCACTGGCGTGGAAAGAGATAAGCCTAAATCCTGTATGCCGAACAATGCTGTAGATCACTTTATACAGTCCAATGAGGTTGTACGATTTGTGCCATTTTATGGGTACTGCAGGCTTGGGCTTCTTACTATGAATATTGCAGGTTTTCTTTGTAGCGTGAGCTCTCCCTTCCTTCAGCTAGGCTTGTGGATGACCGCAAGCCGGGTGTGGGTTTAGTGTCCAGCTGTGTCACAGGCCATTCAGAGCAGTCTGGGGAAGAAGCCAGTGGGCTATTAGTGGCCTACCTCTTCCTGGGTCATGCAGCAGCTGCAAGTCTAACACTTCTCCATTTACCCCCTGTCCAGACCCTCAGCGGCTCTGGAAAGGGTATTGACCATCAGACCAGGGAGGTGTCAGGGCCCTAAATCACACACACACACACACCACACTCTTCTTTTCAAAGCAGGCCAGTGTGTGCTGTAAATGATGCTTGGTCAGCCACAGAGCGCCACATGGTCCGTCTGGGTCTGGGAGCATTGTGAAGGCTCCACGCTGCTCTCAGTGGCATAATGTGCAGGGGCTTAAATTATCCACCTTCAAGATATTTTCAGAGGTCATTTTAGTCCGCTAAACTCTAATTTAGGAAGTCTGCGTGACCTTTGCACGTCGGCTTCCTACGGCCGCTGGATAGTCGTAAAGGTAGGAGGAGTGAGGTCTGCATTGCTTTCCCGTTGTAGACTTATTTGTCACCCTACCTTCTAATCTTTTGACCCTCTTGCACGCTGTACGTATTCGCGCACACACGGCACCAGGCGCTGGGCTGTCAATGAGGTGTGCGTCTTGTATCAAAGGATTTGCCACAGGAAGTTTGCTTCACCCTCACATGTGCACTTCTTGAGTCTGTTTCACAGCCCGGACAACTGCCCTGTTTTGCCAGCCTGATGTGTAATCTTGGACTTTAAATACGTTTCGCATATAATGAGATGCATTTTTTGTCATTATATTTCAATATATTCAGTATACACGTAAAATAGTAGTATAAAACAAATCATTA